>NW_022145598.1:36420057-36802557 GCF_000002235.5 Strongylocentrotus purpuratus | reverse complement strand
GAACTTGAGCTATTTTATCTCCAAGTCAAGTATTTGGGTACCTGGGGGGGGGGGGGGGGGGGGGAGTGGACTGAGATTCAGACTGTTACAGAGAGACATGTATTCTCTAAGCACAGACTCTTATTTTACACTTCACTACAATGCCTTAAAGCCCTGAGCAGAGCCTAGCTCTGTTAGTCTCAAGTAGTAGCAGGAGCAGCTTTAAAGCCCAAGTCCACTCCAATTTTCAAAAAAATTATAGCATGTTGTAAATAAATCAAAGGTTAAAACTGCCAAATATCACGGGCATACTTCAATCAGGATATTTTTAAGAGCGATTTTTGTTTCGGTTATCTCAAGCAAAACATTCAAATTGCTGCACGGATGTGACGTATGCTCCTCACAACGTACCTGTAAGTGCCAGCAGTATACATTCTGACAATCAGGGTATTTTCGTAATGTAACCAATTTAATGCATATGTCTTTGTGAAGTGCCTCGATACAAACTATTTCATTCAACTGATATGAATAATAGTATTTCAATAGACAAAAGAATACAAACTGCAGCACTAGTCGTTGCCATGTAGGACAACCATTATGAATTATTGTCTATCTAATCAGCTCAACGTTTCAGTGGAGTGGACTTGTACTTTAAGGACAGAATCTATAGTGCGCAGTATATAATGCAGTTAGCCTAGTCTCACAACGCAGACACTGTTTCGAACAACTGACAAGTGTTTGTGTAATATGTATTACATGTAATATGCATGTGCATGTACGTCACAGTCTGTTCGAAGGAGTCTTGATGACAGACTAATGCATCGCTACATTATTAAAGCCCAAGGCTATACTGTAGATTATTGAAGTGCTTAATAATTGCAGGCATGGACATGCTGGTCTCTAAGCAAGGAAATGTTTACTTTTTTAAAAATAATGTACCTAATGAGACTTTACCAGACAGATATTGATAATTGACAGAAGAGCACACGAATCAGCAACAATACTTAATAATAATGATAGCTCACATTTATATTGCGCCTAATACTTTGTTTCTAGGCGGGGTCATCGGATTCAGGCTTAACCGCAACACCACGTATGCACATTTTCCACTCCCTGGGGAGCATTTCAGCCAGTCGCAGTGCCACTTGCTAATCCAACCACATAAACTTTCGCATCTTGCTTGAAAACATAACACATGTACATGTATTGTACATATAAATGTGATCCATTCACATACATGTATAGATGTGAGTCTAACCTGGCATGTGGGTTTTGTGTCAGTGTTTGTACATACAGTACATGTATATATAACCGGAGTGTTGGCTCAGTCAGTAGAGCGTCCGCCTCACAACCGGGAGGTCGTGGGTTCGAACCCCGGCCGCGTCATACCAAAAGACGTTAAAAGATGGGAGTTGTTGCTACCTTGTTTGGCGTTCAACAATAAGGGATAGAGCAACGTCGATCTGGGGCTGCTCAGTGGCTGCCGGGCTCACAATCAATTGGGCAAAAAGAATTTCTGTTCCGGTTTAATAAAATTTGGAGTGGACTATTACATGTAGGCTATTATTATTATTATTATTATTATTATTATATACTATGGTATTCCTTAGCAGGAGCATTTAAACCAGCATATGAATATTGATGAAAATAGATAACATTACCAATCAAAAGTTGGAGTTTGTTTGTATATTTATATCAATAGAATTCTGCTCGCAATATTTTGTTTGCATGTGTATTTGTTGTCTCTCTTTTCAGTGGCCCCCGATGCAATAAACAATCATGTAAAAACATACACAGAGGAGCAGAGAAACATGCACTACATTGCACCAGAATATGGAGGTAAGACAGTGTACAAGTAATATGCAGTATTGTTTAGGTGTTAACTCCTCCCAAAGTAAAAAGAAAAGTCTTAATATATAACCAGGGAGGTAGGAGGGATCCCACCTCCCTGATATAACTTTAAGCTGAAGTGACTCTGGGTAATGGTGCTGATGCTCTATTTTGTATATAAATGTCCTTATTTCATTGTGTTTTAAATTCTCTCCTCTAAATTACATCTTTCTCTGCTGCTACTGTTCATCTACATGTACATTACTTATTTTTTTCAGGATCCTATATTATACAAGCATTGCTTTTTAATAGGTTCCTCACATTCTACTTGATCCATTTTATGAATTGAGAATCATTGAGACGTGCTCATTTATACTACATGTATTGTATGATTTTTTATTCTATATGTATGTTTATATTTTCTGTAAAATTTGGAACAAATAAAACTTGGAAACTTGAACTTGAATAGTTGTGTCAATATAGGTATCGACCTTCAAAAATCTTGCAAGTAAAGGTTTTTCAACGCTTTCTGGTAGTGTTTGACATCAGGAACAACATACTAAAAATCTCAGAAAATCAGCCCCACGTTGAATAAAATTTTGTTGGAATTTTAGGAGGTTGAGATACTTTTCTCCATTAAAAAAAACAGGTAGTTTAGAGGCCAAACTCAATGAAGGACATATTTAGGATATTGAGACATAATTCATTTTGATCAAGATTGATGGATTTCATTGTTGTGAAACCTCTGCTATATAGCCGTATTACACGGACATCCGTTTGGTGTGATTACAGTCAGGTATACCGTGGTGGGCAGGGAAACCTTATATTAAAGTAGGAGGGGGTTTTAATGGCTTCTCTTTCCTGCTTTCTCCATCCATCTCGTATGATCATAATTACACTAGTGGGATTTAGATAGTATAGGTCACTGATTCAGGACATGAGATAATTACTGATACAGGATTCAAACAGATGGTGTGATAACAGCTTTATGCAGCTGCATTTCTTTGGAATAATCTCCCCCTTCAAATTTTCAATGCTAGCTCTTTAAATACATTTAAAACAATGCTAAAAACACATCTCTTTAAGTCTTATTCCTGAATAGCTCTTTTGACCTTTTGCCTTTTTTGTTTTGTTTGTTTTTGTAGATTAACGTAAGATACTATTAATTTATGAACTATTTGTATTTTGGTTGTAAGTGATTTGTAATTATGTACATGTATTATTTTCATTTGCAAAGTTTTAATGTTATTTGTATTATGTAATTTGTATTGCAAATTTTGTTTTCTTTACTTATCAGCTATTTTCTTCTAAACCGCTTAGAGGCAATTTGCAATCTGCGGTATACAAATGTTTTATTATTATTATTATTATTACCGGTATGTAGGTTATTGATGTAGACAATTGCTCATGTACCTATTACAGCTCATTTTATGTACATGTATGTTATTACAAAAGAAAAAAAAGGTGTCAGTCAGTCACTCAATAGTGTCTGACAGTGAAGTCTAGAAGCTAAACCGGTTTCCTTGCAAAATTTGAAGACTAGGACACTACTAGTGTTTAAATTTCACAGATAGGACATACACGACATATTCATAATTCCTGCCAAATTCTACTGAATAATAAATGATAGTAATAATACTAAAAACGTTACTTATAAAGCGCTTACCACAGAGGTCTCTAAGCGCTATGAATTTGATGTTGACAGAATTAGATTTTGGCTGCTAAAGGGACATAGTATCTTTAAAGGAGAAGTTTTTTTTATTTATATGTTTTATTGATCATTAATAATCACATTTTACAAACAATCATACGAGAAATTACAGTTAAAACAAAAAGAAAAAACAAAAAAAACAAAACAAACAAATAAAACACAGTAGCAATAATTTATACGATAGTATAAAACAATGTAAAGCTAAAGTCCTAACTCAGCCGCGGGGGGCTCGGGGAAACGGGCTCCTGCAATTCCAGCATGAACAACCCGATAACACACATTAAAAAAAACCTGACCAGGTGACCACGAGCAGACTTCCGCAAAAAGGGATAAAGACCGCTCGGAGAAGTTAACAAATGATGTCATGTATCCTTTACCTACCTGCCTACTGTAGATGGCAATGTGTCGGTGGCTGCTGACATCTATGCATTTGGAATATGTGCCCTGGAAATGGCCGTCTTAGAGATACAAGGGAATGGAGACTCCAGACATATATCAAGGCAAGCCATCTTGACTGCTGTCAATCAGGTCGATGACATTGCTCAAAAGGTAAGAATTGGGAAATGTAAAATGGAGATATCAAACCCCTTAGAATATTAATAGTATTTTTGGTCAGCTGCAAATTGAGAGCAAGAGAGACAGAGACAAAAAGAGTGAGTGAGAGAGAGAGAGAGAGAGAGAGAGACAGAGAGAATTGTTGTCATATATGCAAATTGAAATTTTTTTGAGGATCAAAAAAAAAAAAAATGTGCTCACTACCCCCCACCCCCCCCCACCCCCCCCCCCCCCACTGAGCGAATTTTTGGCCGGCGCGTTTTTCAAATTTTCGGGAAAAAAAAAAAAAATTGTGCTCTGTACCCCCCCCCCCCCCCCCCCCCCACTGAGCGACTTTTTGTCCGGCGCGATTTTCAAATTTTCGGGCGCAAAAAAAAAAAAACAGTTGGGCCCCCTCCCCTAAGAAATCCTGGATCCGCGCCTGCTCACACACTCCCAGTAACACTGAAGGGAGAGAGAAGAGAAGAGAGAAGCTGCACCAGCTGTTATTATTCAACATGTTTTTATTCTTTTTTTGACGAATAACTTGTATTTTTTCTCTTATTCAATATGACTCATTTTTGTAAATGAATGGCCAATCAATGTGTTTTTAGTTATAACTCTCTTTGTTTCCTGTTGTATTTTTGTAATAGGACTTCCTTGATCTTATTTCATGTCTGGATATTCCCTTCCTGTCTAGCTCTAAATGATTTATTATCAATAATATAGAATTCATACTTCTTTCATATCCTACTGGAAGTTCTCGCAACGCCAAACAACAAGTCCTGACAGTGCCATGTTTTAACTTCCTTTCCAATCCAATCCAAAAGATATTTAATATAGCGCCTTTTCCTTGCGGTTACAAAGCGCTGCACACACCACTCCACAAATCAAATGCTAGAATTACTTCCTGCCACAAAAATCTTCACTGTAAATGTACAGTAATACAATTAAAACAAATATAGCGGAATATATTTGTTTTTTGTTGGAAATATGAACATGAATTATCTGCAGCCAATGCAAACTTAACAAGTTTTTCTTATGTATAAAGCACACAATGCAGCAATTTTAATTAGAACTCTTACAGTTTCGCAATTCAAGTTTTAAAAAAAAAGTCTGAATAGGTTGTCTCAGATTAATTTTTTTATTTGAATCAAGTTAACTACTTAGGTAATTAATCTTCAACTTATATTCTTTCTGTAGTTCTTTTACAAAAATATCTTTTCCTTTTTTTGAGCTGACATCCATCAATTTGTTTCCTTTCCCTAAAAATTGCAAGAAATGTCATTCTCATTTTCATTTTTATCAGCATCTTGTATACATCATATATCTTAACCATACCAATGAATCTATTACCAAGACTCTTAATATATGGAAATGGTCTTACTTTGGCACATCCCATGTTGGATTTCAAACTGTCCTGTTGAATGACCCCCATTCTTGATGTAACCATTTTCTTGTGTCCATATAAAACCACCAAAGCGGACACTTTTTTTTTTTTTTTTGTAGGTCAAAAAAAATCGCAACGACTCAGCCAGCCGAAAAATCGCTCAGGGGGGGGGGGGGGGGGGGGGGGGGGGGGTAAGCGGACCCTTTTTTTTGGGGGGGGGGGGTAAGCGGACCCTTTTTTTTTTTTTTTGGTCTCGAAATTTCAAAATTTGACATTTTTTGTCGTTGGGGGGGGGGGGGGGTAAGGTCACCTTATTTAGGTTAGCCGCAACGACTCAGCCAGCCGAAAAATCGCTCAGGGGGGGGGGGGGGGGGGGGGGGGGTAAGCGGACCCTTTTTTTTTTTTTTTTGGTCTCGAAATTTCAAAATTTGACATTTTTTGTCGTTGGGGGGGGGGGGGGGTAAGGTCACCTTATTTAGGTTAGCCGTGGGTATAATTTTTTTTTTTTTTTATTTTTTTTTTTAAATAATAATAAAAAAACAAAAAAAACAAAGGGGGGGGGGGGGGGTTTTAGGATTTTTTAGGGGGATTTACATACATAAAAATACCAAAGGGGGGGGGGGGGGTTGAACCCCCAAAACCCCCCCTGCGTACGCCCCTGATGGTATTTGGTACACAGAAATACTTGAGGACCTTCACCTGTAGGTGTATGATTTATGAGATTGATAATTTTCTTGTCCTAACCTCACTTGGGCCTTTGCCAGTAATAATTATTTAGAAAAAAATGACAATTCTTAGATAGCATGACTTTATCTAGCCTATTAATGTTTGTACTCGGAGCATTCAAGGAATTACTTCCTACCAGTTGCTCATATTGTAGCGCCCATTGTGAAGAGCGGCAAATGTGGATTAATGTCTCGACAAAGGGCATTACTGCTGTCATGAGGCTTCAACCTATAACCTTTGCATTTTCAGTCAAATCTTTAAACCCAGCAATTCCTTTACCTCTAATAACAATTTTTGTTGGTTGCATTTTGTTTCAGAATTTTCTCAAGCGTTGCCTTGACGATGTGCAGAGTAGACCAACAGCCAGAGATCTCCTCCTTCACCCAGTTCTCTTTGAAGTTCACTCACTCAAACTTCTAGCAGCTCATAGCTTTGCCAAAAATGAAAGTAAGTGACAAACAAATCTTAACATACATGTACTGTAGTGCAGCAAGAAAGCAGTAAGAAAGCAGTATTAGTGTGGTACGGTATGTCACTGAAACAGCTTAATCATATCTTCATGGTTAATCATGATAATTTATGCAAATGTTATGCATTTAGGTGATATAACATTGGCATTCCCATTTTAGCTACAAACACACAGCAGTTTACCATCCCATATCTGAACAAGGCTTTAGAAACTTCATTCAGGGGGGGTCTTTAAATCCTATTAAAGCATTAAAGCTTATTTACTAGCAAAAAACTGTATATGTTGGTGCTTTTCATTGCATGTGGCTTTCAACAAGTTTGTTCATATCATTTGAACGTGATTGATAGGACCTGTATTCATATTAAAGATAAAGGTCATGGTCATGCGATTGCATTGTGAAAGAAAAGGTGTGGAATGGATCAGAAAAGTTGATCATGTAGCATGTAAGTATTGGTGTGTACTGCTAAGTTCTGGAGTCATCATTGATCAAAATCTTAATAAATTTGGCCAAGTCTTGGTAAAGTAACAAGCACTGTACACAGAAAGATATATATGGGACTACACAAACGGTGTCGGGGACACCAACCTTGATTTCCTAATATTTCTATGCTCATTACTCGGCCAGTATACATTTTCTACCAATTTTTTTGGCAAATGACATTTATTTGTAATCTTGAACTTTCAGTGTAAGTTTCGTTTGATTCTGTGAGAATTGATTTTCTTGTTTCTACCAGAACTCACCTTTATCTTTAATGCACATTGAATTTTGCAGGTTTTCTACAAGAACACTTATCAGACAAAGAACAGAACAAAGTGCAGAAGGATGATGTAATAGCTACTATTAAACTCCAAGGCCAAGCTGAAGAAGTGCAATGGAGGTAAACTTGATTCATGATTTTACCCAGGCTTTTCCACATGAGAGGTTACTCTGTGTAAAGAAGGACATCATTTTATAACAATAATTAAAGATAAAGACCAATAGAAAACACTTTGTTAAAGATAAAGGTGAGTTCTGGTAATGCGATTGCATTGTGAAAGAAAAGTTGTGGAATGGATCAGAAAAAGTTGATCATGTAGCATGTAAGTATTGGTGTGTACTGCAAGGTTCTGGAATCATCAAAATGATAAGAAATTTGGCCCAGTTTTGGTAAAGTTACAAGCATTGTACACAGAAAGATGTATATAGGACTACGCGACACATGCCCTACACGTGCGTTATATATATCAGGTCCAAATAAATATAATATTTTACCAAATATATCAATTAGTATGCGGTTTCTCAGCAAAATTTGTATCACTACGTATTATTCAAAACATATTCTTTCACATGATTGGTAATAAAAGCTTCCATTTCATTTTTTGAGAGGGGGGCGTTTCCAAAACTGGTCTTTACCTTTAATAAATGTATTCTTCATCAAAACTTCCCTACCAGTCATGTAGTTTGACAGGTGTCTCATGAAACACTCGGGTAACTATAACTGTCTAAACAGAGAGGGTGTCCTACATGTAGAAAGGTCAGTTGTGGTATTCTTTCTCTGCTTTGCAATTATCTCTCTCTCTCTCTGTGCTGACACATCTTGCAGAGATGCCATTTTTCCAGATTTGTCTTCAAAATGTAAATGGTTCTGGAAAAAATTGGCTGGCCTGGCCTGGTAGCCAACGTTCGCCAGTGCAGCATCACAAGCCTGCATGTGTTATACAGAATGGTTCATGCTACTCCTGCCATCGCCATGCAGCCCAACTATTAAAGTTATACAACAATACTCAATAGCATCTAATAAATCAATTAAAGAAACTATCACAGACTGAAAACTAGCTTTCCCCCCAAGTTGTGCATGAATCAAAATTATATTCCCAGGGGGGTGTTTCACAAGGATCCCAAGTAGAACTTAACTCTAAGTTGGACTTAAAAATTATGGAGGTCCATTTGTAGCCTTAAAATGAAATATATATTTAGAAGCAGAAATTTTAAGAATTTTAGTTTTTTCATAAATTCCACATCAAGAAAATGAAATCTCCTTGATAACAGAAAATTTGAATGATTTGAATCAAAATTTTATGCCTTTTAAAATAACTTTTACTTACAATTTTCAAAGATGCTAATGGCTTTCCATAATTGTTAAGTTAAACTTAGGATCTTTGTGAAACAGCCCCCATGTCTTGTATGTACACTATTCATATTGTGATTGTTTCTTCTGAACAGGGTAGCTCAGGTGCCTGCCTTGGAGCTGGAGAAGTTCTTAGAAGAAGTCAGGTTAGTAGAGGCCTCATGTCAAGGCAAAAGGAAAGAATGTACAAGGGATACCAACTAGACATTTTTATGCCTCCGTTACGAAGTAGCCGGAGGCATTATGTTTTCGGGTTGTCCGTCCGTCCGTACGTACGTCCGTCCGTACGTACGTCTGTACGTCCCGTTCTCGTGATCGCGTTATCTGAAGAACCGATTGATGGATTCCTGCCAAACTTTGGTCATGTATGTATCTTGCAGAGCCGATGAACTGATTAGATTTTGGGGTCACGAGGTCAAAGGTCAAAGGTCACAGGAATCATTATGTATGCAAAAACAGCTCGTGATCGCGTTATCTGAAGAACCGATTGATGGATTCCTGCCAAACTTTGGTCATGTTTGTATCTTGCAGAGCCGATGAACTGATTAGATTTTGGGGTCACGAGGTCAAAGGTCAAAGGTCACAGGGCTCATTATGTATGCAAAAACAGCTCGTGATCGCGTTATCTCAAGAACCGATTTATGGATTCCTGCCAAACTTAGGTCATGTATGTTACTTGCAGAGCCGATGAACTGATTAGATTTTGGGGTCTTGGTCAAGGTCAAAGGTCATGCGGCTCATTATGTATGCAAAAAATAGCTTGTGATCGCATTATCATTAGAACAGATTGATGGATTCCTGCCAAACTTAGATCATGGATGTATCTTGCAGAGCCAATGAACTGAGTAGATTCTTGGGTCATGAGGTCAAAGGTCAAATGTCATGGGCTCATTATGTATGCAAAAATAGCTTGTGAACGCATTCTCATTAGAACTGACAGATGGATTACTATTTAACTCAGGACATCTTGCAGAGCCAATGAACTGAGTACATTTTAGGGTCATGAGGTCAAAGATCAAAGGGTCATATATGTATATGAGAAATTGCTTTTTGGTTTGTAAACTTGCTCTATGACGGAGGCATCATTTTCGACTGCGTGCAGTCGAAGTTCCATCTAGTTTTTGTATAATTCTTTCTTTTTGCCTTCTACTATTTCCTCTCTTTTATTCCCCCCCCCAAATCCATAATTTCTTAGTTACATATTTTGTATCTATTTATTGATTTTCTAAGTATACTTTGTTCATGTTTTATTGTAAAACAGAATCTGAGGAACTAACACTTCAACAAGCTCTGCTTCTAGTTAGTTCCTCTTTTCTCGTGCTATTTCTATTATATTTGTTGTTTCATTGCATATTTTGTTGGTAATATACATGTACTTATTCATTGTGTTATATTTCGCATGAGAAATAAAATAAACTCATTTGAGTCATGATAAATGAAAATCTAACCTTGATAGCAAACTAGTCTAGAGGAAAACCGAAAAATCAGTCAAGGAGACTGGTAAAAGTTGTAATCACTAAATGTATGAGCTCTTCAAATTGGCTGAATCAGTAATAGTTGTGATGGTGGACAACTTTCCTGTTTGTTCCAACACAAGAATGTACACAAATTTACATTTTTCCAAAATGTATGACGAAGGAGGGTGTTTGTTCTTTAATACTATCCTATCCACAATATATTTTGAGAAGAGGGAGAAGGGAAAAGACACTTCTAAAGGAGAAAAACAGAAATTAATGATATTTTTGTACACGACAAACTGAGAGCCATTCATGGCTATGTTATGATCCACTGACCAAACAGCCAATCTGCAGTTTTAAGGGAAGTTTTAAATTAGTATTATCTTTCAAATGCCATTGGAATTTAACCTGTTCATTTTTTTGGCCTGCAAATGGGACATAGTACCTTTAATTGTTGTTGCTCAAAGTAAACAAAAAGTGAATGCAAACAAAAAAAAAAGATTAAAGAAAACATTAGAAGAGAGATATATATCCAGAGGAAGAACTGAAATACCCACTCTAACCCTCTAACATGTGTATCAAACAGGAATGGTATCCATCCATTGACGGCCTTTGCCATGAAGAGGTCATACCCGGTCAAGATACGACCTCAGAGTCCTGAGACCCAGGAATCGGTCAAGAGCGCTACACCAGAACCCATTGACATGGAGAATAGGAAGATTACTATGATGCAGTGCGACATCAAACAAGGCAAAGAGGGAGAGGAAACACAGACTAATCTACATGTGAGTTGGGACAGCTTTCATTATACAGTCAAATCTGTCTGTAGCGACCGCCCAAGGGAAACACAAAAAGTGGTCTTTGTAGACGGGTTCCTTTAGTGCATGTTTCAATGAGACACCACTTTCCAGGGAAACAACAAATGTGGTCTTTGTAGACAGGTGGTCACTAAAGCAGGTTTGACTGTAGATACAGCCATTTTTATGATGCAATTAAACTTAATGCACAATTCCTTGTAAATAACCTAGTAACAAACTATTAAGTTCATCTGTTATGAGTCATAATTTAATATTGATCGTTAGTAGGTTGGACATGCCAAATTGTTTGTGTGATATGAATTAAAGCAATCTGAAATATGACTAGTGAATTATAATGCGTAGCAGGTGCGTGTAATATAAATGTCAGTCAGCAAACACAGATTTATACATGGTTACTGGTATGTTATGATTTGGTATGGTTTGGAAAATCTCGCACTGACTGGAAGAATCAAGGGGAGGAGAAGTAGGGGTAGAAGGAGCATTCTGTGGATGAGTAGCTTAAAGAGTGGAATTGATCTCAGGGAAAATGAATTACTTCATAGAATATAGGACAGAGAGTTGTGGCACTCCATAGTCGTCCACGTCACAGTATATGACACGTAGAGAGAGAGAGAGAGAGAGAGAGAGAGAGAGATATTATGAAAATAGCATATACTTTTACACCTGTTGGTAAAGTTATTGAATTGAGACTGCTGGACATTGTGAAGGGTGTCTTTCGTAATGTGGAGGTAATTCATTTGAAAGTTCTTTCAGGATTTCCAATGGACTTTGCTCTATCTCAAGTATCTCTATGCTTGGTATGATGGCCATGTATGACTACTAGCAAGAAAGGACTGTCGAGGAATGAGTCAGAGATTGCATAACCCATGCCTATTCAACATTGGTTTGCAACCTTCAATCCAGGGATCCTTTTCACAAAGCCTTTTTTCAATGACCAATGACAAAAATCAGTGACAAATCTGCTGATAACCAATCAGAAGCAAAGATTTCAGTAGCTTATAACAAATCCTGTCATTTGTCACTGATAATAATAAAAATAATAATAATAATAATAGCCTAATAGTCCACTCCAAATTTTATTAAACCGAAACGGAAATTCTTTTTGCCCAATTGATCGTGAGCCCGGCAGCCACTGAGCAGCGCCAGATCGACGTTGCTCTATCCCTTATTGTTGAACGCCAAACAAGGTAGCAACAACTCCCATCTTTTAACGTCTTTTGGTATGACGCGGCCGGGGTTCGAACCCACGACCTCCCGGTTGTGTGGCGGACGCTCTACTGACTGAGCCAACACTCCGGTATGATGACAAGTTTTGTGAAACACCCCCTGGACCAATCACCCTACCTAACCCTAAACCTGACCTTTATTAAATCCAGGCAGGGAAAAAATTATTTAAATAATTTCGGGGACTACTTTTCAACCTCGCTTGAATGAAAATAACACTATTTAATTTGTTTTGCATTCAGTGAACTCTATGCTCATTTTGGGGGGCTATTTTCTGACTTTCTGGGGCTCTTTTTGGCATTTCATGGGCTAATTCACCCTGAACCCCCCTGCATTTTTTTCACTGAACCCTGGTGCAACTTGCACCAAGCCCTAACCTTACAGTATATCTTGACAAAATGAAACCCCACACAAAAGTTGCCTGAGTGAATGTTGGGTCAGGGAATCAGATAATATCTGTAAATTCAGGGAATCCCTGGTTTTCTTGTGGAAAAAATTGAGAGAGAAAGGCCCGAATTCACAAAGGAGGTTTATGTGCGTCATATGACGCGTTTTTACAAACCAGGTTTGTAAAAAACGCGTAGAAACGCATCATATGACGCACATAATCCAAGGTTTGTCAACAAACCTCCTTCGTGAATTCGGGCCAAAGTGTTTGTAGTACTTGCAAGGTAAATTTTCCTGCCGATCTGTTGAGAAAAAGAGGATTTAATGATGAAAAATGTTTACAAGAGACTGACTGATTGTCTTATGTTTTTGTTTTTTGTCCATTCTGAATGACAGTTGGAGTTATTATTGAGGCTGGATGATACAATGAACAGACATCTTAGCTGTGAGATTACTGCAGGTAAGTTACAATATAATCAACCCACTGCATACTAATACACTCCCAACAATGGAAGAAATACAAGATCAGTAGATTTACGGATTTAAAGACCCCCCTGAATGAGGTTCCTAAAGCCTCGTTCAGCTATGGGAAGGTAAACTGCTGTGTGTTTTTATGCCTCCGTCCACCAAAGGTGGTGCCGGCCGGAGGCATTATGTTTTCGGGGCTGTCCAGATCACATGGTTCACGGTTTGAGTCCCACTGCGGCACAAATGTCCTTTGTCAAGACATCAAACTGCATTTGCACTATGCAAAATATCCAATTGATATTATCATAGTATAAGTATGATGAATGAATACCAGTACATAACAATAAATAGTTTTGAGTGACAGGATTTCAATACTAATTTCGACCCTATGTGACTGGTAAATTCATAACGATTTGCATACATTTGCATGATTAACTTTGCATGAAGACAATTTGATTTCGTGATTTCTGTAGAGAAGGATATAAACGACATGCATTTTTAAGAGCTAAAATGGGAATGCCAATGTTATATCAACAAAATGCATACAATTTGCATAAATTATCATGATTAACCATGAAGATATGATTAAAGGGTTTTGTGGAGAACAATTAAACTCTGGGCCTAATAACACTATGAATATGACTGACAAAGAAAGCGGACAAAATATACAGTTCCTCAGGTAGACAAAGGAACATCCCTTCACTGCTGTTATGTAAAAATGTGTAGAACAGGTGTCACATGCATATTCACTTGTTCTACACATTTTTACATAATAGCAGTGAAAGGATGTTCCTTTATCTACCTGAGGAACTGTATATTTTGTCCGCTTTCTTTGTTCGTCAGGTTCATAGTGTAAATCCCACTTGAGCCTATTAAAATAATCACAGCTAAAGTCATCACTATGAACATGACAGACAAAGAAAGCGGACAAAATATACAGTTCCTCAGATAGACAAAGGAACATCCCTTCACTGCTATTATGTAAAAAGGTGAATATGCATGTGACACCTGTTCTACACATTTTTACATAATAGCAGTGAAGGGATGTTCCTTTGTCTACCTGAGGAACTGTATATTTTGTCTGTCATGTTCATAGTGCATGGAAGTGATTCTTTGCCCTCTTGAAAGGATCACTTCCACCTGTGTTTATTAGAATGTATGACAGGTGCATGCATAAATAATGATTACATAACTTTTGTGTGCATGTATCCAGTATTAGTCTCAGTGGGTTTTACAAATTTGTACAAGTGACCTTTATCTGCGCGTGTGCAGATTGTATCTACAAACTGGGGCCCATTTCATAAAACTTTTTATCCAAAACAAATGCTTAATTTCTATGATAAGTTTGCTCTCAGCCAATCAGATGCCTTGATTTCAGTAGCTTATAACTTATCTTTAAGTTAGACTTAAAAATTACTGAAAGTCTTTAGCATCTATGAAATTATTTTGTAAAAGTTATTTTAAGAGGCATAAAATGTTGATTCAAATCTTCCATATTTCTAATGTCAATGAGGTTTCATGTTCTTGATTCGGAATTTATAAAAAGTCTAAAATACTTGAATTGTCACTTCTGAATTATTTTATTTTAAGGCTACATATGGCTGTCAATAATATTTTAGTCCAACTTAGAGATAAGTTTGACTTGAGATCTTTGTGAAACAGGGCCCTGGTCTATAACCATTGCATGTAATTCTCTAAGTGTAACTGATTTTTCTTTCTTTGACAGAGGAGAGCCCAAGGGTACTTGCCAATGAACTTGTCCAATATGGCTTCATTAGTGATGTAAGTGTTTGCATCAACCACTGTGTTTTATAACTAGCATTAGGGCAAGATGGCCACATCTCGGTTAAAGTGACTCGGTAACGTTGTTGAAGGTTGATGAAAAAACTGCATCATTTTTGTATGATATGTTACTTATTATATCCCCTCTACTGTTCTAACCCTCTGAAAAGCAAACAAATCTTGAAAAAAATCTCAAACAGCAAAGATATTTATGTTTTGAGGCGTCACTGTGCAACACCCCCTAACAGTAAATTCTCCCAACCAATTTTTGAATTTCCCAACCGTTTTTCCATAAAAATAAGACATAAAACAGGCTTTAAAAAATCTTTCAGCTCTTAAAGATATTATAATAATATAGTTGGGAATTCAGGAATGGATCAGATCAGTTTCTCCCAATTTTTATCATTAATAATGGTCTGTTTTAACTCAAACTTTCAGATTATCTTTAATTGTCCATCTAGCATTGAAGTCACTACCTTAGCACCATTTTCTCTCATCTGAACAATGTTACCAAGTCCCTTTAATATTGTGGTATCCTCCTGTTCAGCTTACCACATGTGTTCGTATCTACATAGCCAGTTTTGTATTGCAGGAGCAGGGATAGCGCAGGTGAATACAAAAAACAGTTGAAGGAGAATAAAGACTCGTATTTGTGTACAAAATGTAGAATGGCGGATCTAACACCATCATGATTGGGTTGGTGGAGGAACGATTGCCCCAATCCTACTTTGATTAGCTAATAACATAGATTAAATAAGGGTAGTTTCTTTTTGTACTTTAAAAGGATGGTTACATTTTTTTTGGGGGGGGGGGGAAATACAACAGATTTTTTCAAACACTATTCTAAGGAATTTTAATTTTGAGGTTTGTCATGTAGGTGAGAATGTTTTTGTTTGTCCTCTCATCACAGTTTGACAAAGACAGAGTGGCTGGCATCATCGAAGAGAAGGTGAACATTGTGGTACAGAGTGTGGTCCCTGCCATAGCAACGTAGTATACACCCACCCACCTGAACCTTCTCATCATCGCCACGCAAGCTCTCTCAATCGCCACCTGACCACGCCCGCTCATCACCACCTCACAATGCCCGCTCATCGCTACCTGACCACACCCCCGGCCAAATCTAGCTTCATCAAAGTTTCATTCCTTCCTGGTTGTCACTATGGAGTGACCCATGTGGTGTCTTCAGTTCTACACCACTGTGCCATTATATGAGTTTTCAACCAGTGCGCATTCAATATAAAGGAGTGCGATTATGTATAATATATGTTTTGTATGGGACTCAAAGGTTTCTATTTTGTGGCATGTCCTAGCGTTCTGAGTAATCTCTATTTCTGACTTGGCTTGGTGCAGATATTTATGAAGCCTTTATGACAGATGTTCATAAAATGATTTGGGTTGGAGGACATGTTGAATTGGTTGTGGTGATACATGTTGCATCACAGAGACAAACTACTATCCAAGATAGAGGACAACCAAACAAGATTATCTACATCTTCTCTTAGTGTTACCGTTCATCATGGGTAATCACCATTGGCCCCTCAAGATAAAGGACAACCAAACAAGAGATCATCTACATCTTCTCTTAGTGTTACCGTTCATCATGGGTAATCACCATTGGCCCTACAAGATAAAGGACAACCAAACAAGAGATTATCTACATCTTCTCTTAGTGTTACCGTTCATCATGGGTAATCACCATTGGCCCTACAAGTTAAAGGACAACCAAACAAGAGATTATCAACATCTTCTCTTAGTGCATACCATTCATCATGGTTTGCAAATACCGGTAGAGATATTTGATTGATTGAAGTGAGAGAGAGGAAGAGAAAGATAGAAAAGACAATTCACATGTAAATATATCATTACCACTTAGCTCTAGCATATTTATGCTTCACTCCATTCCTGCATTCAAAAGTACCAATGTAATGATAAGCTATTGCATGTTTGTCGTGTGAGGTATTTAATACTTTGGAACTGTTATGCAAAGTCTTTGACAGGGGGAGGGGCATTTGTCATTAACATTACGTTTTGTTGTCAGACTTTGAAGGATTTGGTGAGAAAATTTCCCCACTATTTATATTGACATCATATCTGTTTCTTTGTCTTTATTTTTGTTATTAGTATTATGATGATATGGGTTTTCAACATGATTTTGGGTGGGGTAGGAGAGAGGGGGGGGGGGGGGGGGTAAAAGTTACCAATATGCTGCACTGCTGCTTCTGTAGAAGTGTCCTGGGATAGAAGGGGGAAACAGAAAGAAGGGCGATATCAAGAAACAACAAGCGATGTTTGTTTCCTATTAGCTCTAGAAATGCTGCATTGTTGTGTAGCAGACAGCAGATAGCTATGTGTAGGGATAGCTGAATCACATGGATGTACAGAGAGGTATAGACTAAATTATATACTTTACATATTTAATTTGATTTTGATGACTCTCCTTTTAATGGGACAACCAAGAATTGTACAAAGTTTGTTTGGTGTGTTCAAGCCCTTGAAGCTGTGATTTCTGGGGGGGGGGGGGGGGGTGTTTCATAAAGCTGTTCGTAAAGTTATGCATGACCTTACGAACAACTTGTATATGAAGTGCCAGATAGTTTGCCCAAAGTTTTTTCTGATATTTTCAATAACCTCAATTAAATTATGGCAAAAAATATACTTTGCATTAAAAATGTTTGTTATCATAAGAATGTCAATCTACATCTGCACAGTTCAACTTTAGTTGATGTATTTCATAATAATTGAGTATCCCATTTGGCTTTTCATATACAAGTCGTTCGTAAAGTCATGCGTGACTTTATGAACAGCTTTATGAACCACCCCCCTGTAGGAGTATGGGATTAGCATGGAGGCTCCGAGTGAATCTTATAGAGACACTGTGGCTGCAGAGTGTGATGGGAGACAGGAAGGAATTAATTAGGCTGCCAGACATGATGACAGCTGTGTGTGTGTGCTGGAGTCACTGGCAGGTCACCTGACTGACTGACTCCAGTCATGTGACACAAGGTGAAGGTCATGTGACTCACAATGCTGCACCATAGGTAGTGTGTGTTTTCTTTGTGTTTTGAGTGTGTGATTTGGCACCTGCTTCCAGGGACCCGTTTCACAAAGCCTTTTTTCAATGACAAATGACAAAATTCAGTGAAAAATCTGTTGATAACCAATCAGAAGCAAGGATTTCAGTAGCTTATAACAAAAAATGTCATTTGTCACTGATGACAAGTTTTGTGAAACGCCTTCCAGGGGTGTTTGAGCTGAGGGAGGGTAGTGTAAGATTAGATCAAAGGCAAGGTAAGGAGTTCAAAGAATGAAAAGAACACATTTAGATAGCAGCTGTGAAACATGTCAAGGGGAGGGGGAGGGTATTTATTGGAGGAGTTTTTAATTTGTCAAGGGAACAAACTTTGTAAGCTGTTACGGAAATGGTTGGAAAGTCTGTTAGGCAGGCGCCAATTATGATGAAATTAGGGGGGAAAAAACACGAAAAGAGGCTTTGTGCTGTAAACCCATGAGATTTTATTGTGCTTTTTGTAGGAATTTTCAAGCAGTTTTCAATTTTCAATGCACAGGCTGCACAAAATTAATGTGTCACATTTTTTTAAGGTACAAAGAGAACTGAACATGGAAATTGACTTGTTTCTCAATGATTATCAATGAGTATTTAGCACTTATGCTCTATCTTCTAAGGTCTATTTGCTGGAGTTATTTTGTTATTATGGCATGTTAAGCTGTCTTGTCAGATTGATGTGAAACCTTGTTCCGGGACCCTTGCTACTTAGTGTTTGTATGATGCTATGCAGGTACCATACTTCAAAAGTCCCGCCTTTCATGATTTCTCACTATGTTTTCTACATCTCAGTGCAATTTTTCTGTCCTAAAATTAATGTTGATAGAAAACGTCATCAGCTAAATGTGTACTCTTTTGTGTTTTATTTATTATTATTTTTTATTGTGTTCTTTTGCTAGTGACGTATTGAAGACAGTACCCACATTCTCAGGCCTTATTGCTCATGTTTATCTATTCTTTATTTGATGCTTATTAATATGTACCATTGTAAATATTTATTAAATTGGAAATGAGCATACTAGGCTGCTTATCACCTTTTTTTCCCTTTTCATGAATTGACATGATGAAGTATTATGTGCATATATCTGTATTACTTTGTGATTATTTTTTGTTTTCCTTGCTTAATATCCGTTGCCATCATAATTTATTGCTGAGTGGAAGAATATTGCGGCTTTTAATTTTTTGAGCCGGAGACTTCATTAAGATGATGTCAAAATTTGGCACAACCAATAGTATTATTATGTATTATCAGAATAAAAAGGGTCCATTGTAGTGAGTTTTACTAAGCTTTATGTTCAAGAGGGGACAGCAGCATAGCATTTAAGAATTATGGAATAATTGTCACGTTAGAAGAGTTCTGTAGACTCTGTATCAGACATTTGGAAGTGTTTGGTCTAGAGGAAAGTCTTTGGACTTTGTATCACATGGTACAGGGTTCAAATCCCCTGTCACAGCACACCAGTGTCCTTTCGCCACCCTGCTGAAGTGAATGGGTACCGGTAAGAAGAATGCGCTATAAACGGCTGCTGTTGGGGTATATACAGCACTCTGTATCCGCAGCAAAAAACACTTTATACAACTATAAATCCAACAATCATCATTAATTTTATTGGTATATTAATCTATATTTGCCTCACTTGACCCAGGTGATGCATATGGGTCCCTGGCAGGAATTATTTCTTTGAAATGCTCAAGTGCTGTAATGGCAGCCATACTAAAGCCGTGGTATTAAATGTGGAGCGCCAGGAGTGTCAAGTCTGACAGATATGAGCGCTATACAAGACAAGAATTCATTATTATTATTATTATTAGTTGATTTATAGCACTTATTCAAACAAATGAGACAAGTATTTCTCAACAATTTCTGTATTTATATTCCTAAAGCCTGCACTCATAGTATTAATATAATACATAAGTGAATGACATTCGCTATCCTATGTACATTCTTAATCTAAGAAAAGTCACTCTCTATCTATATCTATCTAGAAAACCCTCATCATTTGTGACCAGGCACTACAAAACCACCATCAAGTTCTTTATTTACAAGTAAAAGATCTAGCTTAGTGTTGCTAGTGGTGATATGATGATTGAACGTATTTACTACCTGTGTACATTCCAATGAAGATATCAAGGTACAGTCAAACCTGCTTCAGTGACCACCTGTCTACAAAGACCACATTTTTTAAAAACGGTTTCTCACTGAAACATGTACTAAAGGAACCTGTCTGCAAAGACCACTTTTTTGTGTTTCCCTTGGGCGGTTGCTATAGACAGGTTTGACTGTTTAATGCGAATATATAGACATCAAACCTGTGTTGCATGGAGACAGGTGTATTTAGAAACCTGTGTAAGAAGCCTTTATTCCGTCACCCACATATAAATGTTTATGTATAGATTGAAGAGCATCATTATATTGAGTTGTTTCTCAAGAATTCTTGCAATTATGATCCTGGTATGTGATGTGCTTTGAGCATCAAATGTGATAGTAGTTATAAGTAAGTTATCTTGGTAATGAATGCTTATGTATCATACATGTATAACTTAAAAATCTATGAAGGTATATTCATGCATATATATATATTCATTGTTGTCAGTATTTTGTTGTATTATAGAGTGAACAAGGATCAGGCACCCGTTTCACAAAGTCTTTTTTGAAATGACAAATGACAACAATTTGACTAATCTGCTGATAACCAATCAGATGCAAGGATTTTGATAGCTTGTAACCAAAATTGTCATTTGTCACTGATGACAAGTTTTGTGAAATGAGACCCAGTTCTTGTCATGTTTTTACCTGATGTTTCATCATTGCTCCGTTGTTATGCTTTATTATAAACAATGTGGTAGCGAAGTGTCTCTATGTACATGTACAGAAGATATAGAGTACAGCCCAGTGTTAAATGCACATGTCACATTTCAATGGATTTCACCAAGTGCCCAAATTCAGAAGCAAGGTACATGCATATACCTATACATGTGATAGTCAGCAAAGTGGATGATCTTACTTGTTTTTCAAAATAAAATTCTCTAGCATTTATTGAAAAAGCCAAACCTCATCATTTTGATCTGCAACTTTAAAAAACCCGCAATGGCTATCTATTCCCTTCTGAATGAATATGTGGGCCTCATATGTAATGTTCAGAGTTGAGATATTCAATTCTAAAATGCCTGAGAGGAAACCATTTTACGATCCAATCTAGGCAATATTAACCAAATTTCAAGGTCTACTATATCTCATTCCAGAAAGGAAACTTAAATAGTAATAAATGATTAGGCTGTGCAATGCACCATTAAATCCCTAGTTACAACCCAAAACTGAATTCAAAGCTTTTAGTACTGAAATTAATAGGAACTGTAACTGTTTGGCTTTTACTTATAACCAACAAAGGATTTCAAACTACAAAGAGAGAAATAATTTCTGGTCTTTTGTCTTATATTACTGCACCAGTAATGGGGAATTTATGCTGAGTGTGTATTATTTATTAACAATTATTGTGCCTAATAAATGTTTTGATTTGACTGTCCATGTAACGGTACCACATGTTCATTGTATTAAATTGGCTAGTTTGCGTTCTATATGATGACAGATCTGATAAGGGAAAAACGCCCGGCCGGTCAGACCACTACTTTATCTAACCACATTCTCACATTCTATATTTCTTTCCTCTATGATATCATACACGTAATGCCAATGTATAATGGAATGAATGAATGAATGAATGAATGCGTGTGTTGTGAGTAACCTAGAGCATAAAGTGTATGTACAAACATATCTTGGGCTGTACTCACATGTACAATGAATGGATGAAAACATGTATGAAAGAGGTTTGTTTTGAAGAGCATTGTGCCTTTTATTTTGATTCCATCTCATATTTATTTTGATTTGTTTTAAAAGTGCTATTTATGTTAAGCTCTAACAAGGGTTACCAGTAATGATGTAAGCTGTGTTACATTCAAACAACATCATTGAAAATATGTTTATATTATTCTGTATGAAGATGTAAATGTTACATGTGACTGTGTTCACACTTTAAGCCTCACACATTAATATGTAATTGGAATGCTGCATTGCATTAGTGTCATGTAAACATGGTTTAGAAACCATGCTGATACTAGCTGTGCTCACAGCTGGGACCCGTTTCACAAAGCCTTTTTTCAATGACAACTGACAAAATTCAGTGACAAATCTGCTGATAACCAATCAGCAGCAAGGATTTCTGTAGCTTATAACAAAGAATGTCATATGTCACTGATGACAAGTTTTGTGAAACGGGTCTGGGGAGTCAAGTACATGTAAATGCTATTAAAACAGTATGTCTCCCTCCATTGGCCTGTACTGATCATGATGGACATGGACAGGTATAAGGTTCAGAGGTTTAAAGATAAAGTTGAGTTCTGGTCATGCGATTGCATTGTGAAAGAAACAGTGTGGAATCTATCAGAAAAGGTTGATCATCTAGCATAAGTATTAATGTGTACTGCCAAGGTTCTGTAATCGTCAAAATGATAAGAAACTTGGCCCAGTCTTGGTAACGTTACAAGCACTGTATACAGAAGGAATTACATGGGACTACCCGAACATCAAAATCTTTCCTGATTTTTATGATGTTACATGCTATATTTCGAATATTAAGGCATTTGAAGAGCCAATGCTTTTTATGGAACATTTTTTATCTGATGTTCTTCCACACTTCCATCATACAATGATAACGCTCACAAATTATTGTTCACCTCTTCCCAGAACTCAACCTTCTCTTTAAGCTACATGAGTAGAATAACGGCTATTGTCATTTCTTCCAAAGTGTTCTGCAATACAAGAAATAAAAAAAACTGTGTTTATGATAAAGCTATGGTGAGGTTTATTTCTACCCATGTCCAGACCTAAAAATCATAATTATGGACATAATTAACTTGTCAAATTGATGTGTGCTGAGCTGATGGCCTAGCCTCCTCATGACTGACATAGCATGATAAGAATATCAATATCCTTTGAGTTTCAGCTAAAAAGTTTAAAGCTTTGAGCATTTTTCAAAATAAATATTGTTATTAGCATTGATTGATTAATACCATTGAACAAGCAGTCCATCCATTCTGGGAACTGTTCATACAGGCATTTTGACATGTCTCTCTCTCTCTATGGCTGTTTACATGCACAACTGAGCTTTATCTATAGGTATGAACACAGCACAAGTTTGTTGACCCCTCTGTCTGCGCTTCTCATTTGCATCCATGTCTTCCTGGCACATCACTAGCCCATTTCACAATGAAAGAATTAAAACAATTCAGTGCTTCTTGTATCGTCCAGTGTGAAGTTAGCAATTAGCAGAATAAGGGTTAAACTCTTGGGCCTGGATTATACCAGAATAGAAACCCAAGGCTGCATGTAAGCTTGATCTGTCAAGTCTAAAACAAGGAGATGAAGCTGGTTAACTCTTTCAATACTGGTATGGCTGTTACATTTGATGTACATGTACTACAGACCCATAGGCCCAAATTCACAAAGGAGGTTTACATTTAGCCCATGGTTTAAACCTTCATTTACATAACCCATGGTTTAAAAAATAGCGCAAAATATGTGTACCTTGCCTTGTGCTTGTCTAATATTGGACCTCTGACTTGTGTCGCGCTTATTTCGCGCTTATTTTAGACCGTGGGTTATGTAAATGAGGGTTTAAACCACGGGTTAAATCTAAACCTCCTTTGTGAATTCGGGCCATAGAGTTGTGTGTTATGAGAAAAATAGGTAGTGTCCAGTGGGTTACTCTCCAGCCGAAAACATGTGCAGCTAGGGTTTGATATTATGGTCAACTACAGGCTCCTAGGCTAGGCTAGGTCAGTAGATGCAAGTTTGTAGATATGTATTTCTGTGTATTTTGAGGAAACTAGAGAAATTGTGTAATATTGTGTGCTTCATGGACTTGTTAACTGCACATTTCATGGTCATATACATATGTACATATACATGTAAAGTTGAATGCATGGTGCAAATTTTACTCTGTTTTCATATATTCTCTCATTGTTAATAACTTAATCAGTAAGGTACATGTATGAGATGAAAATGCTTGAATGTTCAAATTTGTACGCCAAAGATTCATTTCAATATTGATTGATCAGCGTACCGGTACTTTGATGTGGATATTTTCAGATTGCAATGGGCGTAGCAAAGACTATTCAATGTGAGGTAGGACTGCATCAAAATCAAATGTGTCTGTACATTACTCTGAATAGGACTCTGAGACTATGTTCATGTATTTAAAATGATATCGACTCAAGATTCCAATTCGCCCGTTCAATTCCAGGTCATTTACGTTGGAAGTGAAATTATAAAGTGAATGGTTTGCAGACACCAAATAGGGGGCACGATCCAGTATGTGTAATGCTGAAACATTCAGATAGGCAACTCCTGTACATTGAGGGAGGAAGGGAGGGAGGCAATGGGTCATAAATTGATAAATTCATTGTAAATATGAATTTACTAACTTTTGACAAGATCTTATTAGGACCCCAAAAATGTGCATTCTGGGAACACACAATAGTTTGTTAATTTTGCTCTTACAATGTATGTGCCTTTAAAATAAATATTGTCTTATTCTGAGCACTGCTTGAAATGCTTAGCATCCGTCTGTCCTCTCCCTCCCTTTCTCTCTCTTTCCCCCTCCCCCCTCTCTCCCCCTCCCTCCCCCCTCTCCCCCCTCCCTCCCCCCTCTCTCTTCCCCCTCCCTCCCCCCTCTCTCTTCCCCCTCCCTCCCCCTCTCTCTCCCCCTCTCTCTCCCCTTCCCCCTCCCTCTCTCTCTCTCTCCTCTCTTCCCCCTTCCTCCCTCTCTCTCTCTCTACCCCCCTTCCTCACTCTCTCTCTCTACCCCCCTTCCTCACTCTCTCTCTCTACCCCCCCCCCCTTCCTCTCTCTCTCTCCTCTCTCTCTTTTCCCTCCCTTCTTCCCCTCCCCCCTCTCCCTTCCCCCTCCCTCCCCCCTCCCTCCCCCCTCTCTCCCCCCTCCCTCCCCCCTCTCTCTCCCTCCCCCTCTCTCTCTCCCCCCTCTCCCTCCCCCTCTCTCCCTCTCCCCTCTCCCCCTCTCTCTCTCCCCCTCTCTCTCTCCCCCCTCTCCCTCCCCCTCTCTCTCTAGTAGTTCAGTCTTTGATCCTCAGTCATAATGTGATGTCCTGCATTGTAATAAGACCTTAGCCCATCTAACAGTTTGCACTATTTATTAATGCTTTGTGTTTAGTAAATATGTGCTTCGTGGAATGAATATGCAGTTATTGGCAACCAATGATGTAAGATTTATGAATAAAGTGTCTAATATCCTGATGATGTATAACATGCAAATAAAGTACTCAACAAAATCAAGTCAATTTGTTATTTCTGAATTTTATTTGTTGTGAACATGTGAATAATAAAAGTCCTCACTTTGTCCATTAACGTGGCGCCTTTAAGCCCTACAGCAGACAATGTATAAGGCAATAGAATGGACAGTTTCCCGTTCATTAACAAGCTTTTATATTTACATTATTTGGTGATAAAGACTCCAGTGAAAAATATAGTCTTATTTGTATAGCACTTATACTACATTTCTAAGCTCTTTACATTGTAATAATCATTACCCTGGTCATTGGATTCAGTTGCTAATCTGCACATGATGGTGCACACACTCTGCTCCCTGGGGAGTATTCCAGCCAGGCACTATTTAACATCACTGCCAATCCAACCACATTATCATTCGCATCCTACCAGGTACACATTAAACACCTTGGTGGATAGTGGCAAATGTAGATGAGTGACTTGGAAAAAAGGACATTAGTGGCACCGCGAACCGCGAACCATGTGATCCACAGTCCAGTGACGTATCCACTAGACCATCCACATCTCCACATGTGTATCTTCCATACAACACAGCAATGAAGCTTCTGGATGGGAGGGAGGGGGACTGTATGGCCCGAATTCACCAAGGAGGTTTGTCGACAAACCTAGGTTAATTTATGTGCCTCATATGACGCATTTCAAACCAAGGTTTGTTTGAAACGTGTCGAAACGCGTCATATGATGCACATAAACCTAGGTTTGTTGACAAACCTCCTTTGTGAATTCGGGCCTGAATGTCCATAGAAATATCAAATTTATCATAAGATTGCAATTATAAAGCAGTAAAAAGAAAAATTTATTTAAAAAAACAAGCATAACATAGTCATTAAAAGTGATTGTACTAAATGCATAGATGGCAAATATATCTTACATCTCCCTAGCCTACAATGAGATAAGGATCAACCTTACGATCAATGTTCCTGATGTAGAATAGACCAGTTTGTAGTTAGCACATGGTTCAGATGACCCCTAATATCCACAGATCTTTTAAACATAGATAAATCCCACTTTGTGCCTTTTGGAATAATCACAGCTTAAGACAGTCATGGAGGTGATTCTTTGTTTGCCCTCTTGAAAAGATTACTTCCATCTGTGTTCAATAGAATGCATCACAGGTGCATGCATGAATAATGATTACATAACCTTCATGAGCACATGGGTTTTACAATTTTGTACAAGTGACCTTTATCTGCGAATGTGCAGATTGCATCTACGAACTGGTCTATTGTAAACAAATACCTTTCTTTAATTGACACAATAAAAAATCAATACAATGAGAAGACTTGTGACATAATATTTATATTTTAGTAACTTAAGCATGGTACATAAGTTACAGGTTAAAGGTAGTGTATCCCACTTGCAGCCTACATCAAATTCTAGAGAACTTTGCATGAATTATGAATATGTCATGTATGTCCCATCTGTGAAATTTAAACATTAGCAGTGTCCTAGATTTCAAATTATGCAAGGAAGCCTGTTTACTTGCTAGATTTCACTGTCAGACACTATTGAGTGACTGACTGACTGACTTGTAAAGGGTATGAGCTTTTGCATACATCAATAACCTGCTAGCTACTTGTAATGGTCAAAATTAAGCTGTTTGAATCTTTGCGCAGCACAAAACGTACAACCAAGGGTCTAAAAAACTTTTTTTTTACGTATAATTTAAGAAGCGCATTTTCGAACGGTTGATATAATTCCATGTAGAGGCAATTACCAGGTTAATTTTTTCAGGGAAGTTTTTAGTTGACATTATCTCTTGTTTACCATAGGATTTACAGAATACACAAGTTCATATGTTCAGCCTGCAAAAGGGACACACCATCTTTAAAGGTATTAGGTAACTTTGCCTCTGATTCTAAACCAAATCCTGGATTTAGCTCATGCTGCAATCATAACTAAGCTTTCAGGTCAGAAATGAATCCCATGATTTTTACAAGCCAATCGCATGTTTGTTTATCATGATATTTATGATTGGAACTCGAAATTTCAGAAACCGTTTTCTTTACGGTTTTGAACAGCTTTTATAAAACTCGTCTATTGGGAGAAATGAGTATGGTAAAACCGGTCACTCAAAGTTTTTTACTTTTTGAAGCACTACATGATCATTATGAAGCGTTATTTGTTTGAGGGGCTTCAATATTACACCATATCACAGACACTGATAAAACGTAGGGCCATGCATCTCAAATTTGTAAAACTGGAAACATTGTTAAACAATGCCTGGAAGATTTGTGGTACATATAGACAAAGGAAATTCAATATGATGGAAAGACAAAGAATTTGCAAGAATCACAAGTATTAACATTTGGTATTGAGAAATAAAATTGCTTACTGGTATGTTTTTGAGTTTATCCAAGATTGTTGTAATAGCTCACGAATGGAATAGTCTCTGGAAATGCATTTGTGATGCATTTCTTATGAAAATAATTGAAGGGTCATACTTATTTAAGATAAAGATCAGTTCTGGTCATGCGATTGCATTGTAAAAGAAACATTGTGGAATCGATCAGAAAAGGTTGATCATCTAGTATAAGTATTGGTGTGTACTGCAAGGTTCTGGAATCATCAAAATGATAAGAAATTTGGCCCAGTCTTGGTAAAGTTACAAGCACTTTACACAGAAAGATGTATATGGGACTACTCCCACACGTGCGTGACACATGCGTTCTATCTATCAGGTCCAAATAGATATAATAAATTACCAAATATATCAATCAGTAGGTGGTTTCTTGGCAAAATTTGTATGATCATGTATTAGTCAAAACATATTCTTTCACATGATTGGTATTACATGTAAGAGCTTCCATTTCATTTTTTGAAATGGGGGCGTTTCCAATACTGGTCTTTACCTTTAATGTAACAAAGCTTTCAGGGCAATATCGAGTGGCATTTTGAAGTTTGTTGCAAACACTAGCATTGCCATATCTCAAATGGTAAAACTGATACAACTAAAGTTACATTTCCTCTGTTCAATAGTTGTGGCAAAATAATCCTGGTAAAAACATGAAACATGTACTACATATACATAGCAAGCTTGATCAATGCCCAGTGTCTAAAATTTGAGTCTGTTGATTGGTTGGATTGATCGCGTACATGAATATTCATGCTGGGATTGATCCCAGCCTAAAAAGCGATTTAGTGAACCGGTCAGGTACATGTAGAATCGCCTTTAAGCTGGGATTGAAATCAATCCCAAAAATTGCTCTTAGGAACGAAATCGTTTCCAGTTAGTGAATCGCCCCCCAGTAATAAAAGCAAAAGCTCCTCGAATATTAAGAAGGTGAAAAATAAAAAGACCTACTCCTGCTATAAGTGTAGATAAAAGGTGCCATGGCCTAAAATATTAATATTTTCTGGTAAATTTGAAACTAAAATAACAAATGGCTGGACTTTCCTCCAATATTCATTAAAAAAAATATTAAAAAACACAAACAAACAAAAAACTTTGAATATTCAAGTTTTTCATTACCAAAATTAAATGGAAAAAAAAAACATATTAAAAAGATGTTTGTGTTCAGGATACAAGGAAAAAATTAGTAATGAGCATTTAGGCAAATTTTCATAGGAAAGAACCTCCCGTCTCAAATATGTATTGTATTTCGTAGGCCTCACAACAACCTAGATTTTAAAGAGTCAATGATATCAATGATTTTGAGAACTTTGTTCCAAATTGTTGCCTACCTCCTTTAATAATAATAATAATAATAGCTCACATTTATAATGCGCCTAATACTTTGTTTCTAGGCGCAGCACATATTTTTAGACTAGGTGGAGTACCTACAGTGTAGGTTAGATAATCACTAGCCTTCAGTCGTTCTTTGGTCCAGATTAGGCTGTAGTCCTTGCATGCACAAGATACAAGATATTTGATTTGGTCTTTGCAAACAAGTTACATAGAAATTTGGTTTCCACTGGCGTTAAAGTAATATTCAAGAAAATACATAATTACAAGAAATAAATACATCATGTTTATAGAAATAGATGAAATAAGAAACAAGTACGTGCAAAAGATAATGAAGCAACAAAAATGGTCATTGGTACTTCAAATCATGAGTTTCAAAATTAAGCCTTGGTCATTGGTATTTCAAATCATAATAGTTTCAGTATGAATTAATTTCCGACACAGAAGTTTAACGTTTAACCTGTGAGTTGAATTTATGAACAGAGTCGGGTACCAATGAATATCTGAATCGTGAAATGCGGGTTGGGGTGGGGCAAAGTCGGATGTAGTCCTTGCATGCACAAGACATACAGCTATCTGATCCCACTGTCCATCACAGATCCAATGGTCCACATCATTTACCTTCAAAGCCAATGTCAATTGCAGGAGGTCAGGTGCAGTGGCTCAGTGGTAGAGCAGTGGTCTCATAGCAGGGAGGCCCCCGGATTTGATACCAAGTCAACATGCTAGAGCCTTTTGGTAAGGCATTAATCCTCATTACTGAGAGGCCTTAAAGATGTCGGTCCCCTGGTTGCTTACTTATGCTGCGGTCACAAAGGTTCGTACGAATGATAGTTTTGTATGAATCTCTGTGTTTCCATTGTCTTCCCGAATTTCCATTGTCTGAAAATTGATCGTACGGCGTTCATAGCAGTTTATAATGGCATTTGTGACCGAGGCTTAACAAGCATACACATGCTTTCGTAGCGTTCAGGTAAAACAAACAAAGGAACGAATGTCTGAGATCATCTAACAGTATACAAAGGGTCATGACTGGATCATTCTTACATACAATCCTGACCTATTTGAGTTTATAATCTTTGAGTAAGACATCTTGCCTCAGGATGCCTGTAAGGATGAACTCTGATGACACGAGAAGGTTACCAGCCTTGCTAAGCCCCGCCCATAGTGATTTGTCACCGTCACATGACACAACGACCGTCTGCTGGGAAGACTTGATAGGTAACTTGGCAACATACTGTGTGTGATATGGAATACAACAAGAGAGAAAACAATAAGGAACTTTTATAAATGTAATGCTTCCTGGGAGAAATTTCAAATTATTTAAACATATTTGTGGCTTACACCCAGTAGAGTCTCTGCCCAGCAAGCAGTAGATGCAGGTTCAAGTCCCGCTGGTTCCAAGATTTTTTCTGACTTGTTTTTCAATTACAGATCGATCAATCGATCTTATTTACTGGGTGTAAGCCACAAATATGTTTAAATAAATAATGAACTTTGTATGTTATACATTCCTACCTACATGTACATGTATGTTATTATTATACTTGAAGAGTTCAACTTTGACTCTGGGTTATGTATGACTTCCATAAAGCTGCTACCACTTAACGTGAATAGGTAAATTCAACAATAATTTGTCTGCCCGCTCTGTGATAATGTCTTTCATTTGTTGAGGTTCTGTTTTGACCCCTGGTGTCACATGTATCTTACCTGTGCCCCTGCACATGTGATAATGTCTTTCATTTGTTGAGGTTCTGGTTTGACCCCTGGTGTCACATGTATCTTGTATCCTGTCAGCAGTCTAGCTTGGCTTGCTTTCTGAAGTGACGTCTGTAGATTGAAGCCATGCTGTCTCTCTGAAGCCTTGTCTTTCAGCTGGAATGGACCAGGATCTATGACAAACAAGAAATAATTATAAAAACAAAGCTTAAAGGTAAAGGTGAGTTCTGGTCATCTGATTGAATTGTGAAAGAAAAGGTGTGGAATGGATCAGAAAAAATTGATCATGTAGCATGTAAGTATTGGTGTCTACTGCAAAGTTCTGGAGTCATCAAAATCATTATGATAATAAATTTGGTAAAGTAACAAGCACTGTACACAGAAAGATGTATATGGGACTACACAAATGGTGTCTGGGCTAGTAACCTTGATTACCTAATCTTTCTATGCTCATTACTCAGCCATTATACATTTTTCTACCAAAATTGTTTGGCAAAATTTATTTGTAATCTTGAACATTTAGTGTAAGTTTTGTTTGATTCTGTGAAGAAAAAAAAAAAATTTTTATTTTTTTAACCAGAACTCACCTTTATCTTTAAAGGTATCCTTCTTTTTATATTCATATACAATACAAGAATATCACAGGAGCAATGTCCCATGAAAAAGGACCTCTACTATAAATTGCTCTTGTACTTGTACTAGAAATTAAACAACAACTTTGGACTAAATTTTGATGCCAAATATGTGTCAGTCCAATGTAGAAATATCTGTGTCTAGTTCTTTTTGTTGTTTTCAAGCAAGCAAGATTTAATCAGTCTGTTAGAATTTGATAATTATGAAAGCAAAATAATGTACAGCTTCTATTTATCACATAATCAACGATTACACCAAAAAAAATTCTGAGCAATTCTTTCCTGAGAAAGCGAACAAAATCAAACTTGGTCAATAAATGACGAGGAAGCATTTTTTGTATTTTGGGGTAATTGTGTGAATATATTTACACAAATTATCATAATGGTGAGGCTAAAGCCACGGTCACAAATACCATTCCGAACTGCTTCGAACGCTGTACAAACGATTTTTAGACAATGGAAATTTGGGAAGACAATGGAAAAACAGAGATTTGTACGAACCTTGTGACCGTATCTTAACCTTTGCGTTACAGGGGATAAATGAAGATAGGAATGTATATTAATCTCACCAATAAACATCTTTGCAGTCTTTGAGTCCTCCAGCCAGTTCGGTGTGATAATGATAATACCACGAGCCATGCAGCACAGGAATTTAACAGTTCTCCTCACTTTATCAGTTATAAGATGGGTGCATTCGTGAACGGAGTCTACAAGCTCACCTCCTAATGTTGTTACAGTCTGTTTACACAAAATAATTGTGAAAATAACAAGTTTCATGATTATACTCGAACTTCATGCCTATTTTCAAGACAGTGTTGTAGCTCAGTCCACAATCTATTAGTCCAAGGGGGTGTTTCACAAAGATTCGAAGTCAAACTTAACTCTAAGTTGGACTTAAATATTATAGAGAGCCATTTGTAGTCTTATTTTGAAATATATTCAAAAGCAAAATTCAAGTATTTTAGACTTTTCATAAATTCCACTTCAAGAACATGAAATCTCCCATGATAATAGAAAATGTGAATGATTTTAATCAACATTTTATGCCTTTTAGAATAACTTTTACAAAATATTTTCAACAATGCTAATGGCTTTCCAGAATTGTTAAGTCCAACTTAGAGATAAGTTCAACTTATGATTTTTGTGAAACACCCCCCAAGTCCACAACAGCTTCCATTAATTTCACAACTGAAAGATGCTTCATAGTCCCCATTCAAATTTAAGTCCAAATCCATGTAAATTGGAATTGACACCATACTTGACCATTATCTAATACCATTATGTACCTTGGAGTGTACAGTATCCACTGTGTGATTTCTAAATGATTGTATAATTGTCACACTTGAAAAAAGTTTTTGTTTTCTTTCTGATACTGTATGCATACATGGCTTTCTCTCAAATGTCATACTGTGGTCTATTTACAAATACATGTATGGCCAAACACACAGGAATTATTAAAGTCATAGTGAAAAAAAAGTGATTAGGAAATGTTCCTTCATTCTCATAGAAAGTGAAAATGTGAGAAAGCAATACAAATTTATTTTTAAAAAGTATAACTTGTATTGTGACATGCTGCTATAATAAATGCCTGCCAAGTGGGTGATTTGGGGTTTATATTCCAAAGAATGACCCAGCTACGCTGTTACATTAAAGGGATCCGGTAACTTTGTCTCAGATTCTGAAAAAAATCCTGGATTTAGCTCATGCTGCAATGATAATTATAAACCTTTAGGTCAGTCAGGAACCCCATGAATTTTACAAGCCGATCGCCTGTCTGATTATCAAGATATTTATGATTGGAAATCGAAACCAAATTTTGCATTTGCCTAACGGTTTTCATAACACTACAGTCTATTGGGGAAAACAAGTATTGTAAAACCAGTCACTCAAAGATTTTTTACTCTTTGAGGCACTTCTTGATCATTTTGAAGCGCAATTCTTGTAGGGCTTCACTATTAAACCATATCACAGACACTAATTAACACGAGGGGCCGTGCATCTCAGATTTAACATTGTTAAACGATCCCTTTAAGTTGTGATTGTAAGGTTCATTAGACAGCTGATTCTTTACCTTCTGCCATGAGCCGTCCATGACCCCCGTAAACATGACCTTTGGCCTAACATCACTCAGACGTCTCCTTAGAGATGGACTGAGAGCGGACGTCTGATCAGTCTGGTGACCGGACCTCGTTGCTGGGCTGAGAGTGGACGTCTGATAAGCCTGGTGACCTGACCTCGTTGCTGGGCTACTGGAGGGGGATGACTGGCTGGTTGGAATGGTAGCTTGCCTTGGTCTCTTGGCTGGCGAGCACGGCGGTGGGGTAGCAGTGGCACCTCTCTTTGCTCTGGTCTTAACCTAGTCAAAAAAATATAAAAATATGTGAGGTTATTTAAGTTTATTATTACCTGTGTGCTCAGTGTAAACAAAAGTATATAATAAAACTCAATTCTGAGTTTAGTTTACAGAAAATATAATGGCGAAGTTAAACAACAAAACAACAACAAACAAACATATTGGTAACTGATAACTATTGTATGAAAGTAACACAAATAATCTGAAGTTGTAACAACATTTACATGTGAAATGTTTAACTATTGAACCAGCATTTTTAGAACTGATCTTAACTTTCTTTCAATCTCAACTGAAAACCTACTTGTTTAAAAACGCTTTCTGATGCCATTTATCCGTATTATTGTATTCATCAAAATTTAATTACATTGCAGTACTTTTACATAATTTGCCTTCATTTCTCTGTAATTGATGTTTATAATGATTGATTATTATTAATCTTGTCCTTATTGTGATATTTCTTTAGTTCGTGAATTAGTAGTTATGTGTAATTTTGTTGTATTAATATTGTAAAGCACATTGTTATTTTCTTTGAAGATGAAATGTGCTATAGAAGCCTAGGTTATTATTTTTAACTGTACTTGGAGGGGTAAACACCTAATAATATGAAAACAAATATGGAGCTCACCACTTCATTACACTTGTCTCCTTCTGTACTTCTGTCACCTCTTTCTTTAAACTCTTTGGATGTTTTAGCTGTTGGGGCTGGTACTGCAGCTCTACTCCCTCTTGTAGTAGGAGTTACCGAGCTCTTCTCAGATACCGGTTCTTCTACAGGTTTCACTCTCCCTCTTCTGCTGCTATCTCTAGAAGCTTCTTTCAAATCTTCTGATTTCCCATCGTCTGAAGGAGCTGCAGAGGTTCTTGTTGTAGCCCGTCCTCTTCTCTGATTAAAGGTGGTTTTGTTCTCTTCAGCTTTTGATTCTTCCACGCACAATGTTCCTGACATAGCAGCAGGGGCCTCATGGCCTCTTTTCCTGCTCACTCTCGAGGCTTCTTTCACAGGCTCTACAGCTGCTTCAGGGATCTTAGCAGTAGATCTTCTCCCTCTAGAACTCAACTGCACTGTCTCTGCTTCTACTGCTGTCTGTGATGAAGATGGTAGCTCTTTCTGTTGTATTTTCCTGGAAGGTTTTGCCAAGGCCTTGGGCACGGCAAACACACCAGCATTGGAGCTGCTTGTGTCTTCCGCCTCCTGCTCTAAAGATGATCTGTGGCTTCCAGTAGCTTTATCTTTACCATCTGGATTAAGAAATCTTGCAGGTACTGTTCTCCTCCTTCCACTATGCCGTACATTGGTCTCCCCCGTTTCGTTAGCAGACCCTTCTGGGCTTTCGCTTGTGGCTCTTCTGTTTCTCCGTGTACTTGTCTCTTGTGATTCCTTGTCTGCCTGAACTGAAGTTTCCCCTTGGGTACCTTGTTCCTTACCTCCTGCATGTTGGGTTATTGCTCTGCCTCTTGTACTTGGCTTAACCACCTTAGACGGAATTTCTCCCCTTTTCGTACTTATATTTCCTATAGGTTCCTCTTCTTGTACGTCTGGTTTTACCCCTTGCGTAGTACCTCTTCTAGTCCTCTTACTACTAACCTCCTCATCATTCTGAGAGTGTATCCTTTCATTCTTTCTTCTTCTTGTAGACACCTCTCCCTGGTCATCATCCTGCGATGGTGTCTCATCTCCTTTTATAGCTAGTTCTCTTTTTCGTGCCCTGCTCCTACTTTGTGTTGATTGCCCATCCACCTCTGTCTCAACAGTTTCAATAGCAACTCCTCCTCTTCTTGTCCTACTACCAGCTTTCTTCTCACTTTCCTGCAAATCTGTCGTTTCTTCCTTTTCTGATCCTCCTCTTTGTGACCTCCTGGCCCCAGGGGTCACGTGTCCAGCATGTTCCTCAGTGATCTTCTTACTCCCTTTCCTATTCCTGGTTCCTCTTGTTGGTCTTGTGCTGGGCTCGACTTCAGCAAAGTCTCTTACACTTGATGCAGTAGATGATATTGATGCTGTATCATCACTATCACCATCGTCCACAACCTCAGCAGTTCTTTGTGGCCTCCTTGTCGCTACGGAATCAGAAACGGGGTTACAAGTTGCATTTGGTTCACTATCTTCACTACTTTTCTTCTCCCTTTTACTCATTCTTGTAAGTTTCTTTCCTATTTGAACGATAGTTTTCAATGCTCTCCCTGCTCTGCTTCCCTCAGAACCAACAGATGAGATACTGCCATCAGAAAGCTTCCTCTCATCTTTGACCTTTGAACCTTGCCTCACTGATGGCCTTGGATTCTCTGCATCAAACTCCTTCTTTCTGGTTGGTTTGGCATCGGTCATTGTAAGCCCTTCATCAACAGACACTGGATCTCCATTAGGGTCCTCTTCCATCTTACTACCTCTTTGTTTCTCCCCCCTCTTCATCTTCGCATCACTCTTATCTTTGGTTGCTGGTGCAGAGGAATCAGCTGATACTGGCTCTAGGGCTCCTACCTTCCTCTTTCGTCCAGGTTTGGCTGCTGCTTCATCACTCACAGCTTCAAATCTAGTACTCCTCCTTCCAGAGGTAACATCATCTTTTGTTTCAATGTCCACCTTTTCATCTTTATTTCTCCGTGACACTCTGGATCCGCTTGATGATGACTGTCCTTCACCTCGAGACTGATTGCCTCGAGAGCGACTGCCGCGTCTCAGAGGCTGGCTTTCTCCTTCACTTTCTTGGCCTTCTTCTTCGTTGTCTGCAGGCTCAAACGTTACTCTCCTAGCTTTGGTTGCTTTTCTTTCTGGTGTATTTGGTGGCTTCAGACAGGATTTTGAAGGTGACTGGGTCTTGAAGTCTGGGAACCTTGAAGACGTAGTTGGTTGGTCATCACCATCCTGACTGTCCGGTACTTGCTGTGAAAAGAAAGGGGGAAACACATTGATAAGTTGTATGATTAATGGTCATGTTTTAAGCCCACTACTTTCACACATTAACATAGCCAGTAATTTTCTATGGGGAAGTTTATTTCTAGTTACATCAAAGGTATTTGTGACTACTGAAGAAATTAGACAGGGGGCTATAAAGCATGTATGTTTGGTTTGCTTCAAGACAAACTGGATTGAAATTTGGGATTTTAGGAACTTTGGTCCAAAGTTGAGGTCGCCTCAATAGTTCTAGAGTTATAAGAGTATGAAAACGGGACAAACATCCCTAAAACATAGGTAGGAAAAAAAGAGTATAACCTACTGTATCACTGTTTTGCATTCCATAAGCCTGAGTACTTTCTATTTCACTGTCCCCTGTTTCCATGGCAATATCTTCCTCTGTTTCACGTGGGATGATTGGTTCTGTATCATCATCATGTGAGTCAGATTGCTTGTTTTCTCCTTCAGTACCATACGGTTGAGTGAAGGATAATGCCATTGTGATCGATGTTGCGGACGTAGGTTCTTCCATTGTCTCCTCCTCATTCATACCACCATATGGCTGCGTAGCATCAATGCCATCATCATTGCCATGGTTACTGGACAGTACATCTTCTGTACTTGTATCATCTGATGGTCCTCCGTAAGGCTGAGTGGCCTCAACCTCACACGATCCGGGGGGTTCCTCAGCTGCAGGATTCTGCTCAGTCCTATAGTTCAAGAAATATTCTTGAGAGGAATTATTCTTCTCCATCTCAGTGTTGTCATCATCATGATCACTATTTGATGGAGCTATAATTGGTTTGTCTTCTTTTATGATGTCCCTATTTCCATCTTTTAACTTTGTGTCATTTATCACACTTTTCTCTTCTTCATCTTTGCTCCCCTCCTCCACATCAGTATCATCATCATCATCATCGTTAGCCGTTGCTATGGCAATGGTAGCCATATCTGCCATATCTTTTATCTTGACCGTATCACTATTCGCTCCTTTGTCATCACTGTCCTCTACGTCAGTATCGTCATCATAATCATCCATTTCTATGGGAACTGTAGCCATGTTCTCTACATCCCAAGTCGTGTCTGTTATGGGTATCTTAGAATTGGTTTCCATGGTTTCCTTGTCTTCTGTGGTATCCTCCTCCTCTTCTTCTTGACCAATAGCAACAGTAGCCATGTTATCTATACCAATCATAGTAGGAGAATAGAAAGATAGAAATCATGAACACATTTCTCAAAAATAATATCTTACCATCAATTTGTTCAACATCTGATCTTTAACCATAAAATACTATTTTAAATTCAACATACTTTTTCTGATTTCTTTGTCAAATAATCAATTCAATTATTTATGAACAAAACAATTGTAAATGATACTGCAAATCCCTCTATTTTTTAATTGCACATTATATGTACTGAGCATGACATAGAACGCTAGTGCTGTCGTCGCGTACACATTTCTTTGTCTACATGTCGGTTCAAACATATGGCCGATGTCGACAACTTTCAACAAAACAATGATCGTTAAATTTCAACATACAAGTCAACAAACTGTCATAAACCCAATATAAAACCAGTGTCAACAGAGGGCCCCACAGCACTATAAAACAGGCACTAGTTTTGATACTTGGAATATACACTATGAATATGACTGACAAAGAAAGCGGACAAAATATACAGTTCCTCAGGTAGACAAAGGAACATCCCTTCACTGCTATTATGTAAACATGTGTAGAACAGGTGTCACATGCATATTCACCTTTTTACATAATAGCAGTGAAGGGATGTTCCTTTGTCTACCTGAGGAACTGTATATTTTGTCTGCTTTCTTTGTCAGTCATGTTTATAGTGATATGACCTCCACCTACTATCTGTTCTAATTACTTTCTTCCTAGAGTAATGTTTAAAAAATATGTGAAATATTCATGAAGTAAAGGTGTCTTACTTTTACAGCGGGCCTCTTAATTTATAGAATACAGAAATTAGGGAGACAATGGAGGCTAGATGTGAAAGAACGCCAAAACAGAATAAAAGTGATCAGGTAAGGGTTACAAATAAGGGAAACCTTGGTGAGAGTTGATGAAAGAACCCCTTTCTCCCTCATGAAAGTGAGAATGCTATGTATGTCAAAGTCTCATTGGTTCCTGAGATATGGTGATATCGAGAAAGTGGGATGGATTGACAGACGGTCAACCCGAGAACATAATGCCTCCGGCACCACTTTTGGTGAGTGGAGACATACAAAAACTAGATTGACCTTTGACCACGCGCAGTCAAAAATGATGCCTCCGCCATGGCGCAATTTTACAAACCAAAACAAAAGCAAGGTAATTTTGCATACATAATGAGCCCTGTAACTTTTGACATTTGACCTCGTTACCCAAAAATCTAATCTGTTCATTGGCTCTGCAATATACATACATGACCCAAGTTTGGCGGGAATCCATCAATTGGTTCTTGAGATAACGCGATCACGAGAACGACGGACGGACGGACGGACAACCCGAAAACATAATGCCTCCGGCACCACTTTCTGTGAGTGGAGACATAACAAAATAAAGCATATCCATACTAACCTATTTCATTTTCACTATCTCCTAGGACAGCTTGTGTCTCTGCTTCAGTTCCTCTGTCCTCTATGTCTGTCTCTGAGCCTGAATCTGAGACTATACCATCACATGCTTGCGTGGGTTCATCATAGATGCTTCTGCTACTCCTAGCCTGCAGCAATAGATGAGCAAACATATTATAAACCTCATACATAGATTCATACCCTATGAACATGACGGATAAAGAAAGAGGACAAATACAGTTCCTCATTCTACCCTCAACAATTGCTGTGGTATTCAAAAGAACATCCCTTCACTGCTATTATGTAACAAGGGAAACGCTCTCGGCGGTCTCGCCTGCATTACGCAATTCGATATGATGACAAACTGAGGTTGGAACATTATGCATAGGCAGGGTGGCCCATTAGATAATCACATTTTGAAGTGAATATTGCCTAAGAATCATCAGAAGAATTATTTACTATAAAATGTACCACGATCGATAACTTGAATGAAATATATGAACAAATTAATAAAAAAAATTATTAATTCTCATATTAAGTTGTGAAAACATAATCCAAGTCTACTGACCTTTGACCTTGTGACCTGGAATTTGTGTCATATGATTTGTGATACTTGATAACCCTTGGGTACAAGTTTCATGGAAATTGAACAATCAATTTTGAAAATATGCTAAAAAATTCAAAATCTTGATGTTGATGCCACAACAAAGTCTAAGTTTGTTGACCTGAAATGACCTTTGACCTTGACTTTGTGACCTGAAATTCTACTCACATGATTGGGGATACTTGATAAACCTATAGTCCAAGTTTCATTGACTAAGAACTTATACTTTCAAAATTATATCAAAAATTCAAAAACTTAACCTTAGGTTAAGTTTTTGATGTTGACGCTGCCGTCGCCGCCGTCCCACCGGAAAAGCGGCACCTATGTCTCGCTTTTTTGCTACGCAGGCGAGACAAAAATGTGTAGAACAGGTGTCACATGCATATTCACCTGTTCTACACATTTTTAAATAATAGCAGTGAAGGGATGTTCCTTTGTCTACCACAGCAATTGTTGGGGGTAGAATGAGGAACTGTATATTTTGTCCTCTTTCTTTGTCCATCATGTTCATAGTGATATTCACTGATTGGTCAAAACTATATCACATGACAAGGAGCATCTCGATCTATCATTGAGTCACAGGGTTTGGGCGTTCTATCAATTAACCGAAGGTCAAATGATAGAATATCAAAACCCTGTGACCTAACCTCTAACCCGCCTAACCACTTCACGACTTTTGCACACACACAGCATACAGAAATAAAAATACCCTCCAGCGGGCAACTCCAGCGGTGTCACGGCGCTGAAGACATGCAATTTACGCTGAGCCGCAGTAATTGCATTGCCTTACTGTATAGATTGGATTTCCGTATGTTGGATTTCTTTTAACGTTGGATATTTGAAACCGTTTTGAACTTCAAAAGACTGTTAATATGTTACTGCGAGGAGCAAATAGACTCTTGATATTGGATTTCTTTTCTAGACCTCTTCATGAATCAATGAAAAGATGAGGTATAAAAAACAAATATGGACTGCTCATGGGGATGGTGGTGGTGTGTGGTGGTGTTCATACCGGCCCTTCTATCACCCCGAGCTGAAGCGGTAAGATCCCCAAGCCAAGGCTTAGACACAAGTTTGAATGTCTGACTGCTCTGTTTTGACCGATTTCAATTTTTGCTGCAAAACATTTAGAGGGAAAAGGTAACTTCTAGAAAGAGATTTGTAATTTCCTAAGTTACATGGTCTGCTTGAACCCCCCCCCCCTTTCCCTGCAAAAAAAAAGAAAGAAAAAAAAAAGTTGAAATATTAAAGGGGAAGTGTAGAGTTGGTTTTGATGGAAGCAGAAAATGAGAGGAACAGGTGAGTGAAAGTTTGAGCAAATTCTGATTAAAATTAAGAAAATTTGTATTAGAAATTTGAAACTTTCATGTCCCTCAAGAAAATAGACATCATACACACACCCTAGTAGAACTATTACAAATATGGAAGTAATCTATTCTGCCATCAATAACAAAGAAAATGAAAATTTATGAAATATGGTGTACTGAGCAAATTGGAGAGGAGTGTGCGAGATATGTCGGTGTTGCCACTTTGTGTCTGATTGATCACAAATTTAAATTTCATAACTTTCTTATTCTCTCAAACTTTTAAACTGACCTGTCTGTTGCTCTCTTTTTTCTGTTATTACTCAAACCAACTTAAAGATGAAGTTGAGTTCTGGTCATGCGATTCATTTTGCATTGTGAAAGAAACGGTGTGGAATCGATCAGAAAAGGTTGATCATCTAGCATATAAGAATTTGTGTATTGCAAGGTTCTGGAATCATCAAAATGATAAGAAATTTGGCCAAGTCTTGGTAAAGTTACAAACACTGTACACAGAAAGATGTATATGGGACTACACAAACACGTGGCGTAAAAATCCTACCCTGAATTTTTATGATGCTACATGACATATTAAGAATATGAAGGCATTTGAAGAGCCATGCTTTTCAGGGAACATGTCTTATCTGATGTTCTTCCACACTTGCATAATAAGAATGATAACGCTCACAAATTATTTTTCACCTCTTCCCAGAACTCAACCTTCTCTTTAATATCAGGGTTGGACATCACCTTTAAATTCAGTGTTATCAAGCATACCATCCTGTGTCTTTAATAGTACTACCACGCACATACTGCAGCACATCTATATACTTGTTTTCAATCAATTGATCCCATTCTACAGATATGATGGAACCATAAATAAAAACAATCCAGATGAAAAAACTACAAATATAGATTTGTGAGCTCATCCAAGCCAAGCATACCCAAGGCAGTGAGTAGCCATTGCTCCTGGACCTACATGTACATGATTACTGGTTTCCATCTTCACAGTCCTATTGCATGTAAGTATGGGTGTCACCCCCTTAGGAAACAAAGCCTCTTACAGCGGGGGGGGGGGGGGGGGGGGGGGGGGGGGGGGGGGGGGGGGGGGGGGGGGGGGGGGGGGGGGGGGGGGGGGGGGGGGGGGGGGGGGGGTGGGGGGGGGGGAGCACTAAAAAAAAAAAAGTTTTTCTTTTTTCTCAACCCCCCCCCCCCCCCCACCCCTTGAGTAAAAAACTAGATGGAATTTCGACTGCGCGCAGTCGAAAATGATGCCTCCGTCATAGAGCAATTTTACAAACCAAAACAGAAGAAATTTTTTCAAATTCAAGTTCAATTGTAATCCATTAACAGGTTTTCAGAATATTGTGATTACAAGCTATTTTTGCATACATAATGAGCCCATGACCTTTGACCTTATGAACCAAGAATCTACTCAGTTCATTGGCTCTGCAAGAAACATACATGACCTAAGTTGGCAGGAATCCATCAATCGGTTCTTGAGATAACGCGATCACGAGCTGTTTTTGCATACATAATGTGCCCTGTGATCTTTGAACTTTGACCTTGTGACCCCTACATCTAATCAGTTCATCGGCTCTGCAAGTAACATACATGACCTAAGTTTGGCAGCAATCCATCAATCGGTTCTTCAAATAACGCGATCACAAGCTCGTTTTGCATACATAATGAGCCCTGTGGCCTTTGACCTTTGACCTCGTGACCTCAAAATCTAATCAGTTTTTTGGCTTTGCAAGTAACATACATGACCTAAGTTTGGCAGCAATCCATCAATCGGTTCTTCAGATAATGCGATCACGAGCTCGTTTTGCATACATAATGAGCCCTGTGACCTTTGACCTTTGACCTCGTGACCCCAAAATCTAATCAGTTCATCGCTCTACAAGATACATACATGACCAAAGTTTGGCAGGAATCCATCAACCAGTTCTTCAGATAACGCGATCACGAGCTCGTTTTGCATACATAATGAGCCCTGTGACCTTTGACCTTTGACCTCGTAACCCCAAAATCTAATCAGTTCATCGGCTCTACAAGATACATACATGACCAAAGTTTGGCACGAATCCATCAACCAGTTCTTCAGATAACGCGATCACGAGAACGGGACGTACGTACGTACAGACGTACGTACGTACGTACGTACGGACGTACGGACGGACGGACAACCCGAAAACATAATGCCTCCGGCTACTTCGTAACGGAGGCATAAAAAAAGTAATCGGGGGAAAAATTAACATTCAACAACATTCCCCCCCCCCCCCTTCTGAGTAAGAAAATTGGGAAAAGGGAAACAAATAAGGATAATAGGGGTTAAAACAGGGGGGGAGAGGGAAAAAAAAAAAAAAAAAAAAAAAACGAAATTGGGAGACCGATATAAATCGGGTAATTATCAGGCCTGCTCTTAAACCCTTGAAATTGGCAAGTATGAATCATAGGTAGGGCAAAGAGCAATAAGCCACTTTCGTAATGTAACCTAATTTAATGCATCAGTCTTTGTGAAGTGCCTCAATACAAATTATTTCATTCGCCTGATAAGAATGATAGCAGGGAAAAAATACTTAAAACATTTCGGGGGCTACTTTTCAAGCTTGCTTGCATGAAAATAACACTCTTTAATTTGTTTTGCATTGAACTCTAGGCAAATTTTTGTTGGGCTCTTTTATGACTTTCGGGGGCTCTTTTTAGCATTTTGGGGGCTAATTCACCCCGAGCCCCCGTGTATTTTTTTCACTGAATGATAGTATTACAATAGACAGAATCTGAACTGCATACATTAACTGTTGCCATGTAGGACAAACTTTATGGCTTGACCTACCTAGCAACACTTAATATATACAGTTTGCATTCTGACTATTGAAATTGAAATACTATTATTCTTATGAGGCACTTCACTAGGACTTATGCATTAAATTTGGTAATTTTACGAAAGTGGCTTATTGCTAGAAAATATCAGAGTAAGGGCTAGATGTGAGATGCATACCTGTTTGACCGGACTGTCATCTCCATCACTAGAAGCTGTGGATGAATCGAGGACTAACGTGCGGCTCCCTGAAAGAAAGAAGGCAAGCAAACGTACACCTCAGTGTAATGTGAAAAAAAATAACCACTATAAGGGCTAAAAAAAAAAAAAGATGTTGTATTGCCCTTTGTGACCGACCCAAAAATCTTAAAATCTAGTCGTCATTTTTAAGTTGTTTTTTTTAAACTGTTTTTTGACAGAAAAATAATATTAAAGCATTCAAAACTGAGAAATATCAGCCCAAAGAGGGAGGGAAAAAAAAGTTTAAAAAGTTTAAAAAAAGAGATTTCCGACCGACCGACCCATTTTTGGCACCTGAAGGGCAATACAACATTTTTTTATTTTTAGGCCTACGATATGCGATACGAAAAATGCCAAAAAAAATGATTAAAACTCTGTCTCATAAATATTCAAATGATCAATAAAGAAATAATCATGCAGCTCAAATGTTAGCTAAGTACAAATATTGTGTGTGTTTGCACATGACCATCCAGAGTCTTCAGGCTACTGGATTTTGGTTCTTTTGTTAGTTTGCCAATGCTAAGCACAATGTTATGCTAGGTTTACATTATGTGAACACAGCAAAACGTGACAGTACGTAACAAAATACCTAACTAAACTTGAATACAGAGAAAAAATGGCAAAAAACCATAAAACCAGCACAAACTGATGAGCTTACCTCATATGAATCTAAAATCATTTCAAGATGCACGTTCAAAGGTTCTGGATTATAAGTATTGAATTTCAAGCTTAATCAACACAATCGCAACTTGCGAGATACTTTGTTGCTTCAGATCCCATCTATCAAAACAAAAATAATTCTAGGTGATCGAGCATATTGCTTGTGCAGCCCCAAAATTGTGGAATAACTTACTATTTGAAGTCAGGAAATCACCACCTGTGACTAGCTTTAAATCAAAACTGAAAGCACAATTTTTCAATGAACTGTAAATCTAAGCATATCAGGAGCTCTTGAAAGCGCAGTAGAATATATAATAATAATAATACTAATAATGAACATTATTTGTATAGCGCATATCACTAATATAAAGAAAGTCCCTATGCGCTTAGAAAAGAAAGAAATAGAGATAGGGCGGAATAGTTTCTACGCTCTATAAATGTATTATTAAATGCTACTTGTAAGTTATGTAGATATACAGTAGGCTTGTGCTGTAGATATACAGTAGGCTTGCGGTCCTTTTCAGGACTCCTCAATCCTCCCCCTCTCTCACATGGTGCAACCGCAAGCCTACTGTAATTGTATTATTATTATTATAGTGTTATCTACAATATAAATCCAATCACATAGTCATGTCTGATGGATGTAGGCCTGTATAAGGGCTAGGTATAAATGCTTACATTCCCTAGGTGTACCCTGCCTCCTGGAGCCATCAAGTCCCACAGCTTGGGTCGGGGCTTCAAGCATACTCTGGCCAACCTCATCCAAATCTACAGAGTAAACAGAGGAGAACAATAATGAAAATCCATGTCCCTCAATAGTCTCTGAAAGTGATGTCTAGAAAGTAAACAGGTTTCCTTGTACGATTTGAATACTAGGACACCGCTAATGTTTAAATTTCACAAATAGGACATGACATATTCATAATTCCTGCAAAGCTCTACAGAATTTGATGTTGGCTGCAAAAGGGACATAGTATATCTAATGAAGTCAAAAACAATTTAATGTATGCACCAATGTTAGTGGGTAGTATGTATACCGAACAACCTTTGTTCTTTATACAGCCTCTGTTCTTTATATCTGTATAGCCAGGCTCATCTCATTTACAGATCGGTTTAAATTATCTGCTTGCACAACAGAAGAGGATTTGTGGGTGAGGTACAAAGAATGCGCTCTACAAGCAACCAAATCTTTCTTTGGAAAGATATGGTGAAGAAAGAAAGCAATAAGGTTGGTTAAAATGAGGAGGATGCTCAAGACAAGAAAAAGTGGAGGGAGGGAGTGCTATGATGGCACAACTATCATAAATGATGATGATGATGATGATGATGATGATGATGGTGGTGGTGATGATGATGATGATGATGGTGGTGATGGTGATGATTTTGATGATGATGATGATGATGATGATGATGATGATGATGATAGTGATGATGGTGGTGGTGGTGGTGGTGATGATGATGATGATGATGATGATGATGATGATGATGATGATGATGATGATGATGATGATGATGATGATGATGATGATGATGATGATGATGATGATGATGATGATGATGATGATGATGATGATGATGATGATGATGATGATGATGAAATAGAAAATTTGTTTTTGCCTTAAGTTTGTTCTTCTGACCTGTATCAGACGAGTCACTATCTGGACTGTAATCAACAGCTTGTGTTGCCATACTGTCAACAGCAATTGTTGCTGTGTTGTCAATAGCTTGTGTTTCAATGTTGTCGATGGCCTGAGTTTCCCCATCTTCAACAGCCAATGTTGCCATGTTATCTACTGCCAATGTTGCCATGTTGTCTACAGCTTGAGTTTCCATATTGTCTACTGCCAATGTTGTCATGTTGTCGATGGCTTGAGTTTCCATGTTGTCTACAGCTTGAGTTTCCATACCATCTACTGCCAATGTTGGCATACCATCAACTGCCTGTGTTGCCATATTGTCTACAGCTTGAGTTTCCATATTGTCTACTGCCAATGTTGCCATGTTGTCGATGGCTTGAGTTTCCATGTTGTCGATGGCCTGAGTTTCCCCATCTTCAACAGCCAATGTTGCCATGTTATCTATTGCCAATGTTGCCATGTTGTCAATGGCTTGAGTTTCCATGTTGTCTACTGCCAATGTTGCCATGTTGTCTACGGCTTGAGTTGCCATAACAGCTTGAGTTTGGGCAGAAGCAAGTAATATATCAAATGGTCCTGGGAAAAAGAAAATTGGAAGTAAAAAAACATCAAGAAACAAGGGAATGCGTGTTAGAGCTTGAATTATTATACATTTTACTCTATGCCGTACACTACACAGTATTAATGTCGTATTAAAAGTTGTTATTAAAGCGTGCGCAGCGCAGATAGAATATGCTAACTATGATCCTCGCGATTGAAATCAAGCAACAAGCTGTGGACCAATCCCAACTTTGGATCTGTAAAAGCTATCTGATTATTTTCATATTGACTATTTAAAGCATTGAAGGTGTGTTGATTTACAGAACAAATTGATCAGGGAGCAGACGAAAGTCCAGGACATCCTTAAAAGAAGGAAATGGAATTGGGCGTGCCACATCAGCCGTAGAAATGATAATCGCTGGAGTTCAGCAATCACTCACTGGACACTATATCAGGGAAAACGAAACAGGGGAGGTCAAAGAAAAAGATGGAGAGATGGGTTGCAACAGTTCTGGGAAAAGACTAATTGGCACCAACAGGCGCTGAACAGAGGCATTTGGAGAAAGCATGCCGAGGCCTTCATCCTGCAGTGGATCGTGAAAAAGTGAAGTGAAGTGAAGTGATCTATAGAGAGTTGGAAGAACCTTCTCACCTGTCTCATCGATGTCTGTATCCGAGTCAGATTCTTCCACTGCTGAGATATCTGAAGTTAACAGGAAAGAGATAAAGCATAAGACTAAGGAGGCAATTTTATATTCACAAAACAGAAATAAATGGAATATGTGAATTTGACAGTCTTGCATACTAGTACTATTCATTCAAGATTCAAGATAATTTATTGTCCGATTTAAAAAAAAATACAGAAATTTGTCCTCCACTGGCGAGTGACATACATACACAAGCAACATAAGCAATATATAAATACATTCAAGGATACAAAGAAAATACAATAATAATAACAATACTAGCAATAACAAAACTGACATGTCAATTTGAAAACTGGCATTAAAAAAAGGTCAGGGAGGCAAGGACAAGCCAACCTTTGTAATAAGATCCATTGTATGAATGCAGAAACAAAGAGAAGCAAAATGGCCCAGTTTCAAATAAATCAGACCATAATATGAATGTTTGAAATATGAGATCATTAGATCTATGCGAATATCAAATTGGGAATTTGGAAAGTGGATTGTGACGTAGTCACATACAACTTTCCCATGTGTCATGTATACAAATATAATTAATTCCTCTTTGCCTTCAACCTTGTGGCACTTCTTAGAATTTATTGTGGATAGCATAGTAATATAGGTCCTCTAAAAAGGAAAAGTCTAACCTGAGCCTAACATTTCAGTCATTATGTGTGTTGAATCATATGGGAAAGTTGTCCAGAACTACATCACAGTTACATTACCAAGTCAGCCAATTTGAAATACCCATACATATATATATAGTGATTACAACTTTCTTATTGTTTGTCCAAACTTTCACCAGTCTTTTTTTTTTTCCTGCTTTCTTTTAGAGTAGTTGTCTGGTAATGTTGGTTTCCCTTTAAAGTTGAGTTCTGATCATTCGATTGCATTGTGAAAGAAACAGTGTGGAATTGACCAGAAAAGGTTGATCATCTAGCATTAAAGTATTTGTGTGTATTGCAAGGTTCTGGAATCATTAATATGATGAGAAATTTGGCAAAGTCTTGGTAAAGTTACAAGCACTGTACACGGAAAGATGTATATGGGACTGCACAAACACGTGGCGTAAAAATCTGTCCCGATTTTTATGATATTACATGCTATATTTAGAATATGAAGGCATTTGAAGAGCCAAGCTTTTCAGGGAACATACTTTATCTGATGTTCTTTCACACTTGCATAATAACAATGATAACAAATTATTTTTCACCTCTCAACCTTCTCTTTAATGCTGAACTCACCATTTTTCTTCTTGGCTGAAAGCTGGGTCTCTGGAATAAAGGAATCATCTCCAAATCTACCTGCATCTAAAGTAAAACAAGGTTTAATGTTAAGCCTGAGTCAAAACGTTTAACCGATGTTCAACGACCGCATTCATCAAAACCGTTTAGCATTTCTCGCTCCGTTTTACCGTTATTTTTGTGCAGTTTGTTACATGTGTTTTGTTTTTGTTTTTGAGACTTCATTGCCGATATGGACAACGAAGTCTTGCCAATATTTAACTTATCCTTAACAATTCCTGCATGTAACTGCAAAACCTACCAGGTAATATGTAATAACAGGCCTGGGCAATCGCAGATGACAAACATGCAAGCACCAGTGAAAGTATTTTTAAACTATCAATCTCTTAAATTAAAAAAAAAATAAAAACTAGAAATATCGCAATCTGTATTGCTGTGCAATGCGAATGTATCCCCCGGCAGTGGCAGCCATTTTGTGTCATCCTTATGTTCGAAGGAGGGACAAAGATCCCCTCTCCCCTCCCTGAAACAAAAGGATGAGGTGGCTCAGGCTATTGTCAAGACTAGGAGCAGCATTACCAAAAAAATAAGTGTGTAGATTAGAGTATAATGCATCTCTGTAGACAATTTGAAAGAAATCTGTAAAGAAATATGGCAGTTGAGTGCACAGAAACCATCCACAAAAATATGGCATTTTACCCTATTGAAGATGGAACACTAGGGGCAGCATCACCAAAAGATATGGGTGTGTAGATTATACCAAGATACACCTCCACACAAAATTTGAAAGAAATCTGTCAAGGAATGTGGCAGTTAGAGCGCACACAAGAATATGACTCAGAGGCGTAACGCATACCGGCATACGTCCTGAGGATACAATTACATATAGCTGGTGATAAAAGGATGTACATGTATGTGCACCCACATCACACAGATCTCTGTACTCGTCTCATACATGACAACCCCCCCCCCCCCCCCTCCCCTACACACAGATGTAATCATATCAGCTGGTGGTAAAAGGGTGAACGTGCACCCACGTCACACAGCTCTTTGCACTCTTCTCAAACATGACGACCCCTCCTCCTACAACACAGGTGTAATCATATATCAGCTGGTGTAAAAAGGGTGTTGTGTACCCACATCACATAGCTCTCTGCACTCTTCTCAAATATGACAACCCCCCCCCCCCCCCACCCCCTAAACAAAGGTGTAATCTTATATCAGCTGGTGGAAAAAGGGTGTTGTGTACCCACATCACACAGCTCTCTGCACTCTTCTCAAACATGACAACCCCCCCCCCCCTCCTACAACACAGGTGTAATCATATATCAGCTGGTGGAAAAAGGGTGTTGTGTACCCACATCACATAGCTCTCTGCAATCTTCTCAAATATAACACCCCCCCCCCACCCCCTACACAAAGGTGTAATCTTATATCAGCTGGTGGAAAAAGGGTGTTGTGTACCCACATCACACAGCTCTCTGCACTCTTCTCCAACGTGAGGACCCCCCTCCCCCGCCCCCTACACAAAGGTGTAATCTTATATCAGCTGGTGGTAAAAGGGTGTTGTGTACCCACATCACACAGCTCTCTGCATTCTTCTCAAATATGACAACCCCCCCCCCCCTCCTACAACACAGGTGTAATCATATATCAGCTGGTGGAAAAAGGGTGTTGTGTACCCGCATCACACAGCTCTCTGCACTCTTCTCAAACATGAAACCCCCCCCCCCCCCCACCCCCTACACAAAGGTGTTATCTTGTATCAGCTGGTGGAAAAAGGGTGTTGAGTACCCACATCACACAGCTCTCTGTACTCTTCTCAAACATGACAACCCCCCCACCCCCTACACATAGGTGTTATCTTGTATCAGCTGGTGGAAAAAGGGTGTTGTGTACCCACATCGCACAGCTCTCTGCCCTCTTCTTAAAAAGGACGACCCCTCCTCCTTCACACCGGCGTAATCTTAATTCAGCTGGTGGAAAAAGGGTGTTGTGTACCCACATCACACAGCTCTCTGCACTCTTCTCAGACATGACAACCCCCCCCCCCCCCAACCCCCTACACAAAGGTGTAAACTGATATCAGCCGGTGGAAAAGGGTGTTGTGTACCCACATCACACAGCTCTCTGCACTCTCCTCAAACATGACAACCCCGCCCCCCCACACACACACACACAAGTGTAATCTTAATTCAGCTGGTGGTAAAAGGGTGTTGTGTACCCACATCACACAGCTCTCTGCAATCTTCTCAAACATGACAAACCCCCTCCCCCCTCCTCCACACAAGTGTAATCTTAATTCAGCTGGTGGTAAAAGGGTGTTTAGCACCCACGTCACACAGCTCTCTGCACTCTTCTCAAACATGACAACCCCACCCCCCCCCCCACACACACACACACACACAGGTATAATCTTATATCAGCTGGTGGTAAAAGGGTGTCTAGCACCCGCATCACACAGCTCTCTGCACTCTTCTCAAACATGACAACCCCCCCCCCCCCCCTACACAAAGGTGTAATCTTATATCAGCTGGTGGTAAAAGGGTGTCGTGCACCCACATCACACAGCTCTCTGCCCTCTTCTTAAACAGGACAACCCCTCCTCCTCCACACAGGTGTAATCTTATATCAGCTGGTGGTAAAAGGGTGTTGTGTACCCACATCACACAGCTCTCTGTACCCTTCTCAAATATGACAACCCCCCCCCCCCCCCCCCTCCTACAACACAGGTGTAATCATATATCAGCTGGTGGAAAAAGGGTGTTGTGTACCCACATCACACAGCTCTCTGCCCTCTTCTCAACATGACAACCCCCCCACCCCCTACACAAAGGTGTTATCTTGTATCAGCTGGTGGAAAAAGGGTGTTGTGTACCCACATCGCACAGCTCTCTGCCCTCTTCTCAAACAGGACGACCCCTCCTCATTCACACTGGCGTAATCTTAATTCAGCTGGTGGAAAAAGGGTGTTGTGTACCCACATCACACAGCTCTCTGCACTCTTCTCAAACATGACAACCCCCCCCCCCCCTACACAAAGGTGTAATCTTATATCAGCTGGTGGTAAAAGGGTGTCGTGCACCCACATCACACAGCTCTCTGCCCTCTTCTTAAACAGGACAACCCCTCCTCCTCCACACAGGTGTAATCTTATATCAGCTGGTGGTAATAGGGTGTCTTGCACCCACATCACACAGCTCTCTGCACTCTTCTCAAATATGACAACCCCCCCCCCCCTCCACACCCTACACAAAGGTGTAATCTTATATCAGCTGGTGGAAAAAGGGTGTTGTGTACCCACATCACACAGCTCTCTGCACTCTTCTTAAACATGACAACCCCCCCCCCCTCCTACAACACAGGTGTAATCATATATCAGCTGGTGGTAAAGGGTGTTGTGTACCCACATCACACAGCTCTCTGCATTCTTCTCAAACATGACTACCCCCCACCCCCTACACAAAGGTGTAATCTTATATCAGCTGGTAGTAAAAGGGTGTTGTGTACCCACATCACACAGCTCTCTGTACTCTTCTCAAATATGACAACCCCCCCCCCCCTCCTACAACACAGGTGTAATCATTTATCGCTGGTGAAAAAGGGTGTTGTGTACCCACATCACACAGCTCTCTGTACCCTTCTCAAACATGACAACCCCCCCCCTCCACACCCTACACAAAGGTGTAATCTTATATCAGCTGGTGGTAAAAGGGTGTCTAGCACCCGCATCACACAGCTCTCTGCACTCTTCTCAAACATGACACACCCCCCCCCCCCCTACACAAAGGTGTAATCTTATATCAGCTGGTGGTAAAAGGTGTCGTGCACCCACATCACACAGCGCTCTGCCCTCTTCTTAAACAGGACAACCCGTCCTCCTCCACACAGGTGTAATCTTATATCAGCTGGTGGTAATAGGGTGTCTTGCACCCACATCACACAGCTCTCTGCACTCTTCTCAAATATGACAACCCCCCCCCCCCTCCACACCCTACACAAAGGTGTAATCTTATATCAGCTGGTGGAAAAAGGGTGTTGTGTACCCACATCACACAGCTCTCTGCACTCTTCTCAAACATGACACCCCCCCCCCCCCCTCCTACAACACAGGTGTAATCATATATCAGCTGGTGGTAAAAGGGTGTTGTGTACCCACATCACACAGCTCTCTGCATTCTTCTCAAACATGACTAACCCCCACCCCCTACACAAAGGTGTAATCTTATATCAGCTGGTGGTAAAAGGGTGTTGTGTACCCACATCACACAGCTCTCTGTACTCTTCTCAAATATGACAACCCCCCTCCCCCTCCTACAACACAGGTGTAATCATTTATCAGCTGGTGGAAAAAGGGTGTTGTGTACCCACATCACACAGCTCTCTGTACTCTTCTCAAATATGACAACCCCCCCCCTCCTACAACACAGGTGTAATCATTTATCAGCTGGTGGAAAAAGGGTGTTGTGTACCCACATCCAGGGCTGTCGTTTAAAGCCGGTAACCGGTAAAACTTGCCGCCTATTCACTCGTTTCTTACCGGCTATAATTCCTATAATAAACCTTGCAAAAATCACAGAAAGTAGATCTAAATCAATGCTAATCCAAAATTTCCTTAATTTCGTCCAAGATATAATTAGTGCCGCACATACACGGCCGCAGTCGACGAAATCCCTTACGATCACGAACGCGACGTCGTCCGTACTTACCTAGACCTATCTATCTAACGTTACATCGCAGTTCTCCCCCCACAGCGCGGCGGCCAAGCCCGCCCGTCCCTACCCCATTGCGATCCCGATGTGCACACGAGAAGACGATGCACTGCACAAAATATACACACTGATCATAACAAAACTGAAGCTAGCTCGCTGTAACCAAACTATCCGTTGCCGATTTGATATTTGAAGATCACGGAAACCGGGCCTATACACGTGCGTGCAATGTCTAGAGACAACGTACTTTAGATTCTGAGATGCGCAAATCGGCAACAGAGTTTTGAACTCGGCTGAGTTTAGGCCGGCCACGACCGTCCCCGGCGGACCCCCGCAGCTAGCTCGCATAATGCAGACTCGCGCTCCGCGAATATTAAAAACAAACTTCCGATCGCAATCGATCTCGAGGCTGTTCGTTTCGGCAACACATCAATTAAAATTGGAACGATACAGATCAGAGGTACCACCAGATCTAACGTTAGGCCTACAGTGGATCACAAATTTGTTGGTAAGTCCGCATAACTTATAAAATTTTCCCCAAATAACAAGCATCGTAGAAACCAATTTCATAATGGTTTCTCGGTCGTTTTATTTTGTCGTCAGTCTGTTCCAAGTCACGAGAATGGTGATCAGATTTTGCACTTGTCAAAGTTTCACCTCCTCGCTCGCGTGCCCCGTAGGCCTACGGTACGTCCCTTTCGCCTGGCCCGGTCTACCCGGCCAGTAATGAACTGCGAGTCGAGTAAAGGCGTGGAAAGTGTGCAAGCCATCATCGTACCTATTCCATAAAATTATTTATAATTCGCATCCACTCACTAGCAATAAAAATGCTAACAAGTTAGACTTATTCTAAATACAGTGAGCAGTCAGTGTGACATTGTCAATAATGGTACAGAGTTTATTCAGACCCTCTTTTATTTTTAAGTTTTTGTCTAAGTTAGACTAGCCTGGATCCCTTATTATTTTGGGGAAATTTTCACAAATATGCCAGAAATATTTATTTAGATGGGAAATTTGATTATTTCCGCCATATGTAAAGAACTTAATAGAATGCTTGACTTGCTTAACTAGCTATAATTCAGACCCCTAGCCTGGTGGGCCCTTCATTCTTAGTAATAAATTATTAAATGTAACAAAATATAAATCAACTTAATTTTTTACCTGCCAATCAGGATAACATAACCCAGGACATGAATTATTTTAGTGCTAATTTGATCAGCTTAGTCTTTTCTACGTCAAATTGGCAACACTAATTTTTTTCTTTTGCTACATTTTCTAACAAAATGCAATTGAACTGAGCTGAAATGACTGAGCATTGACAGAAAGTATGGTGATAAGTTTTTCTTAAACACATGAAAACATGAAAAACATTTTTTTTTTTTTTTATTGCGTTGCCAATGTAAGGATTTTATGCTTATTTTCCTTTTTAAATATCCCAGTTACACAATCAAAATAAATCCAGTGTGTGCAGACATTTTTTCTCTTTCTGCTCATGTATTTTGAATATTAACATTGGTTTTTATCTAAATGACCTATTTGTTGTTTCAGTTTCAGAGGATGACTGTGACCATAATCATACAATGAAGCGCCAATCTTCACTGAAGGATTTTTTCAACCCGAAAAGACAAAACGCTCAAGGTATGTTATGTGTTCAATGATTTATGAACAATATTAATGTTCTTGTTCTATTAGGCCTAAATAGTAATGAAGGCAAGAATTTTATTTTTATTTTCCATGTTCTAGGTTTGCACATAATTAATTCATGGGTCTTTGAGCCAGGCTTACCATTTTCCCTGTGATATATATCTATCTACATGAGTTATTGAATATGTGCACAGCAAATTGGATTGGGAGCGGTGTCCACAAAATTAAGCGAGAATTGTGATTTTAAACTTACTCTGTTTATGAAAGAAATGAACAGTCGGCTGTTTGATATAAATACATTGTTGTATATTTTTTCCTTTTACTCCTATTTCTAGATGACTCCGAGTCATTCCCTGCGTCGACAGATTGTCCTGCTGCTGAACACAATGCTGATTCGATGCACGATGTTGAAGAACCTAATGAGCGTGTGCCATCTCAAAACTCAACAGAAGTCACTTTGCCGAGATCAACTGAAGATCCCATGTCAACGAAGTCGAAGAGTTCTGAGCAAACAATCCTGGAAGCTAAACCCATTGCGGATGAAATAGTTCTAGAAACAATCAAGAGCTATTTTGATAATTCCAACAAATTCCACAGTTTTTACCACTGTAACAGAAAGTGCTCAACATTATCTTCTGATGAGAAGAATGCTCAATCTAAGTTCACTCACAAATTCAAACATGAATGGCTGGTCGACCGTGAACTCAGTTATTGTTCAGAACTGGAATGTACTGGTTGACCTATGATGAAGCATCACATGGAATGCGCAGTTGAGTATATACATATAGAAACTGCGCATTATAAATTTACAATTATTATTATTTATTATTATTACTGTATACTCTGTCGAAAGCATGATGTGGGCAATGCAAGGAACAAGACCAAGGCATTCAACCTAGAACCAGGCAAAAGGTTTAGGAAAGCTGCGGTTGAAGATCATGGCTCCAGCAAACAGCATCGTTCAGCGGTAACAGCTGAGCTTGTAAGGCGAGTTTCGTATTTTCACAAAGAGAGTGAAGGGTACAGAAGACACCATGATGATGCACTCTACAATGTGTTTTGTGCCTGTTACTTTCTTGCCAAGGAGGAGATTGCCAATTGTAAGATCATCCCACTGTTAGAACTGATGGAACGTGCTGGAGTGATGGATTTGAAGTACTTTCATCATAGATCCCAATCTTCCATCCGCGAAGTGTTCATCACTCTTGGAGAAACCATTAAGGATGACGTACTTAAACGAGTTCATGAGGCACGGACATATGGACTTTTGGTAGATGATGCTTCTGATATAGCAGTAATGGAACAAATGGTTGCCTTTATTAGTTATGTCAACCATGAGACATCGATACCTCAAGTAGACTTCCTTTCCATCACAAATGTTCTCGCAGATGCAAGCAACGAAGGTGCCAACAGTAGGGTCTTATTCAAGGAAGTAGTACAACAGCTTGAGCAGTGTGAGCTAGAGGTAACGAATTTGACAAGTCTCGTAACTGATGGAGCTGCTGTGATGACTGGGAGAAAGAGTGGTCTCGCAACCCTTCTGAAGGAAGTCAGTAATCAACTCATTGCCATACATTGCATCTGCCACAAATTGTCTCTAGCTTGCGTGAAGTCAAATGACCAAACAAAGTACTTAGCAATTGTTGAAACAGTTCTGTACCAACTTTGGAATTTTTTTGAAAATTCTCCAAAGAGATCAGCAAAGTACATGCACATCCAGCTGGAGTACAAGAAGGCTGTATTAAGAACTGTTGATGGAGAAAAGGAGAAGGTCATCGTTCGCAAGATAAGAAAAGCCTGTCGAACACGGTGGCTTTCATTGGACAAGTCCGTGGAAGCAGTGTACTTGGATTTTGTGCCAATTCTGCATACCCTACACTTCTTTTCAGAGACAGATGCAGTGGCAACTGGCCTGCTGAAGAAGATGAAGACGCCACAGTTTATTGGAGCAATATACATCTTCAGGAACGTCCTTCCCATTTTGGCAAGGTTGAGTAAACTATTCCAATATGGGACAGTGAACTTCTCACGCATAAGGCCAGCTTTACAAGCTTCAAAACATGATTTGCAAGTGGTCGTAGATTCTGGTATTGTCTTAACCGAGTTGAAGAAAGACGTAGATGAGAGGTTGGCTCTCACGGAAATCCACCCAACACCATACCAGTATGAGATGATAAGCACAATGCTTAACAAGTATGTGTCTGCTTTGAAGGAGAACCTTGATAGGAGATTTGACGATGCTCTACCCGTCATTAGCAGTTTTAGCATATTTGATCCTACAGCCATACCTCCATCCGATGTGCCATTGTCAAACTATGGCGTGAAAGAAGTGGACATTTTGGCCAGCCACTTCTATCCTTCTTCTGAAGCCGATAGAGAGAAGTTGAGAGCAGAGTGGGCCAACTTTAGGTTTGAGCTCAGAGAGTGGCAATCGATGGCTGCTGTGAGAAGTGGGACATCAACACCAACTGAATGGGTCCTCCAGCGGCTAGCATCCATGAGGAATACCTACATTAGGGTTTACCCCAAGTTGTATTTCATTGCAGAAGTATGTGCAGCAATGCCAGTGAGCAACGCCTGGCCAGAGAGGGGTGTTAGTACCATGCGCAGAGTTAAGACTCGACTCCGAAGCAGCCTCAAGAACGACATGCTTGAAGCATTGATGCATGTTAGCATCAACGGCCCACCAGCTTCTTCAACCCAAGCCAAGGAAATCATCAGCCAGGCGGTGAAGAGGTGGAAAGGTGTCAAACCACGGCGAAGGCTTCCTAAATGCAGGACATCATGTGAACAAGTCACCGTCATGGCAGACGCTCAGGTAAAACATATTCTTACTCTGAAATGACAATCTACACCAGCCTCAACGTATTATTGTGTTCAAATGCACAGTCATTCATAGTTATTATTAACATTCATACACTCCAAACATTTCTTTTCCATTTAACCCCATTACACCTGCAATAGCTTGCTCTTCACTTTTTGAAATTGTTGTAGAAAGCCTTTTCAGTGAGATTATGAAAAATCTGAATTTACATTATCTATCTATATTGTTTAATAATCTACTCTTTATTTGTTTTATTCATACACTACAGGTGCAAACTGGTGATGGCGACACTGATGATGGTGCATCTGTAAATGAAGTTCCAACTCCATACGCTGACGATGATACCATCACTGAAGGCCAAGATGCAATGGGAGATGGCACACAAGACAAAGAACTTATGAAGGCTCTTAATTTATCAGAGTCCTCTGGCTCAGAATCTGAACCAGAAGATCTCTGAAATCAGAATTATTCTGGTGATTGGTAAGAGTCTTGATGTACATGTAAGAAAAGAAATTCTGAACACAAGACAAAGAACTTATGAAGGCTCTTAATTTATCAGAGTCCTCTGGCTCAGAATCTGAACCAGAAGATCTCTGAAATCAGAATTATTCTGGTGATTGGTAAGAGTCTTGATGTACATGTAAGAAAAGAAATTCTGAACACAAGACAAAGAACTTATGAAGGCTCTTAATTTATCAGAGTCCTCTGGCTCAGAATCTGAACCAGAAGATCTCTGAAATCAGAATTATTCTGGTGATTGGTAAGAGTCTTGATGTACATGTAAGAAAAGAAATTCTGCAAACAAAATGACATTGTATAGACAGACAGTACATATCTCCCAAACTCACACTGTCCTGAATGTTTATGATTACAAATTATAATGCCTGGCTTTAAAGATGAAATTTAATTCGTCACACAACACACCTGCTACAAAGGACAAGATAGACTAAAATAGAAGCCAATCGGTTAATTCATTTATTTTATTTTCATTTATTTCCTTAAAAAAGTTGAATAAACAAATATACAGTGTCTTCACTTTGTCAGGAAAAACAGTGATATAACATTATAAAATGAACAGGAACTGAAGTAAATTCTTAAATGTATTTCATTTCAAAAAAAAATAATTAAATGAGAATTCATATGGGGAGCCAAATAAAAGTCACAAGTAAAAAAAAAAATCAAAATCTAGCCTCTGCTGCCCATTATTTAAATACTGTACATGTATTCAACAAATCATGATGTAGAAAGATTGAGTATGGTGCATCATCTCAGTTTAATTAAAAATTACAAAGTAATGGTACAAAGTGATAAATAATTATCAACTTAATAACTTTTCTTATGAGTTATGATTGTTCATGTAATATTAAACATGAACAATATGTGTGTTTATTACAATATATGTGTAATACAAGGTAGGAAAGATAACTACAAATTTTCTTCTTAGGTATGCACCAGATTGCACGATTTCAAGTGGAAAATCCCAAAAGGTCCCTACCCCCCTCGGTCGCTTCGCTCCCTCGGGCTTGGTCGCTTCGCTCCCTCGCTGAGATGGTACCTCCTATAAAATTCAAATTACCTCCTTCAAAAATAATTAACAAGACCCCTGCACATCACACAGCTCTCTGCCCTCTTCTCAAACAGGACGGCCCCTCCTCCTTCACACCGGCGTAATCTTATATCAGCTGGTGGTAAAAGGGTGTCTAGCACCCACATCACACAGCTCTCTGCACTCTTCTCAAACATGACAACCCCCCCCACCTACCCCCTACACAAAGGTGTAAACTGATATCAGCCGGTGGAAAAGGGTGTTGTTTACCCACATCACACAGCTCTCTGCACTCTCCTCAAACATGACAACCCCGCCCCCCCCCCACACACACACAAGTGTAATCTTAATTCAGCTGGTGGTAAAAGGGTGTCTTGCACCCACATCGCACAGCTCTCTGCCCTCTTCTCAGACAGGACGACCCCTCCTCCTTCACACCGGCGTAATCTTAATTCAGCTGGTAGAAAAAGGGTGTTGTGTACCCACATCACACAGCTCTCTGCAATCTTCTCAAACATGACAAACCCCCTCCCCCCTCCTCCACACAAGTGTAATCTTAATTCAGCTGGTGGTAAAAGGGTGTTTAGCACCCACGTCACACAGCTCTCTGCACTCTTCTCAAACATGACAACCCCACCCCCCCCCCCACACACACACACACACAGGTGTAATCTTATATCAGCTGGTGGTAAAAGGGTGTCTAGCACCCGCATCACACAGCTCTCTGCACTCTTCTCAAACATGACAACCCCCCCCCCCCCTTACACAAAGGTGTAATCTTATATCAGCTGGTGGTAAAAGGGTGTCGTGCACCCACATCACACAGCTCTCTGCCCTCTTCTTAAACAGGACAACCCCTCCTCCTCCACACAGGTGTAATCTTATATCAGCTGGTGGTAATAGGGTGTCTTGCACCCACATCACACAGCTCTCTGCACTCTTCTCAAATATGACAATCCCCCCCCCCCCCTCCACACCCTACACAAAGGTGTAATCTTATATCAGCTGGTGGAAAAAGGGTGTTGTGTACCCACATCACACAGCTCTCTGCACTCTTCTCAAACATGACAACCCCCCCCCCCCCCTCCTACAACACAGGTGTAATCATATATCAGCTGGTGGTAAAAGGGTGTTGTGTACCCACATCACACAGCTCTCTGCATTCTTCTCAAACATGACTAACCCCCCACCCCCTACACAAAGGTGTAATCTTATATCAGCTGGTGGTAAAAGGGTGTTGTGTACCCACATAACACAGCTCTCTGTACTCTTCTCAAATATGACAACCCCCCCCCCCCCCCTCCTACAACACAGGTGTAATCATTTATCAGCTGGTGGAAAAAGGGTGTTGTGTACCCACATCACACAGCTCTCTGTACTCTTCTCAAATATGACAACCCCCCCCCCCCCTCCTACAACACAGGTGTAATCATTTATCAGCTGGTGGAAAAAGGGTGTTGTGTACCCACATCACACAGCTCTCTGACCTCTTCTCAAACAGGACGGCCCCTCCTCCTTCGCACCGGCGTAATCTTAATTCAGCTGGTGGAAAAAGGGTGTTGTGTACCCACATCACACAGCTCTCTGCACTCTTCTCAAACATGACAACCCCCCCCCCTACCCCCTACACAAAGGTGTAAACTGATATCAGCCGGTGGAAAAAGGGTGTTGTGTACCCACATCACACAGCTCTCTGCCCTCTTCTCAAACAGGACGACCCCTCCTCCTTCACACCGGCGTAATCTTAATTCAGCTGGTGGAAAAAGGGTGTTGTGTACCCACATCACACAGCTCTCTGCACTCTTCTCAAACATGACAACCCCCCCCCCCTACCCCCTACACAAAGGTGTAATCTTATATCAGCTGGTGGAAAAAGGGTGTTGTGTACCCACATCACACAGCTCTCTGCACTCTCCTCAAACATGACAACCCCGCCCCCCCCCCCACACACACACACAAGTGTAATCTTAATTCAGCTGGTGGTAAAAGGGTGTCTTGCACCCACATCGCACAGCTCTCTGCACTCTCCTCAAACATGACAACCCCGCCCCCCCCCCCCACACACACACACAAGTGTAATCTTAATTCAGCTGGTGGAAAAAGGGTGTTGTGTACCCACATCACACAGCTCTCTGCACTCTTCTCAAACATGACAACCCCCCCCCCCCCAACCCCCTACACAAAGGTGTAAACTGATATCAGCCGGTGGAAAAAGGGTGTTGTGTACCCACATCACACAGCTCTCTGCACTCTCCTCAAACATGACAACCCCGCCCCCCCCCCACACACACACAAGTGTAATCTTAATTCAGCTGGTGGTAAAAGGGTGTCTTGCACCCACATCGCACAGCTCTCTGCCCTCTTCTCAAACAGGACGACCCCTCCTCCTTCACAACGGCGTAATCTTAATTCAGCTGGTGGAAAAAGGGTGTTGTGTACCCACATCACACAGCTCTCTGCACTCTTCTCAAACATGACAACCCCCCCCCCACCCCCTACACAAAGGTGTAAACTTAAATCAGCTGGTGGAAAAAGGGTGTTGTGTACCCACATCACACAGCTCTCTGCAATCTTCTCAAACATGACAACCCCCCCCCCCCCCATCCTCCACACAAGTGTAATCTTAATTCAGCTGGTGGTAAAAGGGTGTCTAGCACCCACGTCACACAGCTCTCTGCACTCTTCTCAAACATGACAACCCCCCCCCCCCCCATCCTCCACACAAGTGTAATCTTAATTCAGCTGGTGTAAAAGGGTGTCTAGCACCCACGTTACACAGCTCTCTGCACTCTTCTCAAACATGACAACCCCCCCCCCCCCCCACACACACACACACAGGTGTAATCTTATATCAGCTGGTGGTAAAAGGGTGTCTAGCACCCGCATCACACAGCTCTCTGCACTCTTCTCAAACATGACAACCCCCCACCCCCTACACAAGGTGTAATCTTATATCAGCTGGTGGAAAAAGGGTGTTGTGTACCCACGTCACACAGCTCTCTGCACTCTTCTCAAACATGACAACCCCCCCCCCCCTACACAAAGGTGTAATCTTATATCAGCTGGTGGTAAAAGGGTGTCTAGCACCCGCATCACACAGCTCTCTGCACTCTTCTCAAACATGACAACCCCCCCCCCCCTACACAAAGGTGTAATCTTATATCAGCTGGTGGTAAAAGGGTGTCGTGCACCCACATCACACAGCTCTCTGCCCTCTTCTTAAACAGGACAACCCCTCCTCCTCCACACAGGTGTAATCTTATATCAGCTGGTGGTAATAGGGTGTCTTGCACCCACATCACACAGCTCTCTGCACTCTTCTCAAATATGAAACCCCCCCCCCCTCCACACCCTACACAAAGGTGTAATCTTATATCAGCTGGTGGAAAAAGGGTGTTGTGTACCCACATCACACAGCTCTCTGCACTCTTCTCAAACATGACAACCCCCCCCCCCCCCCCCCCCTCCTACAACACAGGTGTAATCATATATCAGCTGGTGGTAAAAGGGTGTTGTGTACCCACATCACACAGCTCTCTGCATTCTTCTCAAATATGACAACCCCCCCCCCCCCCTCCTACAACACAGGTGTAATCATTTATCAGATGGTGGAAAAAGGGTGTTGTGTACCCACATCACACAGCTCTCTGTACTCTTCTCAAATATGACAACCCCCCCCCCCCCCCTCCTACAACACAGGTGTAATCATTTATCAGCTGGTGGAAAAAGGGTGTTGTGTACCCACATCACACAGCTCTCTGTACTCTTCTCAAACATGACAACCCCCCCCCCCCCCCCTACACAAAGGTGTAATCTTATATCAGCTGGTGGTAAAAGGGTGTCTAGCACCCGCATCACACAGCTCTCTGCACTCTTCTTAAACAGGACAACCCCTCCTCCTCCACACAGGTGTAATCTTATATCAGCTTGTGGTAATAGGGTGTCTTGCACCCACATCACACAGCTCTCTGCACTCTTCTCAAATATGACAACCCCCCCCCCCCCCCTCCACACCCTACACAAAGGTGTAATCTTATATCAGCTGGTGGAAAAAGGGTGTTGTGTACCCACATCACACAGCTCTCTGCACTCTTCTCAAACATGACAACCCCCCCCCCCCCTCCTACAACACAGGTGTAATCATATATCAGCTGGTGGTAAAAGGGTGTTGTGTACCCACATCACACAGCTCTCTGCATTCTTCTCAAACATGACTAACCCCCCACCCCCTACACAAAGGTGTAATCTTATATCAGCTGGTGGTAAAAGGGTGTTGTGTACCCACATCACACAGCTCTCTGTACTCTTCTCAAATATGACAACCCCCCCCCCCCCCCCCTCCTACAACACAGGTGTAATCATTTATCAGCTGGTGGAAAAAGGGTGTTGTGTACCCACATCACACAGCTCTCTGTACTCTTCTCAAATATGACAACCCCCCCCCCCCCCCTCCTACAACACAGGTGTAATCATTTATCAGCTGGTGGAAAAAGGGTGTTGTGTACCCACATCACACAGCTCTCTGCCCTCTTCTCAAACAGGACGGCCCCTCCTCCTTCACACCGGCGTAATCTTAATTCAGCTGGTGGAAAAAGGGTGTTGTGTACCCACATCACACAGCTCTCTGCACTCTTCTCAAACATGACAACCCCCCCCCCTACCCCCTACACAAAGGTGTAAACTGATATCAGCCGGTGGAAAAAGGGTGTTGTGTACCCACATCACACAGCTCTCTGCCCTCTTCTCAAACAGGACAACCCCTCCTCCTTCACACCGGCGTAATCTTAATTCAGCTGGTGGAAAAAGGGTGTTGTGTACCCACATCACACAGCTCTCTGCACTCTTCTCAAACATGACAACCCCCCCCCCCCCTACCCCCTACACAAAGGTGTAATCTTATATCAGCTGGTGGAAAAAGGGTGTTGTGTACCCACATCACACAGCTCTCTGCACTCTTCTCAAACATGACACCCCCCCCCCCCCCCTCCTACAACACAGGTGTAATCATATATCAGCTGGTGGAAAAAGGGTGTTGTGTACCCACATCACACAGCTCTCTGACCTCTTCTCAAACATGACAACCCCCCCCCCCCCCCCTCCTACAACACAGGTGTAATCATATATCAGCTGGTGGAAAAAGGGTGTTGTGTACCCACATCACACAGCTCTCTGCACTCTTCTCAAACATGACAACCCCCCCCCCCCCCCCCTCCTACAACACAGGTGTAATCATATATCAGCTGGTGGAAAAAGGGTGTTGTGTACCCACATCACACAGCTCTCTGCACTCTTCTCAAACATGACAACCCCCCCCCCCCCCCCTCCTACAACACAGGTGTAATCATATATCAGCTGGTGGAAAAAGGGTGTTGTGTACCCACATCACACAGCTCTCTGCATTCTTCTCAAACATGACAACCCCCCCCCCCCCCCCACCCCCTACACAAAGGTGTAATCTTATATCAGCTGGTGGTAAAAGGGTGTTGTGTACCCACATCACACAGCTCTCTGTACTCTTCTCAAATATGACAACCCCCCCCCCCCCCCTCCTACAACACAGGTGTAATCATATATTAGCTGGTGGAAAAAGGGTGTTGTGTACCCGCATCACACAGCTCTCTGCACTCTTCTCAAACATGAAACCCCCCCCCCCCCCCCCCCCTACACAAAGGTGTTATCTTATATCAGCTGGTGGAAAAAGGGTGTTGTGTACCCACATCACACAGCTCTCTGCCCTCTTCTCAAACAGGACGACCCCTCCTCCTTCACACCGGCGTAATCTTAATTCAGCTGGTGGAAAAAGGGTGTTGTGTACCCACATCACACAGCTCTCTGCACTCTTCTCAAACATGACAACCCCCCCCCCCCCTACCCCCTACACAAAGGTGTAATCTTATATCAGCTGGTGGAAAAAGGGTGTTGTGTACCCACATCACACAGCTCTCTGCACTCTTCTCAAACATGACAACCCCGCCCCCCCCCCCCCCCCACACACACAGGTGTAATCTTATATCAGCTGGTGGTAAAAGGGTGTCTTGTACCCACATAGCACAGCTCTCTGCACTCTTCTCAAACATGACAACCCCCCCCCCCCTCCTACAACACAGGTGTAATCATATATTAGCTGGTGGAAAAAGGGTGTTGTGTACCCGCATCACACAGCTCTCTGCACTCTTCTCAAACATGAAACCCCCCCCCCCACCCCCTACACAAAGGTGTTATCTTATATCAGCTGGTGGAAAAAGGGTGTTGTGTACCCACATCACACAGCTCTCTGCCCTCTTCTCAAACAGGACGACCCCTCCTCCTTCACACCGGCGTAATCTTAATTCAGCTGGTGGAAAAAGGGTGTTGTGTACCCACATCACACAGCTCTCTGCACTCTTCTCAAACATGAAAACCCCCCCCCCCTACCCCCTACACAAAGGTGTAATCTTATATCAGCTGGTGGAAAAAGGGTGTTGTGTACCCACATCACACAGCTCTCTGCACTCTTCTCAAACATGACAACCCCGCCCCCCCCCCCCCACACACACAGGTGTAATCTTATATCAGCTGGTGGTAAAAGGGTGTCTTGTACCCACATAGCACAGCTCTCTGCACTCTTCTCAAACATGACAACCCCCCCCCCCCCCCACCCCCTACACAAAGGTGTAATCTTATATCAGCTGGTGGAAAAAGGGTGTTGTGTACCCACATCACACAGCTCTCTGCACTCTTCTAAAACATGAACCCCCCCCCCCCCCCCCCCACCCTCTACACAAAGGTGTTATCTTGTATCAGCTGGTGGAAAAAGGGTGTTGTGTACCCACATCACACAGCTCTCTGCCCTCTTCTCAAACAGGACGGCCCCTCCTCCTTCACACCGGCGTAATCTTAATTCAGCTGGTGGAAAAAGGGTGTTGTGTACCCACATCACACAGCTCTCTGCACTCTTCTCAAACATGACAACCCCCCCCCCCCAACCCCCTACACAAAGGTGTAAACTGATATCAGCCGGTGGAAAAAGGGTGTTGTGTACCCACATCACACAGCTCTCTGCCCTCTTCTCAAACAGGACGACCCCTCCTCCTTCACACCGGCGTAATCTTAATTCAGCTGGTGGAAAAAGGAAGTTGTGTACCCACATCACACAGCTCTCTGCACTCTTCTCAAACATGACAACCCCCCCCCCCCCCTACCCCCTACACAAAGGTGTAATCTTATATCAGCTGGTGGTAAAAGGGTGTTGTGTACCCACATCACACAGCTCTCTGTACTCTTCTCAAATATGACAACCCCCCTCCCCCCCCCCCCTCCTACAACACAGGTGTAATCATATATCAGCTGGTGGAAAAAGGGTGTTGTGTACCCGCATCACACAGCTCTCTGCACTCTTCTCAAACATGAAACCCCCCCCCCCCACCCCCTACACAAAGGTGTTATCTTATATCAGCTGGTGGAAAAAGGGTGTTGTGTACCCACATCACACAGCTCTCTGCCCTCTTCTCAAACAGGACGACCCCTCCTCCTTCACACCGGCGTAATCTTAATTCAGCTGGTGGAAAAAGGGTGTTGTGTACCCACATCACACAGCTCTCTGCACTCTTCTCAAACATAACAACCCCCCCCCCCACCCCCTACACAAAGGTGATATCTTATATCAGCTGGTGGAAAAAGGGTGTTGTGTACCCACATCACACAGCTCTCTGCACTCTTCTCAAACATAACAACCCCCCCCCCCACCCCCTACACAAAGGTGTAATCTTATATCAGCTGGTGGTAAAAGGGTGTCGTGCACCCACATCACACAGCTCTCTGCCCTCTTCTTAAACAGGACAACCCCTCCTCCTCCACACAGGTATAATCATATCAGCTGGTGGTAATAGGGCACGGGTGGCCAATCTGCGGCCCGCGGGCCACATGCGGCCCGCGAGCTCTTCTTGTGCGGCCCGCGGAGCATTGAAAAAGTAATTATAAAAATATTTAATGAATGAAATGCGGCCCGCATAACAGCGATGAAATAGAGTAAACCATTTACACACAGCTATCTCTATTTCCATAATTTGTTTTCATCATTCACAACATATTGATTCGTTACGTGGCTTATACAAAACTCCTCAAATTCCCTCTCATTACATTACATTAACGACATTAACATCACTCGCCGTGTTAATTTCAGTTTGTTATTTCCACATGCAGTAACCTTTGTAAATATACAAATAATAACAATAATAATAATCTTTTAAAATCCACTCCAAATTTTATTAAGTTAAACCGAAAATGGAAATTCTTTTTGCCCAATCGATCGTGAATCAAGAAATATCTTTGAAATGCCATACTTGTCTTAAAACTTACAACCCTTTTCTCCCGCCGTATAATTTTTTCATTAATCTTAATCGTGGATAGTCCCCTTATATTCTTTCTTCTGTGTCATTGATTTTGTTTGAAATAACAACCAACATGGCATCGATTTCGAGACGTGCGAAGAAAAGGAAAGTTTCAGATGAAGACAGAAACTTTAAATCGGATTGATCTCTGAAGTATTTCTTCATAGAAGAGAAAGGTAAACAACTTTGCCTCATATTTTGTCAGCCAGAAATCACACTAAAAAAGTAAGCCTGATTTTGTTCGACTGATTTTGTTGTTTGCAAAATTGCAGGTGTGTACATGAGTGTGTGTGTGTGTGTGGGGGGAATTTTAGATTTGGTTTTGACGGGGTGTGCCGCTGAACCCATTTTTAAGGGTTGCCTTGTTTTGGCCGATTTTTGTTGAAAGTAAAGCCCATTTTATAAAAAATTCGGGTGTTTGCATGGCTAAAACCCTGAATTATTTTTTAAATAAATTTTTTGAAAACACGGACCCATATTTAGGATATTTCTGTTAAAAATGGGACCCAAGTTTAGGGATTCTTTTTGTAAAAAAGGTTACCCATTAGAGCGGCACACCCCGTATGTCTCAATATGTGATTAACCACCCCCCCCCCCTACACAAAGGTGATATCTTATATCAGCTGGTGGAAAAAGGGTGTCTTGCACCCACATCACACAGCTCTCTGCACTCTTCTCAAATATATATAATTAAATGAAAGTAAAGTGAATAGACAAATATCCACATACATCTGTGAATCTTGATGGGCATCCCGTCTTTCTTTTCCCCCTTTTACCAATATTTTTTTCCTCCATATTTGTATTATTATGTATCAATTGAGGGTAGTCATGCTATCAAGCTTTGCTTACTTTGTCAACCCTCCTGTTTGATGTTTTCGATTAGTTACATGTACAGCCAGCCTTACACTATCCTACATATATTCTTTTGTCATGTGTAAAGTTGCAATGTTTGTTTGTTATATATTTGTAAAAATGCAAAAGAAAAAGAAAATCAAACAGAAATAAAATAAATAAATAAAATCAAATCAAGAATGAATCCTACTTGAGTTGTTTGGCGATTCCTCATCTGAGTCAGCAGCAAAGACCTTCCCTTCATTCAGACGACGAGGGGTCTTGAACACAAGCTTGGGAGATGGCATGCAAGGCTGGGTGGGATGCAAGAAATCGTTTAGATTGAAGCTTGTTTCATTCTCATTTTCATCCTATGGGTGAAAGGGGTAATAATAATAATAACAATAATAATAAAGCGCAACATATCCATCTCTAGATATGCTCAAGGCGCATACAAATAGTTTAAATCAATATTTAACATACTTAAGATTAAAGAAATATTAACTGTTAACTTACATGGAAAAATTAATGCTTGTATGCATGAACAAAAAGTAAATACATGTACTAACAAAATCTTTACATTGCTAAGTTAATGAGGAAAAGCAAGGAAAATGTTAAACAATATCAAGACAATAGTATAAAATACATAAAAATCAGTGCATCTAAGAAGGAGTTTGAACTACACTATAGCAGTTGACAAATCTATTTCATTTATAAGAAACCTTCCCCCCAGAAGGGCACTAACTTATTTATGCAATTTGCGTTCTGGCAATCATAGTACAAAAGATAATAGCAGGTGAATGAAATACTTCATCACCACACACGTCTGGGAAAGAAGCATCTATACATTAGAGTACATTTACTTGATAAGCGACTTCGCATAGTACGTCACATTATCAAGAAAATGGCGATGCCCATGTCGTGCTGAGAAACTGTACTTTATTTTTGCTTTAGTCCTTTCTCATACACTTTGGTGGGGAATCTTGTAGATTTATGGGCAATACTATAATAAATCTCTCAGAATAAGTAAAGATAATACTTGGGGTTCGGTTTCCTTTAACAGTGTTAGATCTGAAAGTCAGCCATTATGCATGGGCTTGTATTAAAGTGAAACCTGTATATAAAGACCACCCAAGGATCGAGACAAGAAAAGTGGTCTTTATAGGCAGGTGGTCCTTGTGCACAGGTTACTTTGGTACATGTTTCAATGAGAAACCATTTTCAAGGGGCAAAAAAATGTGGTCTTTGTACATGTAGATAGGTGGTCATTAAAGCAAGTTTGACTGTATTACTTATAAGATTACCACAGTGTAATACAGTATTCTTTGAATCTCACTTGTTTATTTAATTGTTTATACCGGGCATGGTGGCTCAGTGGTTAGAGCGCCCGCCTCATGAACGGGAGGTCGTGGGTTCGAACCCCGGCCAAGTCATACCAAAGACTTATAACAATGAGACCTTCTGCCTTCTAGTTAGGCACTCAGCATATTAGATTGGAGAAGGGTAGTAATAACATATTATGTTATACAGGGCCCGCTGGAAGAGCAGTTTCATAACTGAAGTGGCTACCCTGGGTAAATAAAACGTTATTATTATTTTTTATTACTCACCTCGTTGCTGTTCTTGTCATCCATATCTTCAGAGTCTGGTGGCTGCAGCATCAGCTCGGAATCAGTCTCTGATCCCGTCTCATCATCATCCTGGATAGATAACAATCATTATATTATCATAAATAATATCGCTAGTGATATTCGTTTGTCTCGCAATGTACAAGGGATCTAACGATCATGACGTTTCGTGCGCCGCTGCAACACTTCGTCAGGCAATAAAATATAATGTAAGCAAGCATGTTTTATACTCTACGGGCGGATCCGACTGTCCTTATAATCTGTATATATTGGTTGCAGAATGACAATATTTTAAACAAGGAAAGATCGAGACCTACTACCTCACAATATACAGTGGTCATATCTATCAACCTCTATATGTACTGTGATTTCAATTGAGTTGACTGATCTTGATTATGAATTTAAAGGGATAGTTGAGTTTTGTTGAGGAGGGCGCTACACAAAATATATCTTTTTGTGAGATAATGAAAAATTGAGAGTCAAATTTGAAAGAACATGCAATTTAAATCACAAAATCGCCTTTATTTGATCAAAATCGGTTTAGAGACGGCTGAAATATCCATAAATATAACCATTACTAATCTTCGTGGGGCACCACAAAAATTTGATAATTTTGAACAAGCCGTTGAAAAAACGAGAAAGCGCCTTAATACGTTTTATTCCAGTCAATGCCAATGTTGGCTTTTTTGTGTTGGTTAGAATAGGCACAACCAGCCGGCCTATGTATTGTTATTATTAATTAATTCATTAATCAACGTTCACTATACTTTTTGGGGGGCGGTCTAAAATTACCTTCATAGCAATTTTAGGTCCTTAAAGGGCACTAGAAATGTCATAAAAAAAGAATAAGAGCAATATCCATGGTGCACTTTGAAGGCATTTGCGGTCTTAAACAAGAACTAAACTATCCCATTAAGACATAGGAAAGGGTCCAATTTTCTGACCAAAACCAATAAATTTCAATCATTTTTATACTGTAGTTCACATGAAATATTAGGAACATTTGTTTTTATACTAGGATAGCAATTGATGAGCAATGAATTGGGGGGGGGGGGGGGGGGGATTATGGTCCTCTTTGACTTTGACCTTATGAACTCGGTTATCACGCAAAGTTTGGGTCTCTCTATGATGCTGCGTATTCTAATCATCAACTTCATGAATCAAACAGATCTTGAAACATTATTACAGGGAACCGTTTCACAAAGCCTTTTTTCAATGACAAATGACAAATATCAGTGACAAATCTGCTGATAACCAATCAGAAGCAAGGATTTCAGTAGCTCATAACAACAATTGTCATTTGTCACTGATGACAAGTTTGTGAAACACCCCCCAGGAGTACATTAAAGCTGACCCTAGGTCATTGGGATATCATTCTTGATGTTGCCATGGTAACATACCTCTTCTGATTGGATGATATACTGACACTTCACATCACCAAAGATGATGACATCACTCTCCCTCAGCTCATAACGAACATTTGGTTTCAGAAACATCTGTGAAACAATTATATATATGAACAACAACAAAATATGAAACTTCTTGAATTACATGCAAATAAATTAGCATGTAAGAAGTGCCTCAAAAAAGTAAAAATCTTTGAGTGACCGGTTTTACCATACTTGTTTTACCCATAGACTGTAGTGGTCAAGCCCCTAATTACATCAAAGAATTACTTCAACTCTAAGTCCAATCACACAGTCGTAGCCTGCCCAGTTCCACAGATAAATTATTGTTTCAGATTCCCCATGACAAAACTAAAGTAACTCTTGAGGACCGTGCTTTTGCTATTGCTGCCCCCAAACTATGGAATAGCTTGCCAATAGAAATAAGAAGCACTCTATCTCTCAATGTTTTTAAATCCAATTTAAAAACTTATTTGTTCACCTGAGTGATCTTATTTTGTAGAATTTAGTAAAAAGGAGCTCTTAACCAGCGCAGCTGAATATATTTTGTATAAAAGCTGTGCTATATAAATTTATTATTATTATTATTATTATTATTATAAAAACTGTTAGGAAAACGCAAAATTTGGTTTCGATTTCCAATTATAAATATCTTGATAATCAGACAGGCGATCGGCCTGTAAAAGTCTTGAGTTTCCTGACTGACCTAAAGGATTATAATCATCATTGCAGCATGAGCTAAATCCAGGATTTTGTTTCAGAATCTGAGACAAAGTTACCGGTTTCCTTTGAAACAAACTCTCACATCAATATAACAAATAAAAAACGTTACTTATAAAGCGCTTACCACCGAAGTCTCTAAGCGCTAAATATGTACTGTACCAATAAGAAGGAATATGATTTGCCTAATTAGTGTGTCAAGTTTGATGACAATCTGAAAATCGCCTCTCAAAATGTTCTATTGAATTCTCATCTTCCTTTTGTCCCTTTGCACTGAACCTCATGAGTCAGCATTAGTTCACAGAAGATGATAAGACTCCAATTTTTAAGCACCCTTTTCTGAAAAATATCACATTCTTTGAGAATGAAATTCCTACTGTTCTTTCAGTGGGTTAGGAAGATCCAATCTGATGGGTGATATAACATTGTGAGGGAAGTTTTATCTTTTCAGAAACAGAACTAAACTAAATATTCCTATCTGGCAACATTTTGTGGTTTTATGGTACTCACTCACAAATGTCTATGGTTATTACCTTGCCTCTCCTAGTCTTATTTCTGCTGTCCAGGTCATAGATAAGATGGGAATTCCCTTGTACCTCGATACAAGCATGCTGCTTAGATAGTGCCTAGGAAGTAAAAAGAATAAGCCACAGGAAAAATTATTTACGAATACACAGCAAAAAAGGTAAATCTTTGAAAAATAATAATAATTATATATAGGATTTGTATGTAAGGCGCCAAATCCACTTAAAATAAAATGCTCAAGGCGTTTTTTCCTAAAACTTACCATTGATTGTGACTTTCATGGAAACCTTGATTTGATTGGCTGTTAAGTGATGTTGAGCGAAGTTACCATCAATGGTATTTTTTATGCAACAGGGCCCTAATTTTGCATCAAATGTAATTGAAGTCTGTACACGTGGTAACTTTTAGTTCCATTCTTCAAGTAATTACCTGCTTTCATTTTAGGTGCAACAGATTTATTGAGAGAGCGTCTGGAATGCGGCCAGAATGCCATTTGCTAGAGGTCAGAGGTCAATGGGAGCAAAGCCATATCGGAAGATGTGACGGGGACATGGACACAGGTCACATAGCCAGAGTATTAGTGGTAAATGTTAATTTTTGTTTTCTCTTCCTTTCCTTTTCTCTCTTTCAAGTAGTTTAAGATTTAAAAGTCTCCTTTTCAACTTTATCAGAGAAATGAATGCTGCACTTTCTGACCAGAGTGGATAGATACATTTGTATAATGTATGTGATTGCTTGGAGTTTGATATCATGGTAAGACTGGCATAGCTGTCAGCCGCGATGCAGTGCATTCTGTTAGCATTCCAGAATGCGAGTAAAAGAAAGTAGCGCTGTCAATCTTGTCTTTGTGTGGATGGCACATTAATGGAGCATTTCGGAATGCCACCGGCCATTCTAACACCATTCTGGAACTAACCCTCGATAGCGCAGCCTTATTAAGCTAAGTACTAGTACCTCCTTCTACATGCTGCAAAAATGGGGATTAAGAAGACAATCGATTTTAGAGGGGAAAATTCCAGGCAGCATTCTAAACAATCTGTTATGCATTGTTTTTCTTGGAATGCATGTAACGGTCACATTACTCAACATGCTTGCAAATGATTTCTAAATTTCATTTTTGAACATTGTTGGACTTTTTTTTAGGAATGCTGTTTTTGCAATTATAGTTATCAGGCATTAACTTATCTTTTCTTCTGGTGTGTTGGCTCAGTCAGTAGAGCGTCCGCCTCACAGCCGGGAGGTCATGGGTTCAAACCCCGGCCGCGTCATACCAAAAGACGTTAAAAGACGGGAGTTGCTGCTACCTTGTTTGGCGTTCAACAATAAAGGGATAGAGCAACGTTGATCTGGCGCTGCTCAGTGGCTGCCCGGGCTCACGATCAATTGGGCAAGAAGAATTTCAATTTTCGGTTTAACTTAATAAAATTTGGAGTGGACTTTAAAAGATTATTATTATTATTATAACTCACCTTGTAAGGCATGTGAATGGAATTGCTGTCATGACGACCGATGAAGTTATCTCCTGCACAGATACAGATACAATAATGTCATCAAAAATAGAATATCAAAGATATCTTCTTACAGAACAAAAACACTTAGTTGATTTAAAGACCGCAACGAAAAAAATACACGGTGGCGACGGGCGATTCGCCCCCTAAACCTCTGAAATCGCCACGGTAAAAATCAAGACGAGGGCGAAAAAAAATCAATATATCTTGAAAAATCGCCCCCGCCATAAATTGATATTCCCTATGAATTAATAAACCAATTTATTGATGTGTCTGAGTGAAATCTCCGTTCCAACTACCAACTCCAAAACTAGAAACTTCCATCAACATTTTAAAAGTTTTGTGAGTTGCAGCGGATCGGCGGTCGTATGTTGAGGTCTTACTGTAGCTAGATCTACAGCGGTATCCGCCTGCCTGCGCCTAAGCTCCCGGCGGCCGGACAGGCCACCGGCCCCGATGTAGTTTCGTGCACAGCATGAATGCATACGCAATTCGCTCACGTTCACAATACACAGAAACGTACTAGCTCAGCTCCAACGCGCGCCCGCACGCTCCTTGTATGAAGCAAATAAGTATTTGCGAGTGACGAGAGCTCAACTGCTAGCGACCAAATTGGTACGTAATATGTGTATTTAGTCTTTTTTTTCTGGCCCTAATTTTTATCATGGACAATGCAATCCCATTAAAAAAATGTTATTCCGTCTAAAATTGTGTTATTTATAAGTTAAAACCATTAAATGCGAGTATATTTTTACTGTTGTCCCACATACTGATATATTTGTAATAACGAAACGTGCAAAATCAATGCCGGATTTTTTTCCTGTAAAATCGGTATAAAGCAAGTTTCGTACACAGAAATTGAATTTTGTTATAAAAAAACCGTAAATAAATATATAAAGGATGTTCCTACTCCTCAGAATCTTTCTTACAACTGTTTAATTAAATTAAATTATTTATATACGATCGATGCCATGCCAGGCCAATTGTCATGAGTGATGATGACATCAATTTCTGTCTACGAAATGAAACTAGCTTTGGCTTGGCCTTTAGAATTAGAGTCTATAAAAAAAAAATAAGGCCATGATTTTGCATGTTTCGGCATAACAAATAGACCCTACATCGGTATGTGGGACAACAGTAAAAATATTTACTCACATTTAATGGTTATAAATGGTCTAAATAACACAATTTTAAAGGGAGTTGGTCTACATTTTTTTTTAATGGGATTGCATTGTCCATGATAACAATTAAATTTGGGACAGAAAAAAAGACTAAATAACATATTACCTACCAATTTGGTTGCTAGTAGTATGATGGCTTAGGAAAAACACAACTTATTGTTACAGCTTACAATATGGCTTTAAGGAAGTAGCCCCTTGGTTTTTTTTAGGCAATGGGGAAAAGTAGCCCCCATAAAAAAATTAATTCCTATAGGCGTGTCAGTGATAATATTTTCTTAGGATATAAAAAACGAACAGTAAAACAAAACGCTCCTTTTGACAAGTTTTAGTTACATGTATATGTAAATCATAAAGCCACACGTTTAACACAAAGTGAATAAATCATGGGTATCTGAATGTCTGCAATACTCTACAGACATATGTACGCTACAAATATCTATATTTGCCTTTGCTTGGAATTTAATTAGGTAAAACCGCGTTTAAAAAAAATACAACCTTTAAAAAAAAAAAGCCCCCCTGAGCTCCAAAATAGCCACCGCAAAATAATTAAGGGGGGCTATTTTTTTAAGGGAAAATCTGAAAAGAGCCCTCGTAAAAAAAAAAGTAATTTTTTGGTTGTAAGACCGTCAATACTACTGGGCCAGAAGGGATTAGACCACACAGCGAGGTCACTGACAGGTGGCTATTTCATTAACTCAGCTCTCAACTAACATAAGAAAAAGAGGATCATGGGGGACCAACAGGCACCAATTGGGGAAGTTTAGGGAGCAAGTAAGTAGGACAGTGGGGCTTTAACAGGACCATGTTGAAAAACAGTATACCTGAACATATTATCATGTATAAAGATGTTTTAATAAACAAAATAAAAAAATAAATTACATATATACATGAGATAAGATGTACCAGAAATAAATGGTGAACATCAAGTTTACTTGGCAATGGCATAACTATGCTTGTTAAATTCCTACACGTATCTTGATAATCATGGTTTACCTTCGTAGATAGGGTGTTTGGAAGCAGAGACATCTTTCTGGGCCAAGATATGAAGAAAGGCAACCTTCGTTATTAAAAAGAAAGGTAAAAACAAAACAAATGTGACTGTGTCTACAATATGCCTCTGCCTAAATTCAGTTAAGATCCTGGATTTAAGTGTTCTTTGTAATATCAGGATGAGAACAAAAAGCCTATTGATCTTTATGACCTTTGACATGGCAATAATGAAACCTGATCACTTGTCCCCACCAGTAATGCACACTAGGTAGTAGGTACAGGTTTTAGGTTCACAACTAAATTAGCTGAAAATAGTGACTGATTTGGAAACAAGAGCTATTCGGACTGCATGTAACTGTCAATTATGCCTCCGCGATTTGTGCAATTCTCACATCCGCACATTTCACCAGAAGCTTATTACCACAAGCGCTGTAAAATGTTATGACCTCTATGAACTTTGACCTCTGAACAACTAACCCAAACTGTGTCAGATCCTCTTCCTATCAACAGCAGACAAATTCAGATTAAATTAATGTTGAAGACATAGCATTGTACTCTATTATTTAAGGAAAAGAAATCATCTGGGAGAGTGTTATTCAGGGTACGCATATGCCTGTTCCCAGCAACCCCCCCCCCCCCCCTTTTTCAGCAAAAGTCTGGTGTGTAAAGCCAATATGGGTTGACCTTTTTCTTTTGTCATACAAGCCTTTTTCAGCACCCCCCCCCCTCCCTTTCAGCAAAAGCCACGTGTGTATATAGTCAATACGGGTAGACCTTTTTCTTTTGTTATGAGCCAGAGAGTTTGGGAACACTCATGGTATCCCTCCGTTCACGGAGTGGGGGGGGGGGCCAGGGGAGGGGGGGGGGGAATGATGTCAGTACCAGTGACTAGAAACAATGTCATAAGAATCTTTCTTTACATTTAAAATTCTGCCCTCATCATATCACTCACAGCCTTTTTCTGTCCTGGTTCATGTTCATGTTCTTCTTCACTCTCTTCATCAGAGAAGTCGATTGCTTGTGTTGCATCCATGCTTCAGTTTAGCTGTGAAGACAAATAACAAATAAAAACACGTACTGATACACTGTATGTTCAATGTTTATTCAAATTAAAGACTGTCACATCTGCCACATAATTCATCAAACCCGACTGTTGAGAACACAGCATTCTTCCAGAATCTCAGGTAAAGGTAAACCTTTCCAGGTTAACTAAACTAAAGCACATCAAAATTTAAGAGAGGTGCCATAAATGTTCTTAGCCTTTTCATGTCATTATTCTGTTAGCTTGTTTAGAATAATATGCTTTGCTGGAGTGGTTTTAGTCACTCCAGCAAAGCATACAGAGTCAATGCTAATGCCCATTGACCTATAGCACTGCACTACGTGTTAATAGGAAGCATTTGAATACATGAATAGTCAATACAGTCATAACACACAGATGCACACAATCATGCCGATGCGGCTGATCGGCAAGTATTTGACAGTGGACTCACAATTTGAATTTTTTTAATTATTCCTTCTAACATCGGAAAGTTGAAAAAAAAAGTTATTTTACTGCTATTTAGGTGTCATCAATCGTCACTAAAGTACCGATTTTGAGTTTAATCAGTTGGGTTTTGTACAGTGGTGTTTGAAATGTTGAGAATCAATAGCACAGCTTTTATTACACAGCCAGGACTAGGGCCTAGATCTAGATCTAGGCCGCTATGTGTGGTTTTAGTACAGTCTCCACATGCTCCACGCCCACGGACCACGACGGAGCAAAATTTTGGATAGACTTCTGAACAAGCGCCTAATCCTGGAATCTTTTAGGTCGTCTGCCTGGGGGGCGGGTGATTCTTTCAACAAAAAAATCAAACATTGTTTCGAACTCACCGTCTATAATTAGGCTACTTCGAATCAATCGCCTCGTTCTGTGTTATGATATTGGAGGTAACCGTGGCCGTGGCTTGGGCGCATGTAGCGTAGCGCGCGATCGATTTCGCGATCGACTCGACTCGTACTCGTGCTTTGTAATTTAGATCTCGAAGGCTGAAGTTGGCCTCAAAATTGGCCAAAATCTCATTGCCAATTTAGCACGCACTAAATCCATTCACTATTGTAACGCATTAACAAGGCACGTACAGACCGAAAGCTTCAGTCTCTAATTTTGATGGTTAATCCACTGAGATTACCTCTAACTGCACTGAGCGTCTTAATTTTATTAAAGAATTCTCCATACATTGGGACACGTAAATTGATAAAGATTTTGAGCGCTAATTTCAGTAAGACAGCTAATATATATATAGAAAGCTAAGGTACTTGTAGATTTGGGGCTGTATCATAGAGCCAGTGGCGGATCCAGGGGGGGGGGGGGGGGGGTGCAAATTTTTAAATTTTCGATAAAAAAAAATGCGTTCACCACCCCCCCCCCCCCCCCCCCCCCCACACTGAGCGAATTTTCGGTCGGCGTGATTTTCAAATTTTCGGGGGCAAAAAAAAAAAAAAAAAAAAATAGTGCTCAATGAATGACCGCATGCGTGTTACCAAAATGTCCGGTAAAGGGGTACTTTTCGTGCGACAAAGTCCGGCCCGAGAGTTGTAAAAAAAATGGGTGTATTTGACTTTTCACCCGGAGATTTCTTTAAAAAGGGGGTGTTTTTTTTCCTCTCATCTCTTTGGACTCCTGAGAAATTATTCCGAATTTGGGGGGGGGGGGCGGTACATTGAGCATTTTTCCGGATTTAGGGGAATCTTCAAGGCAGGAAAAGCCCGCGAAAAACCAGCGGAAGGGGGGTTCGGATATTGGCAGTCCTCAGATAGGGGGTGCATTCAAAAATAGGGAACAAGCTATATGCGTACCCTAAATAACACTGAGTGGGGGGGGGGGGGGCGTGGGGGCGGAAAAAATACAACGCAAATTCTTCATGGGTTGATTTTAAATCTATGGTGAAATCATATAGACCTATGGACAGTGTCAGTAACTATACATTTTTGGAAAACAAGGTGAAAATATATAAACAATTCCATCAACTTTGATTGTTTATTATTGTATGGTTATATATTATTGTTAATAAATACCTCGAAAGAGGATAAGAAAAAACGTCATGTGGTGTGCGGGCGAGCGTAGTTGAGGCATAGAGATCTAGTTTATAAGACTGAGTTGAGGCCTCACGGACAGAATAGGAAAGCACATCGCGCGAACGCCGATCTCAAACTTCAGACCAATCAGTGCGTGGGCGCATAATACACATATTGCCGTAGATGGCGTACGTATATATATATATATATATATATATATATATATATATATATATATCTCTCTCTCTCTCAGATTTCGAGTGCGCTGATAGACGCACTCTAAATACCGAACTACCCAAGACTCTTAATTTATAATAAAATGGGCCTATATGCTCAATCTTATTTCGATATAACGTCACTCACTACTGTCAGAAGCACTACGTTTCAAGGTTAAGGTGCCTAAACAAAATATTAAACACATTAAAAAGGAATAATTATTGTAAGGGCCTACATACAAGTTGATAAAAATTGTCATTTTATTACTTTTTATTTATTTATTTATTTATTTCTGATATTTATACAGGGAGGCACATATCACTAATTTGGTGGTCTTCCATGAGGCCCTGTTTGGTAAGAATAAAACAAATAACAGCAGCAAAAACAAAATAGATAAATACACAAGCATATAAACAGGTAAAATACAAATTAATTGGTATCCCCATGAAATAACTGATCATTCAAGAATCATCCTTGATCATTATTTTACAAGAAATAGGTGAATGGAATTTTCAAATTAAATAATTAAAACAAAAACATTCATTTAATGATCTGATATAGCTTAACGCACGGGATACCAAAATTGTTATATACATATTTATATTCAATTGTTCTTTAACTAATACACTTAGGTTGTTTACAAGTAGCTGAAAATGGATACATTACATGTATGATAACCATGTCAACCAAATGGCATTCTGTCAAAAAAGTGTCGTTCTTATTTATTCATGAAATGATCTGCAATTACATATTTTGAATAGACAGAGATCATACACTCCTTCTAGAGATGAACAGATATAAAAATGGGCCAGTTGCAAAATTATGAATTTTGGACAGAAATGGCACTATGGCTGGCAAAACAGGACTAGGAAGCCTCCAGCTATTATCCTTCTTTATATCTCAACATTTTATGAAAATATGCTATGTTTATATCAAAGAATTTTTTTCCATTGAACTTAACTGAATATACGGGCTGGTTTCCACATTGTAACATCTTCGAAGGGATGGGCAAGGGGCGGATACAGCCGGGACGAGGGAGGGGGCCCAATTTGCCGTGGGAAAATATTTAGGCGGCGACTCAGCCGACAGGCCGAATAAGCGGGGGGGGGGGGGGAGGGGCGTTTCCTTTTCCTTCTTTTTTTAAAGTCAAGCTTTACTACTTCAACCAGAAGGGATTAGACCACACAGCGAGCCAGCGAGGTCACTGTGACAGGTGGCTATCTCATTAACTCAGCTCTCAATTAACATAAGAAAAAGAGAATCATGGGGGACCAACAGGCACCGATTGGGGAAGTTTTGTATATAGAGGGAGCAAGTATAGCTACAAGTAGGACAGTGTGCCTTTAAAGGTAAAAATTACCATTTTTTTTTAAAACCTATTTTTTTTTCCAGGGGAGGGTGCCCGGGCCCTCGCCCCCTGGATCCGCCACTGAGGGGTTTATACCAATGTCAAAAAATAGTATATTTTCACCCTTTGGGATTTCCCCTTTTAGCCTATCCCCTTTTAAGTTCCCCAGAAAGTGCCCTTTTTGCTGGTTAGTTTTGGTTGTTACTTGGAATCTCGGCCATGAAATGACGAAAACTTCTTAAATTTAAACATACCATATTGATAAAGTATCTCAAAGAAATAGGTCCATAAAATTTCATATTTATGTCTCCAATGCTTTTTTAATGATTAGTAACACATATCCGCGAATTCGTGGCGATTTTAGACGCTACGCAATACCCTTTGGTCGAAATTATATGTATAAAAAAATAGCGGGCCGTGGTGGATACTGCCCCCGGCCTTGTTCGGTTACAAAAACAGACAAGATATAAAAAAAACAGAGCCTCGGTCCGGATTGACATGACCTCCGTATATGGGCATCTCAAGGATATGTGCCTTATTTAGCTTATTTCCATAACATTTCAGTTTCGGTTTTATTTTGATTAACTGCACAATTTTTCATCAAAAGCCCATATTTCATTGCTGACGTATTCCCGGTGTGTACATTAAAAAAAGAAGAAAAAAAAGGAAGAAAAAAGAATGACAGCTAGTGCAAACAATTTCCTCGTCAAAGATTTACTTTCAGTTCACACTCAATTTCGTTTCCTTTGAGCTATCAGATAAAAGTATCCTAAAGGGATCAAGCCACCATATAGCTGTTCCGCACTTAAGTGCGCGACATAACCAAAATATACAGTTACACCATTTTTAAATAAAAAACTAAAAAAGAGAGAGGTCAATTAACTTTCATAATTAAAGTTTATTGTATACAATTGTCTTGTATTAAGAAATGAATTTTAGTTTGTGAAAATAGTCAACATTTCGTTACAGGGTTTCCGTTTTAGATTTATTTGAAAGGGTGTCAGCAAGACAAATACGATACAAATCAAGTTTACTATTTTATAATTTCATTGCAGGCTTTTAAATTCTTTGCCAAATATTAATGATTCTTCTTTTTTTTCTTCACTATATATATACAACAATATAATATATATATATATATATATATATATATAAGCAAGATATGCCCATATTTGTTATATGTTTATAATCTCATGATTTGTCTCTTACCATGATCTTCTTGGTATTGAATTTTATATATATATATATATATATATATATATATATATTGGATATCCAATATATATTTTGCTCTGCCCATAGAGCACTGTAAACATCTATAAACGCGCAAGCAAGCACTATAATTATAAGGGCTCTCAGATGCCTTGAATTATAGAGGTGCATCATGGAGAAAGAAAAAAGTAGGCACTTATCAGAAGGGAAAAGGACATGTACATGTAAAAAGTGGAGGCACAGTGTCCCCCCCCCCCCGCCCAACCAAGAATGCCGCTTGTGACTGTGGGCAAACTTGCGAAACTAACCCAGAAAATCTAGAAATAAACCACATTTCAATTTCATTTCGCGGGTCAACTGCCCCCCCCCCCCCCATCAGTACGCCAGTGCTTCTAGTATCCTTCCATGAAAATATATAAATTCCTACCATTAAAAATTATCAGAAGGGAAAAAGCCCGCCCTCCCCCCACCCCCACCCCCCCCCCCCCCCCCCACTCAGAGGTCGGAATGACCGCATGCGTGTTGCCAAAATGTCCGCCGGTAAAGGGGTACTTTTCGTGCGACAAAGTCCGGCCCGAGAATTGTAAAAAAAGGGGTGTATTTGACTTTTCACCTGGAGATTTCTTTAAAAAGGAGGTGTTTTTTCTTTTTTTCTGTCATCTCTTTAACTCCTGAGAAATTATTCCGAATTTAGGGGGGGGGGGCGGTACATTGAGCATTTTTCCTGATTTAGGGGGGTCTCCAAGGCAGGAAAAGCCCGTGAAATGCCCACAGAAATATTGGCAGTCCTCAGATAGGGGTGCTTTCAAAAAGAGGGAACGAGCATATGCGTACCCTAAATAACATTGAGTGGGGGCCGGGGAAAAAGGACATGTACAAAGGATAAGGGGGCACTTTAGGGGAACCTGAAAAAGTGGGGGCACAGTGTCCCCCCCTCCCAACCAAGAATGCCGCCTCATATGCATATTCATGATTACTTTATACGTGTTGACAGAAAATTACACTTATCATAATTGTTAAGCAACTTATGACAATGTACATCAATTTTGTGATTTTTATTTTCTTTTGGCAACTTATGACCAATAGATTATTTATTTAATCATGTTACAATTTCATTCACGTTTTATCAATAGATATATTGATTATAATGATTACTAACCAAAATACAATTCATGTATGTTTATTATATAGAATAGTAGGTCTACATGCTTTTATTTAAAATAAAAGATATTCTCAAACTCACTTCAAGTGATCTATGTGATGAAGTTTATGCAATTGAGATTAGAATATACTTTATTTGGTGGACAGTTGCTGAAATCGATTTTGATTAATCATTATTGATTTACCAATAGAAGCTATTGGACTATTGGTTTCAATAGGGAATTCAGAATATGGGACCATTAGAAACCCTTAGATAGATCTCTAATGGACCAACAGGAACCCATAGAAAATATCTAATGGACCAACAGAAACCCACAATCGAAGAAAATATCTAATGGACCAACAGAAACCCATAGAAGACATGGATGGATGCTGGTCCAATAGAAGTTTTCTGTTGGTCCATCAGCATTTCTTTCTGTGGGTTTGTGTTGGTCCAATAGATATTTTCTAATGGTTTCTGTGGGTCCATCATTTCACTTTCGCTATTGAAACTATTAGACACAGTAGCTCTAATGGTTTCTGATGGTCCAATAGGATCGGATCCCGAATGGAATTTCGACCTGGGTCTGACTGTGGGCAAAAGTGCCCCCCCCCCCCCCCCCATCAGTACGCCAGTGCTTCCAGTATCCTACCATTATGCAGCTGTTATAGACCTCTAAATATCTGGCGGCCGCCACTTAATTATCTGGCGGCCGCCATACGAAATTTTATTTCGTATGGTGGTGTGACCGCGTAGAATGTAACCCGCATCGATCGTCCGACTATTAGAGATCGATCTAGAGCGGACGATCGGTGCGGATTTTATCCGCGCAGAATGTCCGTGTCGGACATTCCGTGCGCGCCTCAAATGTCTGACGGACAATCTGTGCTGAAGAGGTCTCGCACCAATAGTCCTCCTGCCGCACCGAATGTCCGTACGCTAGTCCACACGTATACATAGTCAAAACAAACAGGGATGTACTCTCATATCCCTGATACAAGTATAATTATACTTAATGAATGAAACGACTGGATAACCCATATTCAGCTTAACCAGCTAGCTAGGGATGAAACTACAGGCAGTGGCGGATCTAGTAGGGGGATGGGGGGGGGGGGGGGGTGCAAATTGTTAAAATTTCGAGGGCCAAAAAAAAAAGGTGCTCACTACCCCCCCCCCCCCCCAAGATCGCGGAGAAAGGCCTTTGCCTCTGCCCCCCAGACCAAACCCCCCCCCTTCTCGCCAAAAAAAAAAGAGAGAGAAAGGAAATTAGGGAAAGAGGAGAGCTAAAATGGAACACAAAAGAGGTAGAAAAAAGAAAAGGGTGAAAAGAAGCAGAGATCAGTTGCGATTAATCCCATCAACATCGTGTGGATCGGGGGAGGGGGCGAAAGGCCCCTGCCTCCCTCACCAAACTTAAATGAGAGAGGGTGAGAGAAGTATGGGGGGGGGGGGGAAGAGGAAGAAGAAAGGTAGGGGAGATCAGTTACAATTTGTCTTTAAAGCAAAAAAGCCAGATATTAAAAGTTAATCATTTTTTCCAATTTTGGTGTGATAAAATAATTATTGTTGGTGTTGTTGATGTATTGGAAAGGGTTCCAAAGCACAATATGTCAATGGATTCCTCAAAAAAGGGGGAAAAAAGGGCCTAGAGTGAGGGAGAGCAGTGTAGGAAAAAACTGTTAGGGAGCCCCTTTGGGGGACCCCAGGCGCCGATCTAGGATTTGTTAGGGGGGCCCAATTTGAAATTATTCTAGCCAAATATTGGTACGTAATGTTGACACCGGCAGTGGCGAAATGAGCAAAAACGTTTGGGGGGGGGGGGGGGTAGAAAAAAAAAACCGCACCTCCCACTTTTTATCTAGGCCTCGCTGAACGTTTCTCTAAGTAGGTTGGGGGAGTGGTATTTACGATAAGGCAGAGCGTAGCGTTTATTGGCGTGGGGTCTAGGGCCTTTTGGCCCATCTGAACTACAACTTGTTGGCGGCAAAAATGCAACTGATATCCCGCTTCTTTTCTTTTCTTCTTCCGTTTTTACCTCCCTTTATCTCTTCTTTTCCTTTTTCTTTCCCTTTTCATCATTCACTCTTATTTTGTAATGGGGGGGGGGGGGGGGGGTGACAGCTGGGATCCAAGACCCTTTCGGCCCCTGATCTACTTCTTCCCCCTTTTTCCCCTTCTTCTTCCTCTTCCTCTTCTTTCTTTCCCTTTCTCTCCTCTTTCCCTTTCCCTTCTTTTCCTTCTCTCTCTCTCTCTTTTTTTTGCGGGGGGGGGGGGGCAAGGCCCTCCCGGCGCCCTGGATCCGCGTCTGCCTTTAGGGGGTATAGCTGCGCCTGCCCTCAGCTAGCTGAAAGTGTTAACAAATAAAAGCACAGTGTTAACAACTAAAAGTGAACCATGTAATCGCAGTGAGGCAAAGTGGTCTCGTGGATAAGCAACCGCCTAGTGAGTGGAAGGTATCGGGTTCGATCCCCAGCTAGTGTATTTTGTTTTAAAGCCCAAAAGCCAGATATTAAAAGTTAATCATTTTTCCAATTTGGTGTAATAAAATAATTATTGTTGGTGTTGTTGATTGTTGATGTATGGGAAAGGGTTCCAATGCACAATATGACAATGGATTCCTCAAAAAAACTTGAAAAAGGGCCTATGGTGAAGGGGGAGCAGCTGAGTGTAGGAAAAAACTGTTAGGGAGCCCCTTTGGGGGTCTTTTTTGGGGGGGGGGGTCTTTTTTTTTTCTTTTTTTCTTGGAGGTCGTCAGCTAGCTGGCGGTCGTCAGCGTAGCCGGTGGCCGGTAGCGTTAGCCCCAAAGCCATGTCCAATTTTTAAACTACATTCAAGAGTCCCTTATTGCCAGGTTAAACAAGTTTTTTACATTTTCAGTACTACTTTCTTCCTTTTATTCACTCTGTACACTCCCATGCTATCCTTTTCCAGTCTGTAAACAACTTTACAACATGAATTCAATGATGGGCAAGGTTTTACTTCTCATATGAAAGCGCCCAAACTTCGCGAGGTGAAACAAAGGGTCTTTCAATTCAAGTCTATTCAAGCCCAATATGGGCTAACAACTGGCCTGCATACCCGAGCAGAATCATTTTGTGCTCGACAAAGACACACAGCCTTGGGTAAAGAGGTCCAATATTATTATTTTTTTTAGTTATATTTTTTCATTGACAGTATACTATTAAATATCAGGAATATTGGATGCTCTGTTTCAAATACAGTCCAGATTGCCGCGCAATGAATTATCGCATGCTTCTTGTCCAAAAACCATATCTAACTGGTTTTTAAAACGGTATCATTTTAATTTCCATTTCCCAGCATTATTTTGAACTGTCTTGAACTGAAGTTGTTTTCCTTTCTTATATTTCGATACCATTACGTCATCAAAATAATGCAGTCAATGTTGCAATGTCAGGAATGCTATTATTACCTCTCATGTAATCCTCGCAATTGACAAAAATATTCCGTCAATGAAGAGGGTCGGGTTTTTTTTCTTCAATTCATTAATTGATGCCATGTCAGAAAGAGCTGAATAATGTGTTACATAACTATTCAAACATTGCAGGTGCAAGCTATTGAACACGGAATCGAATAGCCAAGCTTCCTTATTCATTGGTGCCCTGTTATAGAATTCGTAGCATATCCTAAATGGAATAGATCCGTGTTCTGTTCATTATGCTATGTCAGGGCAGTGGCCTATTGTCATATCACTGGAAGTTTAAGTCAGCAGTTTGCAAAATAAATGAAAATAACATAAAACCTCACTATTATATTAGAAATATCAGTAACTGAAAGAAAACATTTACGGGCAATCTTGACAACATCGGACTGCAAAAATATGAATAATTATGCATCCCGAAATCGTTAAATCAGTAAATCAACATATTAAAGTCATTAACATGCAGAAAGTACTATAAGACCAAGAAGCGAACCAGTTAGTAGCATTGAGGCAAAGTCGTCTTGTGGATAAGACTGATCGCTTCACAATGCAATGTATGTATGTACTCGGGTTCGACTCCCAGCTTCTTCTTTATACCTCATGTTATTATTTTTTTTCTTTACCCCATGATATTGACGTGTCCATCTTCTTTTTTAAAGGGGACACCCCCCCCCCCCCACCTCCTCAACAAAGGAGAAAATAACATTTGATACTCTTTCTTTTTATTATTATACATGCATGATTTATTGAATAAAGAACAGATGTATAAGTTGTGTGTTTATTATAAGTTTTGGTAAATAATTGGTTAAGTCAGAATATGGTGCGCTTAGAGACACCAGTATTAAGCGCCTTAAAAATATTGTTATTATTATTATTATTATTTCTTTAACAAGCGACTCTCTGAATTAGTTAGAATACCTCTTCTGCTACATCTACAACAACAAGTATCAATATGAAAAAATACATGGAGATTACCAGTGTGACACATTGGTCTAGTGGATAGGCAAAAGCCTGGCAACTGGAAGGTATCGGGTTCGACTCCCAGCTAGTGCTTTTTTTTTGGTATAAATCTTTGAAAAAGAAAAACTGATGTTAAACCCATTTTTATCTCACTCAAAGAGTGATAAAATAATTATTGTTGGTAATGTTGATGTATGGGAAAGGGTTCCAAATCTCAAAATGTCAATGGATTCCTCAAAAAAAAATTGAAAAAAGGGCCTATGGTGAGGGGGAGCAGCTGAGTGTAGGAAAAACTGTAAAGGAGCCCCTTTGGGGGTCTTTTTTTTTGGGGGGGGGTCTTTTTTTTTTTTTTTTTTTTTTTTTTTTTTTGACGCGGTCGTCAGCTAGCCTGGCGGTCGTCAGCTAGCCTGGCGGTCGTCAGCTAGCCTGGCGGTCGTCAGCTAGCCTGGCGGTCGTCAGCTAGCCTGGCGGTCGTCAGCTAGCCTGGCGGTCGTCAGCTAGCCTGGCGGTCGTCAGCTAGCCTGGCGGTCGTCAGCTAGCCTGGCGGTCGTCAGCTAGCCTGGCGGTCGTCAGCTAGCCTGGCGGTCGTCAGCGTAGCCGGTGGCCGGTTAGCGTTAGCCCCAAAGCCATGTCCAATTTTTAAACTACATTCAAGAGTCCCTTATTGCCAGGTTAAACAAGTTTTTTACATTTTCAGTACTACTTTCTTCCTTTTATTCACTCTGTACACTCCCATGCTATCCTTTTCCAGTCTGTAAACAACTTTACAACATGAATTCAATGATGGGCAAGGTTTTACTTCTCATATGAAAAGCGCCCAAACTTCGCGAGGTGAAACAAAGGGTCTTTCAATTCAAGTCTATTCAAGCCCATATGGGCTAACAACTGGCCTGCATACCCGAGCAGAATCATTTTGTGCTCGACAAAGACACACAGCCTTGGGTAAAGAGGTCCAAATATTATTTTTTTTAGTTATATTTTTTCATTGACAGTATACTATTAAATATCAGGAATATTGGATGCTCTGTTTCAAATACAGTCCAGATTGCCGCGCAATGAATTATCGCATGCTTCTTGTCCAAAAACCATATCTAACTGGTTTTTAAAACGGTATCATTTTAATTTCCATTTCCCAGCATATTTTGAACTGTCTTGAACTGAAGTTGTTTCCTTTCTTATATTTCGATACCATTACGTCATCAAAATAATGCAGTCAATGTTGCAATGTCAGGAATGCTATTATTACCTCTCATGTAATCCTCGCAATTGACAAAAATATTCCGTCAATGAAGGGAGGGTCGGGTTTTTTTTCTTCAATTCATTAATTGATGCCATGTCAGAAAGAGCTGAATAATGTGTTACATAACTATTCAAACATTGCAGGTGCAAGCTATTGAACACGGAATCGAATAGCCAAGCTTCCTTATTCATTGGTGCCCTGTTATAGAATTCGTAGCATATCCTAAATGGAATAGATCCGTGTTCTGTTCATTATGCTATGTCAGGGCAGTGGCCTATTGTCATATCACTGGAAGTTTAAGTCAGCAGTTTGCAAAATAAATGAAAATAACATAAAACCTCACTATTATATTAGAAATATCAGTAACTGAAAGAAAACATTTACGGGCAATCTTGACAACATCGGACTGCAAAAATATGAATAATTATGCATCCCGAAATCGTTAAATCAGTAAATCAACATATTAAAGTCATTAACATGCAGAAAGTACTATAAGACCAAGAAGCGAACCAGTTAGTAGCATTGAGGCAAAGTCGTCTTGTGGATAAGACTGATCGCTTCACAATGCAATGTATGTATGTACTCGGGTTCGACTCCCAGCTTCTTCTTTATACCTCATGTTATTATTTTTTTTCTTTACCCCATGATATTGACGTGTCCATCTTCTTTTTTAAAGGGGACACCCCCCCCCCCCCCCACCTCCTCAACAAAGGAGAAAATAACATTTGATACTCTTTCTTTTTTATTATATACATGCATGATTTATTGAATAAAGAACAGATGTATAAGTTGTGTGTTTATTATAAGTTTTGGTAAATAATTGTTAAGTCAGAATATGGTGCGCTTAGAGACACCAGTATTAAGCGCCTTAAAAATATTGTTTATTATTATTATTATATTTCTTTAACAAGCGACTCTCTGAATTAGTTAGAATACCTCTTCTGCTACATCTACAACAACAAGTATCAATATGAAAAAATACATGGAGATTACCAGTGTGACACATTGGTCTAGTGGATAGGCAAAAGCCTGGCAACTGGAAGGTATCGGGTTCGACTCCCAGCTAGTGCTTTTTTTTTGGTATAAATCTTTGAAAAAGAAAAACTGATGTTAAACCCATTTTTATCTCACTCAAAGAGTGATAAAATAATTATTGTTGGTAATGTTGATGTATGGGAAAGGGTTCCAAATCTCAAAATGTCAATGGATTCCTCAAAAAAAAATTGAAAAAAGGGCCTATGGTGAGGGGGAGCAGCTGAGTGTAGGAAAAAACTGTAAAGGAGCCCCTTTGGGGGTCTTTTTTTTGGGGGGGGGGGTCTTTTTTTTTTTTTTTTTTTTGTTTTTTTTTTGACGCGGTCGTCAGCTAGCTGGCGGTCGTCAGCTAGCTGGCGGTCGTCAGCTAGCTGGCGGTCGTCAGCTAGCTGGCGGTCGTCAGCTAGCTGGCGGTCGTCAGCTAGCTGGCGGTCGTCAGCTAGCTGGCGGTCGTCAGCTAGCTGGCGGTCGTCAGCTAGCTGGCGGTCGTCAGCTAGCTGGCGGTCGTCAGCTAGCTGGCGGTCGTCAGCTAGCTGGCGGTCGTCAGCTAGCTGGCGGTCGTCAGCTAGCTGGCGGTCGTCAGCGTAGCCGGTGGCCGGTAGCGTTAGCCCCAAAGCCATGTCCAATTTTTAAACTACATTCAAGAGTCCCTTATTGCCAGGTTAAACAAGTTTTTTACATTTTCAGTACTACTTTCTTCCTTTTATTCACTCTGTACACTCCCATGCTATCCTTTTCCAGTCTGTAAACAACTTTACAACATGAATTCAATGATGGGCAAGGTTTTACTTCTCATATGAAAGCGCCCAAACTTCGCGAGGTGAAACAAAGGGTCTTTCAATTCAAGTCTATTCAAGCCCAATATGGGCTAACAACTGGCCTGCATACCCGAGCAGAATCATTTTGTGCTCGACAAAGACACACAGCCTTGGGTAAAGAGGTCCAATATTATTATTTTTTTAGTTATATTTTTTCATTGACAGTATACTATTAAATATCAGGAATATTGGATGCTCTGTTTCAAATACAGTCCAGATTGCCGCGCAATGAATTATCGCATGCTTCTTGTCCAAAAACCATATCTAACTGGTTTTAAAACGGTATCATTTTAATTTCCATTTCCCAGCATTATTTGAACTGTCTTGAACTGAAGTTGTTTTCCTTTCTTATATTTCGATACCATTACGTCATCAAAATAATGCAGTCAATGTTGCAATGTCAGGAATGCTATTATTACCTCTCATGTAATCCTCGCAATTGACAAAAATATTCCGTCAATGAAGGGAGGGTCGGGTTTTTTTTCTTCAATTCATTAATTGATGCCATGTCAGAAAGAGCTGAATAATGTGTTACATAACTATTCAAACATTGCAGGTGCAAGCTATTGAACACGGAATCGAATAGCCAAGCTTCCTTATTCATTGGTGCCCTGTTATAGAATTCGTAGCATATCCTAAATGGAATAGATCCGTGTTCTGTTCATTATGCTATGTCAGGGCAGTGGCCTATTGTCATATCACTGGAAGTTTAAGTCAGCAGTTTGCAAAATAAATGAAAATAACATAAAACCTCACTATTATATTAGAAATATCAGTAACTGAAAGAAAACATTTACGGGCAATCTTGACAACATCGGACTGCAAAAATATGAATAATTATGCATCCCGAAATCGTTAAATCAGTAAATCAACATATTAAAGTCATTAACATGCAGAAAGTACTATAAGACCAAGAAGCGAACCAGTTAGTAGCATTGAGGCAAAGTCGTCTTGTGGATAAGACTGATCGCTTCACAATGCAATGTATGTATGTACTCGGGTTCGACTCCCAGCTTCTTCTTTATACCTCATGTTATTATTTTTTTCTTTACCCCATGATATTGACGTGTCCATCTTCTTTTTTAAAGGGGACACCCCCCCCCCCCACCTCCTCAACAAAGGAGAAAATAACATTTGATACTCTTTCTTTTTTATTATTATACATGCATGATTTATTGAATAAAGAACAGATGTATAAGTTGTGTGTTTATTATAAGTTTTGGTAAATAATTGTTAAGTCAGAATATGGTGCGCTTAGAGACACCAGTATTAAGCGCCTTAAAAATATTGTTTATTATTATTATTATTATTTCTTTAACAAGCGACTCTCTGAATTAGTTAGAATACCTCTTCTGCTACATCTACAACAACAAGTATCAATATGAAAAAATACATGGAGATTACCAGTGTGACACATTGGTCTAGTGGATAGGCAAAAGCCTGGCAACTGGAAGGTATCGGGTTCGACTCCCAGCTAGTGCTTTTTTTTTGGTATAAATCTTTGAAAAAGAAAAACTGATGTTAAACCCATTTTTATCTCACTCAAAGAGTGATAAAATAATTATTGTTGGTAATGTTGATGTATGGGAAAGGGTTCCAAATCTCAAAATGTCAATGGATTCCTCAAAAAAAATTGAAAAAAGGGCCTATGGTGAGGGGGAGCAGCTGAGTGTAGGAAAAACTGTAAAGGAGCCCCTTTGGGGGTCTTTTTTTTGGGGGGGGGGGTCTTTTTTTTTTTTTTTTTTTTTTTTTTTTTGACGCGGTCGTCAGCTAGCTGGCGGTCGTCAGCTAGCTGGCGGTCGTCAGCTAGCTGGCGGTCGTCAGCTAGCTGGCGGTCGTCAGCTAGCTGGCGGTCGTCAGCTAGCTGGCGGTCGTCAGCTAGCTGGCGGTCGTCAGCTAGCTGGCGGTCGTCAGCTAGCTGGCGGTCGTCAGCTAGCTGGCGGTCGTCAGCTAGCTGGCGGTCGTCAGCTAGCTGGCGGTCGTCAGCTAGCTGGCGGTCGTCAGCTAGCTGGCGGTCGTCAGCTAGCTGGCGGTCGTCAGCTAGCTGGCGGTCGTCAGCTAGCTGGCGGTCGTCAGCTAGCTGGCGGTCGTCAGCGTAGCCGGTGGCCGGTAGCGTTAGCCCCAAAGCCATGTCCAATTTTTAAACTACATTCAAGAGTCCCTTATTGCCAGGTTAAACAAGTTTTTTACATTTTCAGTACTACTTTCTTCCTTTTATTCACTCTGTACACTCCCATGCTATCCTTTTCCAGTCTGTAAACAACTTTACAACATGAATTCAATGATGGGCAAGGTTTTACTTCTCATATGAAAGCGCCCAAACTTCGCGAGGTGAAACAAAGGGTCTTTCAATTCAAGTCTATTCAAGCCCAATATGGGCTAACAACTGGCCTGCATACCCGAGCAGAATCATTTTGTGCTCGACAAAGACACACAGCCTTGGGTAAAGAGGTCCAATATTATTATTTTTTTTAGTTATATTTTTTCATTGACAGTATACTATTAAATATCAGGAATATTGGATGCTCTGTTTCAAATACAGTCCAGATTGCCGCGCAATGAATTATCGCATGCTTCTTGTCCAAAAACCATATCTAACTGGTTTTTAAAACGGTATCATTTTAATTTCCATTTCCCAGCATTATTTTGAACTGTCTTGAACTGAAGTTGTTTTCCTTTCTTATATTTCGATACCATTACGTCATCAAAATAATGCAGTCAATGTTGCAATGTCAGGAATGCTATTATTACCTCTCATGTAATCCTCGCAATTGACAAAAATATTCCGTCAATGAAGGGAGGGTCGGGTTTTTTTTCTTCAATTCATTAATTGATGCCATGTCAGAAAGAGCTGAATAATGTGTTACATAACTATTCAAACATTGCAGGTGCAAGCTATTGAACACGGAATCGAATAGCCAAGCTTCCTTATTCATTGGTGCCCTGTTATAGAATTCGTAGCATATCCTAAATGGAATAGATCCGTGTTCTGTTCATTATGCTATGTCAGGGCAGTGGCCTATTGTCATATCACTGGAAGTTTAAGTCAGCAGTTTGCAAAATAAATGAAAATAACATAAAACCTCACTATTATATTAGAAATATCAGTAACTGAAAGAAAACATTTACGGGCAATCTTGACAACATCGGACTGCAAAAATATGAATAATTATGCATCCCGAAATCGTTAAATCAGTAAATCAACATATTAAAGTCATTAACATGCAGAAAGTACTATAAGACCAAGAAGCGAACCAGTTAGTAGCATTGAGGCAAAGTCGTCTTGTGGATAAGACTGATCGCTTCACAATGCAATGTATGTATGTACTCGGGTTCGACTCCCAGCTTCTTCTTTATACCTCATGTTATTATTTTTTTTCTTTACCCCATGATATTGACGTGTCCATCTTCTTTTTTAAAGGGGACACCCCCCCCCCCACCTCCTCAACAAAGGAGAAAATAACATTTGATACTCTTTCTTTTTTATTATTATACATGCATGATTTATTGAATAAAGAACAGATGTATAAGTTGTGTGTTTATTATAAGTTTTGGTAAATAATTGTTAAGTCAGAATATGGTGCGCTTAGAGACACCAGTATTAAGCGCCTTAAAAATATTGTTTATTATTATTATTATTATTTCTTTAACAAGCGACTCTCTGAATTAGTTAGAATACCTCTTCTGCTACATCTACAACAACAAGTATCAATATGAAAAAATACATGGAGATTACCAGTGTGACACATTGGTCTAGTGGATAGGCAAAAGCCTGGCAACTGGAAGGTATCGGGTTCGACTCCCAGCTAGTGCTTTTTTTTTGGTATAAATCTTTGAAAAAGAAAAACTGATGTTAAACCCATTTTTATCTCACTCAAAGAGTGATAAAATAATTATTGTTGGTAATGTTGATGTATGGGAAAGGGTTCCAAATCTCAAAATGTCAATGGATTCCTCAAAAAAAAATTGAAAAAAGGGCCTATGGTGAGGGGGAGCAGCTGAGTGTAGGAAAAACTGTAAAGGAGCCCCTTTGGGGGTCTTTTTTTTTGGGGGGGGGTTTTTTTTTTTTTTTTTTTTTTTTTTTTTTTTTGACGCGGTCGTCAGCTAGCTGGCGGTCGTCAGCTAGCTGGCGGTCGTCAGCTAGCTGGCGGTCGTCAGCTAGCTGGCGGTCGTCAGCTAGCTGGCGGTCGTCAGCTAGCTGGCGGTCGTCAGCTAGCTGGCGGTCGTCAGCTAGCTGGCGGTCGTCAGCTAGCTGGCGGTCGTCAGCTAGCTGGCGGTCGTCAGCTAGCTGGCGGTCGTCAGCTAGCTGGCGGTCGTCAGCTAGCTGGCGGTCGTCAGCTAGCTGGCGGTCGTCAGCTAGCTGGCGGTCGTCAGCTAGCTGGCGGTCGTCAGCTAGCTGGCGGTCGTCAGCTAGCTGGCGGTCGTCAGCGTAGCCGGTGGCCGGTAGCGTTAGCCCCAAAGCCATGTCCAATTTTTAAACTACATTCAAGAGTCCCTTATTGCCAGGTTAAACAAGTTTTTTACATTTTCAGTACTACTTTCTTCCTTTTATTCACTCTGTACACTCCCATGCTATCCTTTTCCAGTCTGTAAACAACTTTACAACATGAATTCAATGATGGGCAAGGTTTTACTTCTCATATGAAAGCGCCCAAACTTCGCGAGGTGAAACAAAGGGTCTTTCAATTCAAGTCTATTCAAGCCCAATATGGGCTAACAACTGGCCTGCATACCCGAGCAGAATCATTTGTGCTCGACAAAGACACACAGCCTTGGGTAAAGAGGTCCAATATTATTATTTTTTTTAGTTATATTTTTTCATTGACAGTATACTATTAAATATCAGGAATATTGGATGCTCTGTTTCAAATACAGTCCAGATTGCCGCGCAATGAATTATCGCATGCTTCTTGTCCAAAAACCATATCTAACTGGTTTTTAAAACGGTATCATTTTAATTTCCATTTCCCAGCATTATTTTGAACTGTCTTGAACTGAAGTTGTTTTCCTTTCTTATATTTCGATACCATTACGTCATCAAAATAATGCAGTCAATGTTGCAATGTCAGGAATGCTATTATTACCTCTCATGTAATCCTCGCAATTGACAAAAATATTCCGTCAATGAAGGGAGGGTCGGGTTTTTTTTCTTCAATTCATTAATTGATGCCATGTCAGAAAGAGCTGAATAATGTGTTACATAACTATTCAAACATTGCAGGTGCAAGCTATTGAACACGGAATCGAATAGCCAAGCTTCCTTATTCATTGGTGCCCTGTTATAGAATTCGTAGCATATCCTAAATGGAATAGATCCGTGTTCTGTTCATTATGCTATGTCAGGGCAGTGGCCTATTGTCATATCACTGGAAGTTTAAGTCAGCAGTTTGCAAAATAAATGAAAATAACATAAAACCTCACTATTATATTAGAAATATCAGTAACTGAAAGAAAACATTTACGGGCAATCTTGACAACATCGGACTGCAAAAATATGAATAATTATGCATCCCGAAATCGTTAAATCAGTAAATCAACATATTAAAGTCATTAACATGCAGAAAGTACTATAAGACCAAGAAGCGAACCAGTTAGTAGCATTGAGGCAAAGTCGTCTTGTGGATAAGACTGATCGCTTCACAATGCAATGTATGTATGTACTCGGGTTCGACTCCCAGCTTCTTCTTTATACCTCATGTTATTATTTTTTTCTTTACCCCATGATATTGACGTGTCCATCTTCTTTTTTAAAGGGGACACCCCCCCCCACCTCCTCAACAAAGGAGAAAATAACATTTGATACTCTTTCTTTTTTATTATTATACATGCATGATTTATTGAATAAAGAACAGATGTATAAGTTGTGTGTTTATTATAAGTTTTGGTAAATAATTGTTAAGTCAGAATATGGTGCGCTTAGAGACACCAGTATTAAGCGCCTTAAAAATATTGTTTATTATTATTATTATTATTTCTTTAACAAGCGACTCTCTGAATTAGTTAGAATACCTCTTCTGCTACATCTACAACAACAAGTATCAATATGAAAAAATACATGGAGATTACCAGTGTGACACATTGGTCTAGTGGATAGGCAAAAGCCTGGCAACTGGAAGGTATCGGGTTCGACTCCCAGCTAGTGCTTTTTTTTTGGTATAAATCTTTGAAAAAGAAAAACTGATGTTAAACCCATTTTTATCTCACTCAAAGAGTGATAAAATAATTATTGTTGGTAATGTTGATGTATGGGAAAGGGTTCCAAATCTCAAAATGTCAATGGATTCCTCAAAAAAAAATTGAAAAAAGGGCCTATGGTGAGGGGGAGCAGCTGAGTGTAGGAAAAACTGTAAAGGAGCCCCTTTGGGGGTCTTTTTTTTTGGGGGGGGGGTCTTTTTTTTTTTTTTTTTTTTTTTTTTTTTTTTGACGCGGTCGTCAGCTAGCTGGCGGTCGTCAGCTAGCTGGCGGTCGTCAGCTAGCTGGCGGTCGTCAGCTAGCTGGCGGCTAGCTGGCGGTCGTCAGCTAGCTGGCGGTCGTCAGCTAGCTGGCGGTCGTCAGCTAGCTGGCGGTCGTCAGCTAGCTGGCGGTCGTCAGCTAGCTGGCGGTCGTCAGCTAGCTGGCGGTCGTCAGCTAGCTGGCGGTCGTCAGCTAGCTGGCGGTCGTCAGCTAGCTGGCGGTCGTCAGCTAGCTGGCGGTCGTCAGCTAGCTGGCGGTCGTCAGCGTAGCCGGTGGCCGGTAGCGTTAGCCCCAAAGCCATGTCCAATTTTTAAACTACATTCAAGAGTCCCTTATTGCCAGGTTAAACAAGTTTTTTACATTTTCAGTACTACTTTCTTCCTTTTATTCACTCTGTACACTCCCATGCTATCCTTTTCCAGTCTGTAAACAACTTTACAACATGAATTCAATGATGGGCAAGGTTTTACTTCTCATATGAAAGCGCCCAAACTTCGCGAGGTGAAACAAAGGGTCTTTCAATTCAAGTCTATTCAAGCCCAATATGGGCTAACAACTGGCCTGCATACCCGAGCAGAATCATTTTGTGCTCGACAAAGACACACAGCCTTGGGTAAAGAGGTCCAATATTATTATTTTTTTTAGTTATATTTTTTCATTGACAGTATACTATTAAATATCAGGAATATTGGATGCTCTGTTTCAAATACAGTCCAGATTGCCGCGCAATGAATTATCGCATGCTTCTTGTCCAAAAACCATATCTAACTGGTTTTTAAAACGGTATCATTTTAATTTCCATTTCCCAGCATTATTTTGAACTGTCTTGAACTGAAGTTGTTTTCCTTTCTTATATTTCGATACCATTACGTCATCAAAATAATGCAGTCAATGTTGCAATGTCAGGAATGCTATTATTACCTCTCATGTAATCCTCGCAATTGACAAAAATATTCCGTCAATGAAGGGAGGGTCGGGTTTTTTTTCTTCAATTCATTAATTGATGCCATGTCAGAAAGAGCTGAATAATGTGTTACATAACTATTCAAACATTGCAGGTGCAAGCTATTGAACACGGAATCGAATAGCCAAGCTTCCTTATTCATTGGTGCCCTGTTATAGAATTCGTAGCATATCCTAAATGGAATAGATCCGTGTTCTGTTCATTATGCTATGTCAGGGCAGTGGCCTATTGTCATATCACTGGAAGTTTAAGTCAGCAGTTTGCAAAATAAATGAAAATAACATAAAACCTCACTATTATATTAGAAATATCAGTAACTGAAAGAAAACATTTACGGGCAATCTTGACAACATCGGACTGCAAAAATATGAATAATTATGCATCCCGAAATCGTTAAATCAGTAAATCAACATATTAAAGTCATTAACATGCAGAAAGTACTATAAGACCAAGAAGCGAACCAGTTAGTAGCATTGAGGCAAAGTCGTCTTGTGGATAAGACTGATCGCTTCACAATGCAATGTATGTATGTACTCGGGTTCGACTCCCAGCTTCTTCTTTATACCTCATGTTATTATTTTTTTTCTTTACCCCATGATATTGACGTGTCCATCTTCTTTTTTAAAGGGGACACCCCCCCCCACCTCCTCAACAAAGGAGAAAATAACATTTGATACTCTTTCTTTTTTATTATTATACATGCATGATTTATTGAATAAAGAACAGATGTATAAGTTGTGTGTTTATTATAAGTTTTGGTAAATAATTGTTAAGTCAGAATATGGTGCGCTTAGAGACACCAGTATTAAGCGCCTTAAAAATATTGTTTATTATTATTATTATTATTTCTTTAACAAGCGACTCTCTGAATTAGTTAGAATACCTCTTCTGCTACATCTACAACAACAAGTATCAATATGAAAAAATACATGGAGATTACCAGTGTGACACATTGGTCTAGTGGATAGGCAAAAGCCTGGCAACTGGAAGGTATCGGGTTCGACTCCCAGCTAGTGCTTTTTTTTGGTATAAATCTTTGAAAAAGAAAAACTGATGTTAAACCCATTTTTATCTCACTCAAAGAGTGATAAAATAATTATTGTTGGTAATGTTGATGTATGGGAAAGGGTTCCAAATCTCAAAATGTCAATGGATTCCTCAAAAAAAAATTGAAAAAAGGGCCTATGGTGAGGGGGAGCAGCTGAGTGTAGGAAAAACTGTAAAGGAGCCCCTTTGGGGGTCTTTTTTTTTGGGGGGGGGTCTTTTTTTTTTTTTTTTTTTTTTTTTTTTTTTGACGCGGTCGTCAGCTAGCTGGCGGTCGTCAGCTAGCTGGCGGTCGTCAGCTAGCTGGCGGCTAGCTGGCGGTCGTCAGCTAGCTGGCGGTCGTCAGCTAGCTGGCGGTCGTCAGCTAGCTGGCGGTCGTCAGCGTAGCCGGTGGCCGGTAGCGTTAGCCCCAAAGCCATGTCCAATTTTTAAACTACATTCAAGAGTCCCTTATTGCCAGGTTAAACAAGTTTTTTACATTTTCAGTACTACTTTCTTCCTTTTATTCACTCTGTACACTCCCATGCTATCCTTTTCCAGTCTGTAAACAACTTTACAACATGAATTCAATGATGGGCAAGGTTTTACTTCTCATATGAAAGCGCCCAAACTTCGCGAGGTGAAACAAAGGGTCTTTCAATTCAAGTCTATTCAAGCCCAATATGGGCTAACAACTGGCCTGCATACCCGAGCAGAATCATTTTGTGCTCGACAAAGACACACAGCCTTGGGTAAAGAGGTCCAATATTATTATTTTTTTTAGTTATATTTTTTCATTGACAGTATACTATTAAATATCAGGAATATTGGATGCTCTGTTTCAAATACAGTCCAGATTGCCGCGCAATGAATTATCGCATGCTTCTTGTCCAAAAACCATATCTAACTGGTTTTTAAAACGGTATCATTTTAATTTCCATTTCCCAGCATTATTTTGAACTGTCTTGAACTGAAGTTGTTTTCCTTTCTTATATTTCGATACCATTACGTCATCAAAATAATGCAGTCAATGTTGCAATGTCAGGAATGCTATTATTACCTCTCATGTAATCCTCGCAATTGACAAAAATATTCCGTCAATGAAGGGAGGGTCGGGTTTTTTTTCTTCAATTCATTAATTGATGCCATGTCAGAAAGAGCTGAATAATGTGTTACATAACTATTCAAACATTGCAGGTGCAAGCTATTGAACACGGAATCGAATAGCCAAGCTTCCTTATTCATTGGTGCCCTGTTATAGAATTCGTAGCATATCCTAAATGGAATAGATCCGTGTTCTGTTCATTATGCTATGTCAGGGCAGTGGCCTATTGTCATATCACTGGAAGTTTAAGTCAGCAGTTTGCAAAATAAATGAAAATAACATAAAACCTCACTATTATATTAGAAATATCAGTAACTGAAAGAAAACATTTACGGGCAATCTTGACAACATCGGACTGCAAAAATATGAATAATTATGCATCCCGAAATCGTTAAATCAGTAAATCAACATATTAAAGTCATTAACATGCAGAAAGTACTATAAGACCAAGAAGCGAACCAGTTAGTAGCATTGAGGCAAAGTCGTCTTGTGGATAAGACTGATCGCTTCACAATGCAATGTATGTATGTACTCGGGTTCGACTCCCAGCTTCTTCTTTATACCTCATGTTATTATTTTTTTTCTTTACCCCATGATATTGACGTGTCCATCTTCTTTTTTAAAGGGGACACCCCCCCCACCTCCTCAACAAAGGAGAAAATAACATTTGATACTCTTTCTTTTTTATTATTATACATGCATGATTTATTGAATAAAGAACAGATGTATAAGTTGTGTGTTTATTATAAGTTTTGGTAAATAATTGTTAAGTCAGAATATGGTGCGCTTAGAGACACCAGTATTAAGCGCCTTAAAAATATTGTTTATTATTATTATTATTATTTCTTTAACAAGCGACTCTCTGAATTAGTTAGAATACCTCTTCTGCTACATCTACAACAACAAGTATCAATATGAAAAAATACATGGAGATTACCAGTGTGACACATTGGTCTAGTGGATAGGCAAAAGCCTGGCAACTGGAAGGTATCGGGTTCGACTCCCAGCTAGTGCTTTTTTTTTGGTATAAATCTTTGAAAAAGAAAAACTGATGTTAAACCCATTTTTATCTCACTCAAAGAGTGATAAAATAATTATTGTTGGTAATGTTGATGTATGGGAAAGGGTTCCAAATCTCAAAATGTCAATGGATTCCTCAAAAAAAAATTGAAAAAAGGGCCTATGGTGAGGGGGAGCAGCTGAGTGTAGGAAAAACTGTAAAGGAGCCCCTTTGGGGGTCTTTTTTTTTGGGGGGGGGTCTTTTTTTTTTTTTTTTTTTTTTTTTTTTTTTTGACGCGGTCGTCAGCTAGCTGGCGGTCGTCAGCTAGCTGGCGGTCGTCAGCTAGCTGGCGGCTAGCTGGCGGTCGTCAGCTAGCTGGCGGTCGTCAGCTAGCTGGCGGTCGTCAGCTAGCTGGCGGTCGTCAGCGTAGCCGGTGGCCGGTAGCGTTAGCCCCAAAGCCATGTCCAATTTTTAAACTACATTCAAGAGTCCCTTATTGCCAGGTTAAACAAGTTTTTTACATTTTCAGTACTACTTTCTTCCTTTTATTCACTCTGTACACTCCCATGCTATCCTTTTCCAGTCTGTAAACAACTTTACAACATGAATTCAATGATGGGCAAGGTTTTACTTCTCATATGAAAGCGCCCAAACTTCGCGAGGTGAAACAAAGGGTCTTTCAATTCAAGTCTATTCAAGCCCAATATGGGCTAACAACTGGCCTGCATACCCGAGCAGAATCATTTTGTGCTCGACAAAGACACACAGCCTTGGGTAAAGAGGTCCAATATTATTATTTTTTTTAGTTATATTTTTTCATTGACAGTATACTATTAAATATCAGGAATATTGGATGCTCTGTTTCAAATACAGTCCAGATTGCCGCGCAATGAATTATCGCATGCTTCTTGTCCAAAAACCATATCTAACTGGTTTTTAAAACGGTATCATTTTAATTTCCATTTCCCAGCATTATTTTGAACTGTCTTGAACTGAAGTTGTTTTCCTTTCTTATATTTCGATACCATTACGTCATCTTTCATACGCCTCCCCGGCATGCACCTCGAGCATTGTATACGTTTCTGTAGATCAATGTAATGCGCTTAGATAGCAATGTACCATACTTGGAACACAAGCCACCTCCAATCTCATATAGTTGACGCAAATTAGGCTCCGTCTCATTTCATCTCTCTCGGAGCTTCTGATACCGATTATGTCGAATTATGATGTTTGGTTATTTTGGCACATCTGCTCCTACTTCTATAATATCAAGTTTTGGTTATATACCAGGCTTATGTTTAGGAATGTCACTAGACGTGAAAAACTAAATGAGAGAGAGAGAGAGAGAGAGAGGGGGGGGGGGGGAGGGGGCGAGTTAGAGCGCGAGAGCATTATCACAATCTTTATTCCTAGATCGTGTAAGGAATTTCCTGACTACTTGCATATTTTGTAATGTTACTAATTTTTACATAAAGTTTTCACAATCTTTACTCTTTACCAATATATCAGATATAATCTTTATTATAAAGTACCGAAATGTCACGTCATACTGGCCAAGTTATCAAGGTTGCTGGTTCCAAACAATCTTGTTCTAAACAATGGTGTGATGATCACACAAGCCCCATACCTAGTATGTTTCATTTTTAAGAACTTCAGTTAGTGTTCTCGCTCATTAATTATTAACTCCATAATATCTCCTAGCATGATTTTATTTAAAATTGCCTAGCACCCCCTCCATTGAGCCTTAGAGATATTAGCTCCATCTATCTCCTAGCATGATTTCATTTAAACTTGCACTAACTACATCCAGCCTAGCACCCTCTCGATCTAGCCTAGCACCCCTTCCATTGAGACTTAGAGATATTAGCTCCATCTATCCCCTAGCATGATTTCATTTAAACTTGCACTAACTACATCCAGCCTAGCACCCTCTCGATCTAGCCTAGCACCCCCTCCATTGAGCCTTAGAGATATTAGCTCCATCTATCCCCTAGCATGATTTCATTTAAACTTGCACTAACTACATCCAGCCTAGCACCCTCTCCATCTAGCCTAGCACCCCCTCCATTGAGCCTTAGAAATATTAACTCCATTTCCTAGCTAGTTTGCCATTAATGCTACACTGTAAAAAAATAATAGTCGAAATAACTCAATAAAATTGAGGAAAAGAATTGCCTTATTTTTATTAAGTAAATATTACCTACGGCATCTTGAATAGAATTTACTTATTTTGCTGAATAAATTTTTACTCAGTTAAATCGAGTTACATTAACGTAAATAATTTAAGTATTGTAAAAAGCTATGATAGGATTACATATTGCACGATTTGGTACCCATCTAATCTAGCAAGTAACATCCACTAATCATTCACTACTTCTATTTAAGATTAATCACTAATCACTAACACTACTTCTATAATTATAAGATATAACCGTATATATATATATATATCTACCACCATCACAAACTATTACATACGCTTCAATTCGACACATATTGAAAGGCTCCAAATTTTATATATACTTAATCGTCAGGTAGCATCTTAAAAAGAAAATTGGTTGACAATTTCCTGAAATATCAAGTTTTGATTTGTTTTGAACTGGGTAACAATTAAAAATTGTCTTGTCTTTGCTTAGCCATGTTAAATGAATTAGTAACTGTTTTAAAGTCCTTAAATTTTCATTCAACCACAAAAAAGAATTGTTTTATTTAAAAAAGAGTTTAATTTGGTCTTAATGAATATTCATAAATTATGTAAATATTTCTATTACGCACTGCATCGGTCCTTACTTTAAAAAGATAAGAATAATCAACATAAATTGTTTGAGTAATACGTATAATTTCTGATTTTGAGTTAAAATTACTAAATTAATACAAGCTGAAATTACTTAAAGTTCTTATGTATTTGATCTTACTTAAATATTCCACGTATGTTCTACTAAATTGAAAGTTTGAGTTAGCAAGACTTAAATTTAGTGCGTAAGTGGCAAAACTAATGTTTTCAAGTAAATTCTACATGGAAAAAATACGTAAAAATTACCAATGAACAAATTCTTTTTTACAGTGTAGTTTTCAAAACTAATTTATGTATAATACTGTTACTTTCAAGTTGCCTTTGATACCAGGTAAGGAAGTAATGTTCGATAATGTCAAAGTCTTCTGCGTCCCAGAAAAAAAAAACTGAGAATTATCGATGTTTTATCATAACTTAATCAGGGGGAGGTGGTGGTGAGCACTAATTTGTACGGGTGTAGCTACGATGTTGACTAAGTTAACGAAATAAATCTTAATATATTCATGTTGTCGTGGAAAATGACCAATTGCCCATATCGCAAGTAGGCCTACTATACAGTGCGTCCCAGAAAAAACGAAACCGAGAATTAATCACAATTATAATTAATAAATGACATATATTTGTAAAGCATAGATCCTCCTCTTTCATTTAATGTAACTCATATGATGCATATTTCACGCACGAGTGATTAAAAACAAATTGAAGAGAGGGTACCAAAAAGTCATTTGGCGGGCGTTATCTGAATTTCAAAGAGAAAATCACATTTCTAGAAAGTTTATTTTCTGCCCTTTCATACGACACCTCAATCAGGAATAACAAAGTTCTGTTTGTTTAAATTAATGCTTGCATTTCCATAATTTGATGAAACGAATTGGTTTTTACTGGTTGCCTGCCATAGCAACGAGCAGACTTGACAAAAGACTAACTCCGTTTCGTTGACAATCAGCCATGCACAAAGAGGACGAAAGAGCCCCCAGAAGCTTAGGGATTTTGGGCATTAAATTTCCATCAGATTAGCATCCAGTGGACCGCCTTAGGGCAAGCGAATCACTTAAAGAGCGCGCGTGGGGGAGGGGATGGGTGAAAGGCCAAGCGCGGTAACTTAGAAGTTTCATTAAATTATTTTCAAAAGAAGACGATTTGTTGTACCGTTCTCGACTCTTAATCCTTGTCTGAATTCAGTTTCCCCATCCCACGCGCAGCGCGGAAGCTTAGACGTTTCATTAAGTTAATATAGAAAGAAGACGATTTGTTGTATACCGTTCTCTACTCTTAACCCTAATTGTCTGAATTCAGTTTCTCCCTCTCTCGCGCGAAGTGCAGGAGCTTCAACGTTTCATTAAATTATTAGAAAAAGAAGACGATTCATTGTACCGACTCTAAATAATTCTCCTAATTTTCAAAAATGTTTCTTTGTCCGATAAAAAGTCACAGTTCGAAGGGGAAAAAATTGCTGGCCGACCGACATAAAAAAAAATCCCACTGACTTCAACCCCACACCCCCCCCCCCCCCCTTTAGCGACGCTCCTGAATGTAGAGTGGCCTGAGCGGGTAGGCACAGGTCGTGGTTCTAAACTTACAGAGACACTTCGATGAAGACATCCTTATTTCATGATTGCGTGTGTTGAACTGCCCTGGACTTTACAACTTTAAACCTCCAGAGTTTATTTTGCATAATTGGTATTTATCAAATATCATAGGTAGCAAATAAAGGATGACTAAAAGAGGAATGAAAACAAACAGATAGGAGAGGATGGTCAAGCATAATGATGTGCACCAATCTATAATGATAATGATAACCGAGCCCGGCCAAAATATGCCAGGGGGGGGGGCGCAATGATATCCGAGCCCCTCACAAAATATCGGGGGGGGGGGGGGGGGGCTCCGTGATGTTATCCGAGCCCCCACAAAAAACAATTGGGTGATATCTGAGCCCCACCAACATATGGGGGGGGGGGCTCAAAGATATCTGAGCCCCACCAAAATATGGGGGGGGGGGCGCTCAATGATATCAGAGTCCCGCCAAAATATTTGGGGGTTTCAATGATATCCGAGATCCACCAAATATATTTTTGGGGGTCAATGATATGCGAGATCCGATGTCTGAGTACCCTCCCCCCCCCCTCCTCCCCAAATAAATATTTATAAAATGTTTATATTTGAATGGTAAGCCTGTAGATTATAGGTATTAGAATTAGAATTAGAAAATTAGAATATAATGATTGGGGAGGAGGGGGGGGGGGTAATGATATCCGAGCCCCGCAATAAGTATCGGGGGCGGCTCAATGATAACTGAGCACCACTTAAATATTGGGGGCTCAATGGTATCTTAGCCCCTAAGGACTCAATGATATCTAAGCCCCACTAACAAATTGGGGGGCTTAATGATATCTATAAGCCCCGCAAAAAATATTGGGGGGCTCAATGATATCTGAGCCCCCAAGCCCCCCCCCCCCGGTTCCTAAGCCTTTGTACAGGTCAATGAAGTCTACTTTTTGAAACTTAAAGGGATTGGGTAACTTTGTCTCAGGTTCTGAAACAAAATCCTGGAATGATAGTTAGGGCTAGTTCTGACTGGAAAACGACCCAAATATCGGATTATGGCTAGCTGCCCCAGGGCCTTGTCCTATATACGGATCAGGGAAACAATACTTGTAGGTCCTGTGGAACGGCGGGCTTGGGGGCTCAAGCCCCCCCCCCACACTTTTGAAAAAGTATATTAAAGATAATTAAATAGAAAGAAATAGAAAAGAAAGTATGCTCATGTGACCGTAATCAAATGCCCATACCCCTGAGCGTCCGGGGGCTCTGCCCCCTGGACCCCACCTTGTGCCCTAAGGCTGGCCCCTGGATGCACATCTGACCGTAATTTTAATGCCTAAAACCCTTGCGCTTCCGGGGGCTCCGCCCCTTGGACCATACGCCAATTAGTGACCTGCTAGTGTCATGAATAAGGTATTAAAATATGCTTACCTGACCGTAATTAAATGCCCCTACCCCCTGAGCATCCGCCAATTTGGGCTACGCTCTAACTTATCTTAAATACTCTAGCCTCCCCCACTCACTTTCAACCACATTTTTAATCACTTTTATTTCCCATTTAACTCCTTCATTAAACCTTGAAAGGCCCCCAAATACTTGGGGCGGGGGCCTGGATCACGAGTATATACTAGTAGTGAGTTGGTTGAAGAACGAAGCCACGTACAAAAGTATAATCGATTACAACAGTTGTGGGACCGATATTCATAGAATAAAGGTTTTTAATAAAATATTCCACCTGATCCACAAACTCTCCCTAAGATAATCAAGGGAGATTTTACCTCAGTCTCCCTGGTTTTTCCTTCTCCAGTGCGTCTATTGGTCATTAGTTGCTGGACTCTCCAAGGTTAATCAAGGCAGAATGGCAATCATATTCTCTGTGCACATTAAGGCTGCTCCCGCGTAGGTACACGCGCGCATGCATATCGAGACCTGCGAAATACCGGACATTTGGCTAGCGAGAGCCCCACGATACCTGCAGGGCTAGTATCACAGTGCAGTGAGCTAGAGCAACGGAGATCATGAGGCCTGACCCGCCTGAGCCCGGGGTGGCTGCTGTAAACGAACTGGGGTACTGGGTAGATCCACTCACGATACGTGCGAGAAGCAGTGCAGTAGACGGCAATATCTCAGCCATCACACAGGATATAACGTGAGTTTCTTTCAAATCTGTTTATCTAAGACTATGTCTGTAATGTAGAAAATATCACTGTCTACACTACAACCTAATTCAATGTTAATTGATGATAGATCTACTCGCCTAGATCTAGTCAATCATGTTTGTTATTATTGTTATTTTATAATTGTATTTTTCGCAATGGGAGCTGAGCTGAGAAAGGGGCCCCGGAGGTGGTGGCATCCGCTAGGACCAGACAATAACAAAGCCATCAGGTATGGGGATGAATTCTTTAATAAAACCAGGGTATCTCATATCCCTGATAAAACTGAATTCTGTCTACCGGTACGTTTCCGTACACAGACGGTACTGTTTGTCGCAACACACAACAGGGGGATAATGGCTGACTTTTGCCACAATCCGACACATAATTTTTTGTTTGACAGGCAGAGAATTGACCGACTGAGCTGAGCCAACTTCCCTCCTCCAGCTCCAGTGCCTGCGTGATGAGATTAGGGTTAGGGCCTACACAAAAACATTGTTTCGTAAAATGTTGTTGTGACCCGAAAGAGGTTGAAAATCCTGATCTAGATTTTACACAGGGCCGGGGGGGGGGGGGGGGGGGGGGAAGGGGGGCGTGGCAATTCGTTTAGGGGGGTCGTCCTCCCCGGAAAATTTCCAAAAGTGCCCCCCAAAACAAACACTTACTATATAAAGACTGCAACACACCTTTAGGATCTGGAGGGTCCAAGAGAGCAGCGTTTAGACCAATACAAATGCCAAAATCTTTTCGCTCTTGTAATATCCTTCAAAATTTTCAAGTAAATATTGTAGAAAATAAAAGAGAAGTGTGAACAAAGTATAAATTGTCAGTTAAAAATAAAGCTGAGTTCTTGTTATGTGATTTGCATTGTGAAAGAAACGTGGAATATACAATTACTGTACACAAAAAGATGTGTATGGGACTACACCAACATGTGGCATAACATTCTGTCCCGATTGTTATGATGTTACATGCCATATTTAGAAAATTGAGGCATTTGAAGAGCCATGCTTTTCCGGAAACATTTTGTAATCTAATGTTCTTCCACACTTGTATAATACAATGATACCGCTCCGATTTAAACCACTGGAGTTATGACCACACGGGAACCCAAGGGCAGATCTACAGGGGGGGGGGGGGGGGGGGGGTTAGGTTAGGGGGTTACTCCCCCCCCCCCCCCCCCTCCTTGGGCTCCCAGGTGAAAATGTGATGTGCATAGAATAACGCCATCATGTGTCCAGACCCACACAGTATTAGTAGATGTTAGTAGATGCCAGGAAAACTTAAAAATAGCAAAAACAAAATCGCCTTGCCGCTCTATGGCTCGTGGACAATGGCTCTGCATCGCCATTGGGTCACCCCCCCCCCCCCCCCTTGGCAAAAAGCTAGATCCGCCCCTGGAACCCATACCAGAAACTTATTATGGGCCCTTGGTCAGATGGAACTTGCAGCCTCAGTCATATCTAGTCTCGTTGTCATGGCTCATTTCAATTACATGTGTATGTATGGTTCTGGGTTATGGTTATTGTCAGCTCCAGTGCATGTCCTACATGTACATGTGTAACTTCATACATGGGTTCTGACACAAGTGCAAGGTTATCCATAAGATAACCCTGAATTACCTCATACATTTGCACCGCTGTGATACCCTACAAGCCATATCAGGACAATTAACCCCTTTGACAACCCCCTCCCCCACCCCCCGGAAAATGACCCCAGTGGACAATTACCCCCCCCCCCTCCCCCCTCCCCACCCATGAAAAAATCTCAGACAATGGATGACTATAATTTCATGTATGGAGAGACGGTGCCAGGTAAAAATGTCAGAGGTAAAATTTCAGATTTAAAAAGTCAGAGGTAATAACTAAACAAGTAAGAGGTACAGCAACAAAATGTAGGGGGAGGGGAAATTAGTGCTGTCATAATATCTAAGCACTGTATCACACAAAATGTCAAGATTCAAGCTACCGGGCCAGTCCATTATATCTCCTTCTTCCATATCATAATGTATATTTTCTAAATGACTGTGGTGTATTGTACTTTGTACAAGTATGTCCTAAGGATAATACTATGTGGAAATTCGAAACTTATATTTTGTGATCAGGTTTGCATATGTACATTGTATATGAATTTCTAACCTTTTTTTCGATTTTCTATTTTCTATTAAAGTAGGTTGATGTTTTAATGTTTATTTGGTTTTGAGGAAGTAATTACATAGAATATTAAGATTGAATGAGATAAAACAGGGAATCAGTTATAAAGATTGCAAAGAAATTCCACAAATTCAGACATCAGACCCATCTTCATGTTGATCCCAGCAGACTGAGCAGAGCCTCTTATTATGACAAGAACACGGTGCACCAACAAGCCTACTGTATAAGAAAACATCAAGAAAAAGACACACATATGCTTCCCCCCTCATCAATACTTTATTACAAAATTTTAACAAACAATGTCAGAGCTTTGCTTGAAGAATGTCAGATAGTAGGCCTACATGTACATGTAGTAAACGTTGAGACATATTTAGCCAGGTATTTTGTAATGTGCTTTCGCCTTTTATGGCAGAAGTTATTCTATTTGTTGGTTTAAACATAACACAGTGTAACTGTATATAATAACATCATGTTTGTGATTAAGAAACGTGAGAGAAATACAGTTCAAGTCCTTCAAATTCCACTCGTTTTTTCTGCCAAATTTATGGTGCATTTTTTTTAATGTGTAGACTTGTACAAATATATACTTGCTGGAATACAGTGTATGCCAGCACACATTTTATCAATCCTGCACCAAATATTGGAATATCCTTCAAACAATATTATCGTATACAAGCAGTCTCATGATTCTATGAATTTGTACAGTAAAACTATGTTTCTGATATGTTGCTCATGATCATGAATTTGTCAATTTCAGAGTTTGATCTTTCACAGCAAATAAAACTGAACATTTTACCTTATTTGACATTTTTACTTGTATTTTTACTTCTGACATTTGTACACCAAGCCAAAGAAACAAACATGTAGACATGGCTCTACGAAATTAACCATGAGAACATCATATATTTTGGACAATGTAAACTTAGACCTAGGCAGTTAGGGAGGTGCAACCCAGCCCAGTCAGGGCATCTGATTTACTTTCCCTTTGAAATGTCAAAACATGAATAATATTATTCAAAAGCTACATTGTTAAGAGTTCCAGTGAGAATCTACCTTAATGGTTGTGTGAACATGTGCATATGTATGGAGTTAAACTGCATACTTGTACCCAAAGCTTTAGGACACTGTAGCATTTAATTATTTTGTTTACAGAATTTGCTCCAGAGAAGTAAGGTACATATATGTACCTAAATACTATTTTTATCAATTTTCAGGAAGGGTAGGGCTTCTGTTTTTTGTTTTTTTAAATTAATGTTAATAAGGTCATCAGCCCTCTTGTTCCTCCTATTCTCCTCTCTTTTTGCTTTTTAAATTTATTTACCCTGGGGGAGGGGGGGGGGGCGTCAACCACTCGTTGTTTAACGTGTAAAACTGACTCTAGACATCTTTTTTTTCTAAATTCAAACTAATTGTACCATCAAATCAAAAGATAGTCTAAATAAATCAATGGGTTTGTATTTTCTCTTTATATAAAACAAAAGGATATCTTAGACTTCAGACTACATGTACATCAAATTCAGCATTATGTTATAATTGTAGTAGAATAGGGGCCATGTTATTTTAACTGCTTGCACGAAAGAAAGAAATCATCAAATTTAAAAGTTTGTTTCAAAACATTGATTTTTAGATTAGAATCAAGTGTTTCTGTAAATTTGTTAATATTTTTTATTCGGAAAAAACAAAGAAAATCATTGAATACCAAAAGAGTACATTTGGAAAAGAGCCACATGGATGCTGGGAAAAGAAAAAGATTAACTTAATAACTATTTCCCAGAGGTCTTCTTTTCCAATCTATGTGACTTTACAGAAATGGTAACAATAAAATTGTGAGGTATACATAACAATTTATAAATCACTATTAATCAACAATAATCATTGATAAGATAAAAATTTATTAAAAACAAAACTTACCCCCCCCCCCCCCCCCCCCCCCCCCCCCCCCCCCCCCCCTCTGAACAAAAAAGAGGGAAAATGTCGCTTTGTGTACATGTACATGTACATTATATAGCACCATGGAAAAATGGGGGGGGGGGGGGGGAGGGTGAATACATGCACTTAAATCCGACTCTTAACCTGGAATTTTACCTGAAGATGGCACTGTGCAGCTGGGTATGATAACAAAAACAGCAAACAAACAAAATTGAGACAGAGACAGCTCATCATAATTAACTAATTTATGTTAACTCATCTGTATACTGAGAATTTGTTCTTTTAGTTTTAAAGTCAAGTAAGAAATAATAACACAACAACAGTCTTCAAATCAGTATTGAGAGTATACTAGACACTGGGAAATGTGTGGATGGCAGAGCCATGGAGTCTTTGAGTGCAAGCTGTCAAATGTTTGAATCAAACAGTGTCAGAATATCTTTGGTTATGCAGATAGCATTTTGGACAGCTTCACATTTTATAAGGCCAACAAAGACTTTGAGAACAAAGCTAGTCATAAGATAATGTCGCCTGGAAAAAAGAGTGTACCACTTTAAAAGTTTGGAGGTGTACAGAATACTCCATTTCCTGTTTTCTATGTTTGAGAATAATTCGTCTAGCTCATCTTTGTATCTATTCATTTTTTCAACATTTTCTCTACTGTGTATGAACCAGGCACGTTGGCCATATTCAATAATGCTTATGGAGAACGAGGCATTTGTACAAACACAGCAGAGAGTCACTTGACAGATTGTTTGCTACACTGATGATGAAACTTAACATTCCATTAGCCTTTGATACAACATAATCAACATGATTTCACCAGGTCATTTTATTATTCAAAACAATGCCAAGGTATTTATATCGCGTAGCAACTTAAAATATATAATCATTAATATGGTAATGGGGTTGACCTGGGATTTTTTATTCGGTAATGCGCATAACTTTACATTTGGAAGTGTTCAGCTTCATTTTGATTGTCAGTCACTACATATTGACTCTAGATTTGTGCAGCTACATGAACATTGTAGAATCTGCAGCTAGATATGAGAGATTTAATTGTTATTCAATTAGTTGGAATGCAGAACTGAACAAAGTCTCTCCAAAATACCTTCCTTTAATACCATTTTGCCAATAACTCTCACATACTTATAAGGGTTATACTATGTAACAGCAACAGTTTCGAAATGTGATTGTACAGGTTTGAAAATCATCGCTACCAGTAGGTTAATAGTACTTCTCAACCAAAAAATCATTTTCGAAATAGTAGTCATGGAAATGGTTCATTAGATGGCACATATTGTACTACAATACATCTAGGAACCTGCGAACCCTTAAACAAGCCCTTGAGCCCAGCCACAAGAGACTTTGTCATTTGCATCAAATCATACTTATTCCACATTCTAATTTTACTTGTTTGAATATTTGTTTGTGGACCACCCTGAACATGTGGAAGAAAAGCCTGTTTAAAATTTAACAGTAGTACAGAGAGCTGTGATGTTTTGAAAGTGGTGATGGATCCATTTCTGCTTTCATGAAGTTAATTTCATGAAGTAATTTGTGGAACTCAACTTATTTCAGTCAAATGCATCTAGAATGGTCTAGAAATCAAATTTGCTGTTTTTTTAAGTACCAAAATTCCCTTTTAAGTACATATATGTTTATACTATAAAAGTGTATTCCTTTTGTATTTCCTAATCGGCCCTTTTCTATCAACTCTGTTATTGCCCTTTTTTTTATATATCGGTCACATATTCCTCTAACAAAAAACTGGACAGCTTCTTTTTTTTTTTACTAATCTTGTGACAAACAATGTAAAGAAAATATCCTAGTATGTGTCTTAATGTTGAAGACAGAATGAGCTATGGTATAATTTCAAGCATCCATGTTTGCTCTTAAAATGACATGCATGGCCCTACATGTACATATGCACATATTTTCTGATCAGTCATGCGCTTGAATGAAAGATGCAGTTTGTCCATTTAATTTCCATTCTGTCCTATAGATTTGGTAAAAGCTAAAATAATAATTATTATTTTATTTATAAATCCCTTCTCCCTGAGGATCCTAACCACCAAATAGCATTAATAACCCAAGATGTAACTAACTATGGTCAGTTATCTGCCCATGGCCATGATACTTTGAAATTTCTTTCAATATTTATACAAATAGAGCAAACTAAAGCATAACTTGTTTTTATAATTTCTGTGTGCAAAGTTATTCTTTGCATAATTTTTCTACTTCAAATAAAATGTTTCTCTATTTTGATCCCATTTCCACTCTGTTGCTCTATGTGATAAGGATATTCCTTATGCAAATACAATCTCCTACACATAATGATTGGCCTTTCTTTTAAACGTTATTGGATTTGTGTGTGTGTGGTGAGTGCGCGTTTTTTTGTGGTCACTGTTATGCTTAAGCACAGCACTCAATATAAAATGTTATTCTTTAACTCCAGCATGATTTCATTTGCGTTTCATATATTATTTAATATGTAGAGCCATCCCTTGGCTTTAGTATTTTAAGGAGGGTTGGGGATGATTTGTTTTCCTCACCCCTCTTCTGTTCAAAGTTAATGACTGCGATGGATTAGAACAACCTTTATAGTGACTTTGAGACCAATTTTGTGGACAGTCCATAGCAAGGTTTGGCAAAACTTTATTATTATATAATTGCCATGTCAAATGATAATCATAGCTGGCACTAACATGATATGAATCTTTTTGTTTATACACGGCATCTCAAAAAAATGTGCAACAAGATGTTGATTGGCAACATCTTAAACAGCACTCATTCATCCATTTCGCCAGTAGTGCCGTCTTAGTATCTTCTGAGTACTCTTTATGAATCGTACGGGGATCTAATCTGCAAGTTAGGATTTGTTTTGCTACATGTATATGTGTCATATTTTAGATGTTACAAAGAAAGCATGATGCATGGCATCACCGATAATCATCACTGATACATTTCAAATTGCTATTTCATTAGCAATCTCTGAAATGTCATGAATATATATTAGTTGAAATACATAGTACTAGAACCAAAAGAGAGTGCTCCAAGGAATTTCTGATGCAAATAATTTGTGCTTACTTCTTATTTATTCTTTTAAACTTACATGTAAAAAAAATCAGGTCCAAGATTCTGGTGAAGTTCATGTTGAGAGTAATTATAAATGTACCATCGGGGCCTACCCTACACTGTATACTGGATAGCTGTGATCTGCAGTTTTTTTTTGTATAGTATATTACTATGGAGGTTCATCTAGCGGTCCTTAAGAGTAGAGTATGATTATCTACACGTCTTTGCAGCTCCTGATTAGATTTTTACCTTCCTTCTCTCTCTCTCTCTCTGTCTACCACTCATCCCTCTTTTTTTCAATTTGCTCCTATTATGTCTTTCTCTTTATGATCGGAAGAGGTTGCGGTATTGTCATTTACATCAGTTTCCTATTTATGTATGAATGCATTTATGATGTGACTCAGAATGAAGTTTTTTTTTGTACTGTCTGCTGAAAGATGGAATGGTGTTCACTCATTCTTGTTCAACATTAAGTTAACCCCTTTGGCTCTCAGCATACAAAATCATGTTTGTGCCTATGTTAAATTGTATGTAACATCAATGGGAGACAAATTTCTGTATTACAAATGTATTATGGAAAATAAAACCAGAATCTTGAAACTTGTAAATGTATTGTAGACTAAGCATGCTTAATTAAATTCCTTTGAATTTTAATTATTTTACATGTTTTTACTGATTGTATCTATTTCAATATTTTTCTTTTGTATAACCCTAACTACAGTCTTCTTTGGAGCCATATGACAGACGTATACAGCTGAAATGGAATTTCCCTTCAACCGTACAATATTTCAGGGCTTATATTTCAGGAATCGGTGTTCGCCCAACGTAGCAGTTGCAGGTACATGTAATAATGCTATGTTTTATTTTATTTACAATTTTACATTTGCCGAAGTCCTTTCCCTGGAGATTATTCAAAGCAAAAGTATGTTCATTAAATGTATATACCTTTTTTCATAAAGTTTTCTTGTGAAATATCATGAGTTTTAGTCAAATTCCCCCCTCCCCCCACCCCTGTTTTTGTTGCTTCTTGCTCCTTTATATTTCAGCTAGCCCATAGACCTACGATATATGTTTAGGTCTTTTTAATTGAAATGAAAACATTGCTTTCTTCAGTCATTAATATGCAACATATGCATTATACACATATTGGGGATATGTTACCCCAAAAATATATAAGAGCAAATTACGTTAATGAAATAAAGTGTGGACGAGAGGCACTGAGCTAAAAAAAAAATTAAAAAAGGAAATGCAATCCAGGCTATGTACTTACAGCAGTAAGAACAGATTTAGGCTTCACTCAAGTCATAATGTAATTATTGTAATGAAGTGTTAAATATAGGGTCTGTGCTTGTAGACTAATAGGGAGCAAGAGAGGGCCATAGCAGAAACAGAAAGTGAATACATTTAAGTCATTTTAAGATATCTAATATCAAATGTAACTTGTCACTTTTTATCTCATAGAGCTACGTTTATATTAACAGCTGTGGTTGTAGTCTTATTCAGGAAATATCATAGGGAATGTCACTAAAATAAAGTCATTTGTTTACTCCATTCACAAGCTTTTAATACCCTATTGTACATCTCAAAGAAATCATGTTCACAATACAACTTTGTAATGAATGCACATTTCAAAAGTTGATGCTCAAGGCCATTGAAATTGCCTGTGTTGCTATGATATCGTTTGGTCAATTGAGACTTACAGCATTCATACATTTATTTTGTATAGGATTTTCCTCAAACTTCCACTGAGTTTTGTCTGTCATTTCTCTGCTATCAAGTTCATCAGTGTTTGTAGTGAATCTTCCCTCTCTTTTAAATACACCTTTTCATTATGATTAACATTTATAGATTCTCTAATGCATTGAACTAGCCTCTTTGCAAGTACACACTTTCGTATTTTCATGATTTCAATATTTGTTTTTACATGTATTGTAATGCTGACTCTGATAAAACAGTACTGGAATTGTTATGTACCTACTTTACGTTCACTCGTAAACGTTGTCATAGTCAGGAAGATGACTAGCTACACTATAATCATGATTCTATTAAACTATAACTATGCACATGTAATGTACTGTTTCAATTAAATCTTACTTACAGAAAAAGGACAACAACAAGTGGCACTATTCATGTATTCCTCCAAAGTGCTCATGCCAATCATGCCATAGCTGAACTTTCCTGAAAGACTGAGTCAATGAAAACTCTAAGGTAATTTTTTTTTTAAACTGATAAGTGTCAAAGCCTCACTATATATGCTTTTGTCATGATCTCTTCTTAGACTATACATAAATGGGGTTACAGCGTAAGAAAACCTTTCCGACGTTTTTAGGAGTATACCCATGAAATATATATTGAGAATAGAATATCCAGTCATATTCTACATACATGTATTTGAAGAGTTATATCTAGGGATTTGATATAATGACATGTTCGATAATGATCAGTTGTTGTACTTGATTAGATGCATTCATTCCTTAAATAAAGGCTTTGTAGCATACATGAATTTGAAATAGAGATCCCTCCTACTTAATTGTTATGTGTATAGAATTCATTTAATTTTTTTTCTTATTCGAGACCTTTTGCAGAACCCCAATAGAATCCATTTGATTTGTTTGCGTGATTGTATTTCACCATCCATGCTATCGTTTTCTTATTTCACTGTGCAGACTTCAACATATGTGCAGCATTTCAACCGAGAGTCAACACCCTCCATTGTAGTGTTCGGCAGGCTTTTCAATTGGAGTTTGGGCTGATTTCAATCGTAATAATAATAATAATAATATTCAGTTCCTGTATAGCGCATGATATGTTATGAAATAACACCTCTATGCGCTTCCAAAGAGCTTTGGAAATGATTACCCTTTAGCTCCGGCAGCCGTTATCAGGAATAATCCTGCCAGGTACCCATTTACCTCACCTGGGTTGAGTGTGGCAAATGTAGATCAATGTCTTGCCAAAGGACATTAGTGCCGCGGCGGGACTCGAACCGCAGACCTTGTGATCAACAGTCCGGTGACGTATCCACTCGACCACAACACAGGACCACCGCATAGCACTTTATGACTCTGTCTGCTTAAGCATGGTTGTTTCCTGATGCAACATCATCAACACATGCTTAATTTTCTTGCGTAGTGCTCGTATATCCTATATCCTGAGAGTTACTTTTATTTGTGTTACTTTATTTGGTCTGATTCACATTTGAACTTCCTGGTTTCTAGTGATGAATTATTGGCCATAATTGTAATTATCATTGCATGTCTACTTTAAGATGTGATGATACAGAAGGGCTACAGCCTAAGCACAGCTTCATATGCTTCCAGCCCCCCCCCAAAAAAAACTATTTAAATGAATCACAAGGAGTAGAAAGAGAAAGAGAGAGAGAGATGGGGGAGGGGGTACTAATATGAAGGGATGGGATGGGGATTTTCAGCTATCAATGAAATTGTTAACTGACATATATTATCATTAATATTTCATTCACATGTTGCAGGAATGTCTGATGTTGAAATAACATGTACGTGAAGGTACAAAGTAACCACATTGTGTAACATATTTCCTAGTGAATGTTACCAAATATGTCAATGTAAAAGTGTTCAAAACGAATAGTCCCACCATTATTGTCGCTTGATAGGTCTGAAACCATGCTCTGTAATTGCCAATATGACAGTATGTGTCTATTTTCATAAAAAATTACACAGTGAGAGGGATCAAGAAACACTGTTTCAGTTCAAATGTACTATTCATAAAATCGAGATGGAAATCATTATCATTTCTCTGTCTATAACTATCTGATGCTTAGCTCCAAGATTAAGCGTGTAAAAGTAAGTGCAATTTTGTTCTCTTCACTCCAACCACATTGATTTACTGAGCATGATTCTGCATAAATTGATGAGGAAATGTAACAATACACTATAAAAATGTGTTGAATTTTAAAAAGTTGCCAGTTTCCGAAAAGTAAATCAACTGAAATAGGCCCTACAAGGATATTAATTCCCATTAATTGATGTCTTTGTAATGCATGTTAATTTCTATAATGTGATATCATCAACTGTTTATATTTCATACAGAAAAATATAGAATACAGAAAATTAATTTCATTTGAAATGAAATAAAATTTAAAAACTATATATATATATATAATTCAAAATGATAGTGTTAGATAATTTTCAGATTGATGAGAATGGATAAGGATTTACGATTTGAATATATATTTTCTATGTGAACCTACTAAGATGTATGTACATCGAGTTAAATTAGATATTTGTCTACATATGCTATGAATGGTTTTTCAAAATGTGATGAAATTCAAATGTACATGTATATATCCAATCTTGTTGTTGTTATGGCTTAAATAACTTGGAGGACTAGGAGATATAAGAAACGTTGATTAATTACTCTTGATTGATTATTTACTCTTCTTTGCATCGTTCACTCTAACTGGCAAAACAGCGACAATTAGTAGACACACAAAAAAGTATTGCCAAGGCAATTTTATTTCTCTTATCATCCTGTAATGTATTTTTCTCTTCAATGTTTTGCAGTTGCAATGTGCAGAAGTTGGTATTGCTTCCGGTTCTAGGACACCTACCCCCTGAACAACCATTCCCCCAGTGCCCTACCCCCTGGACACCCACACCCGGATAACCACCCTCTAGGACAACTACCCTCCTGACAACTATCCTAGGGGGTAGTTGCCTGGGGGGAGGGGTAGTTTTCCGGGGGTAGTCGTCCTAGAGGGTGGTTGCCCTAGGGGGTAGTTGTCCTAGGGGGTAGATTTCCTAGAGGATGGTTATCCGGGGTTGATGTCCAGGGGTCGGTGTCCGGATACGATTACTTTCCATGAATGAATCTAAATGAGCAAATTATCATGCAGTATCATGAATTTCAATTGTTCTTTTGCAGGGAACATTTTAATTTATATCATAGCTAGCCAGTTCTGAAATATCCTCGATTACAAATTACCATGCTCAAAAGTTGGAAATTATACATGTAGTTTTGTTTTCATTTTTGATATTGTATAAAATAGCGTATGCAAGGGTTGTCCAAATCGCATCACAAGTATACAACCGTTTATTTAAAATTAACATTCATATGTGTTTTCTGGAATAAAGTTTGTTATTTTGTATTATTGTCCATTTCATTCAATTTTCACCAACTTATTTGTTCAATATTTCTACTTTTCCTCAGAACATGTGTTGTGAAGTTTGAATATTCCTTGTCGGTTTCATTATGCCATGAAAATAAGCTCATAAATGTAAATGCCCTTTTTTGCCCTCCTTAACGATTTTAGATATACAGTTAACACATGAATTATTCATACCCCTTTGTATATTTGATTTTTTTTTTCTTTTTTCTTGTGTTTTTCGTTATTCAAGAATAAAAGGTCCACTAAGGGTAAATTATATGTTGGCTTTAATATATTACATTCTCAAGAAATGTAAATCGGAACAAATCAATTTTTTACATACTAATTTAAAAACTTGGTAAGGGTATAAATAATTTGTTCAATGTACATGTAGTGTAACATGTTTCAAAGGAATGGAAGTTTGATTTGAGTGTGCATTCGTGTTAGGGAGGAGAGAGAGAGAGGCCGGGGAGGGGGGGGGGGGCACCAGTATTTTTTCGCCACTTTTTCAGAGAAAGGCAGGCACCTTGGGGTTCATTTAAGTAAAACATTTAATGCTGCTTCCTGGAAATTGAATGCATATACGTAAGAACTGTTTTTTCTAGAGTTTTGGAAGAATTATTATATTCGGGTTAGTGCAGCCTAGACAACCAACATCACAGGCACGTACATACGTTTGGCATTTCAATTTCTACTGTTTGTAGCCATGAAGGCGTTAACTTTGTATATATATATTAGTTTTATGCTCTTGTGACTCAAAACAGAATTTCACGTTGACTAAATTTATGATAGAATATGTGATTGAATAAAATCACCAATCATTTTAATTTCACTCATTAATTTTCTTATTGCCTTTTTCTTTATAAACATGTATGAATATGATACAAAGAAACGGTGTTTAAACAAATTATTATAAAGTATTTGCCATCACCTGGGCCATGGACATAAAATTATAAATTAAAAAAAGTAGGCTTATATGCATCTTCTCTTTGTGTTTTGAAGAACATTCTTCAGAGAAATACACATGACATGAGATCATGATTTATCTCTATACATCTCGCAAGTTTCACCTGCTTTGTTTAGTTATTTCCATTGTGGATGTAAGACATCATAACTCCCTATAGGAGGTGACATCATATTTTGTAACCCCTTTCATATTCACATCTTAAATATATACGGGCTAGTATCGCTCCACCTGGTAGACCAATAATATTGCTATAAGAACATGACACCTCGAAACTGGACCTGTATAGTTGTGAATATGCAATATCAATAAAACAATATCATCTGCTTCAAAGTATGAACCACAACATATTTTCAGCACAGGACCACAGTACATGACTGTACTTACAGAGGCAAACAAACCTGGCCACGTAATTCAACAGGGCATATTTGTGTTTCATGCGTAAGGGTGTGGCACTAGCTTAATTTGGCTTAGCGGCAGTGTATATCACATGTAGTTGCTCTAACTCGGATGTATCACTCCTGATCCCATCAAAACGGACAGAGTAGAGTGTAATGAGCATGCAATCTTCTGCCAAGAAACGTTTCATGAATCAGGATACGGTAAGATTACTTATCCTAACCCTATAGGCTTGAATAGTTCATGGTTACAAAATGCGACCCGGCTGCTAAGTAGGGGTGTGGTTGTATAACTTACCCCCAAGTGCATTCAATTTCATTATTTTTGGCCCGGCCCCTCCCCTCAGTGTTATTTAGGGTACGCATATTTGTGTTCCCAGCCCCCCCCCCCCCCCCCCTTTCAGAAAAGTCCGGTGTGTAAATTCAATACGGCCGGGTAGATCTTTTTTCTTTGTTATACAAGCCTTTTTAGCACCCCCCCCCCCCCTCTTTCAGCAAAAGTCCAGTGTGTAAAGTCAATACGGGCAGATCTTTTTCTTTGTTATACGATCGAGCCGGAGATTTGGGAACACGCATGCGATACCTCCGTTCCCGGAGGGGGGGGGGGGGGTATTCGTTACGACTTAATTTACTGCAGTAAAACTAAATATAAAAAAATATGATGAATAAGTATAAGAAAAATGAATTATGAACTACCAATTACCCCGGACCAATATCAACGAAAATTTAAGAATCCCCATTACACCATCACCATCGTTATCATCATCGCCCCCTCCCCGTTTCTGTCTGTCTCTCTCTCTCTCTCTCTCTCTCCGTCTCCCGAGACGGTAGTCAACATAAAGAATCTCGACTTTTTCATTTTTGGGATGAGAAAGATATCATATTAGTCGCGTATTAACGCAAGTTTGATTGGCATTGATGAACAAATTATAATCACCGTAGTCGTCCAAGAAATGTTCCAGAAATTTGTGAAATGCAGCTATTTAAAATATATATACATAGCATTTTTTTTCTTGCTTTCTGTCTTTCTTTCTTCTTGTGGTTCTTTCTTTTTTCCCCTTCTTCGTCGTCTTCTTCTTCTTCATTAAGCTAAGACAATAAACATGCACAATAAAATTGTACAATGTATCTATGATGACTTGGTAGTCAACGTTTGATATGGTACATTGCTGCCGATATTGCTAAAGTCTGACTTTTCGTAACGCTTCGTAATGAAAAGTTCAGATAATGCTTACATGGTAAACAATCCTGAAAAAGAAGACTATAAGCTACTGATCATAGTTTAATTTCTTTATTTGCTTTAGTTGCAAAAGAGTCGTAGAGGGCTTTTTCCACTTTGGGCAGCGGTGCAGAGTCTCGTAATTCTGTCGCTGTACAGTTTAAAATAAAATATCCGAAGAAACTGAGCAAGACCCCTTACTTTTCTTAAAATTTGCCTTTTTAATTGACAGTAGGTGAGATAATTTAGTTTTGCAGATAGATATTTAGGAAATTGTCGCACATCATTATTAATAATGAGTAATAGCAATCTATCTTTATCTAAAACTGCATGCGTATTTATGATTTCATTCATACACCTGCATGGCTGCCGTAATTTGTACTTTTCCATTTTTTCTTTTTGTCGCCATGAACAGGAGAGGATTAAAACTTGTCTATTTAATTCATTTGAAAATTAATTCATTTGAAAGATTGTTTCATGCCTATATGTGGTGCATGGTGTCAAATCTGCAAATAATTCAACGTAATTATTTTCCATTTGTTCAATCATCATTGTTCATTCTTGTTTTAGAATTTGGTCGTCGTCTTCTTTGTTACCTTTTCTTTAGCCAATATCAAAATGTTTTCATGAATCTTTTACCAAAACTATCTCATTGAAACTAAAGATAAACCTATATCTATAATTTTGACCCCAAACCTATCCATAACTCTTATAACATAACTTTTATACGCTAACACCCTAAACTTAGCCACGAATCGCCAATTTTGCTCTAACCCCCACCAATTCCATAGCTTATTCATAGGCCCCGACCCTAAACCAGACGGTATAAACCAAATTATGAATAAAATAATCATAACCCTGTTCAAACTTTGAACTTAACCTATACAAGTAACCATACCACTATAAGCAGTTTATAATATTTGTAATCATGTTTGACTTTTAATAGCAAACAAAAACAAGTGATTTGTTTTTCTTCTATTTTTTAAATATAATCTGTTCGTATTCTTTTTCTAAATTAGGGCTTGTTTGGATTTCTCGCCTTCCAACCTATTTGTATATTTATGTGTATGTTTTATTTAACTCAGTATGTAAATCATGTTAATATATAATGTATGTTTCTTTGTAAAATTGTGAATGCTTTTTATATGCACGGTCATGCCGAAGAACAGCCATTGGATGAAGTATGTCACCGTACTAAAATGAAATAAACAAACAAACAAACCCCAATCTTTGAACAACAGACATACCCACTAATATGCTTGAAGTGGACGTATAGGAGGAGGGGCGTTTTATTTAGAAAACCACGTAAACCCACTATTGGGACATCACTGCAGAATAATCAACCATCCATAATTATGAATTGGGTCGTTGTCAGGAATAGGGTTAGGGGTAGGAATACGGTTAGGAATATGATTAGGGTTATGACCAGGGAGGGGGTTATAGGACTAGGGTTAGGGCTAGGGTTAGGGTTTGGACTAGGGTTAGATTTAGGACTAGGGTTGGGTGAGAGTTAGAGTTAGGACCAGGATTTGGGTTAGGGTAAGGACAAGGGTTGTGGTTACAATCGGGGTTACAACTAGGCTTACTTTCAACCAATCAGCTCTTTTTGGATGACCAATAAATCCAGCTTTCCAAAAGTGGAACAATAGGCGAACAATAATAGATGAAGATTGACCTCTTTATCCAATCTATTTCACACTAAATGCAACTTTTTATGAAATATGCTTTCAGTTTACATTTGACACATGCAGTGGCGGATCCAGGGTGGAAGCCGGGGGGGGGGGGGGGGGCGGCACCGTCCCTCACCCCTGAAAAAAAAAGGAAAAAACACAATGTGTAACCACAATTTTACCTTAACCATAATTTAACGCCCCCCCCCCCCCCACACTAATTTCTCACGAATTGGACCCCCATCCTCTCCGGCGGCTGCATCCGCTCCTGGACAAAGATATATGTATTGCCCCCTTAACACATATCCAACACACATCATCATCCCCCCCCCCCCACCTCCCCTCTCCGGCGTAGAAGAGAGACTTGATCAAATATTGAAAAGAAAAAGAAAAGGACAAGAATAAACAGAGGAAAAAGGGGAAGGGAATGTGAAAAGAAGATGCTACGACACCCTACCGCCCGCTCCAATTCGCTCCAGTGCACTCAAACTCACGCTCTTGCTATGCTACATCACTGAAAGCCCTCATTACAACATACAGTGCCTCAAACTCACTTATACACACAGTAAGGGAAACAAACGTGCAAACTAAACACGTCTAAACAATAAAATAAAGCACAAATTAAACAGACTTTGTTTGGGCAATCCATGATTATATCCTACAAAATCTGAGAACAAATTGGGTTGTATGACACATGCTCATACCAAAATTGCTCAACAATAGTTTTCTACACTAACTGAAATCCTAACTTCAACCCTGGACCCATACCATTTCTAACCCTAAATTTTAACTAAATAAAAATCAAACCTGAACCCTAACCCAAAATTTTTCATTAAAAAAAAGCCTAGAGCAAATGTCAAATCACTGCAAACTGACCATCGTGCTCCTGAAATCATATTAACTACATGGCAATCTTTCTTCATTAGGCTATTATATTTCAGCATAACCTACATATAATAAACTGATTGCATACTTTGAATGATATATATATATTGCAGTATTATCCTAAAATAAAAATAGAATTTCTCATCAAAATAATACATTTAACAATATAATACACAGGTCATATATATATATATATATATATATATATATATATATATATAGCCTAATACAGAAGCTATACTGTAAACATCTTTAAAACTTTACATGCAATCATTGTTACACATTTAAACTTTAAAAGGCATAACTGCAGTCAGGTATTATCCCAAAGTATGGATGGGGCATCACCTGAAACATAGCACATCAGGTAATAAGGCCAGGCAAAGTAAATAATAAGTATGAAGTGGGCGCTTGATCACATTTGAATACAAACAACTTACCTAGATTTTAACTAGTGGGTTACCGAAAAAAAGGAAACCATCAAGGAATTTAGATGATGACCAAGGACTTATAATTGTCACTTCTCATATGTTTAGTACAGTACTAAACTTTTGGAGGGGATAACTTCGAGGAACTTGTACAATGGTGATCATCTTGCTATCTCTCAACGCAATATTAGAGAAAGCGAAAAAACTGGTTGGGCAAGGGTTTACCAAATTGTGCATGAGCTATAAGATACTTCATGTTTGTATAAGGGATCTTATTTGGTTATTGTGTACATGCAAATGTAACAGAAATAGTATGGTTGAATGCTCAATCCTTCAACTGAGAGAAACTAAATGAGCAAATACATGTACTGGATATAGCATAATTATATGAAAGTTAACCATATAATCATATGTATTTACATGTATATGTACATACGATGAGATGGTTTCATGTTGCAATGCCCAAGGTTATTTGTTAACACTTTGTATATCTATGATTAGTGATATTGTATTCAGACTGATGAAAGAGAACCTTTTAAGCACACCATAACCTGTAAAACACTACATAAGAACATAAGGATGACACCATGTATACTTCTATCATGTTCAAACCACAGCTAGTTAAGGTATATGGTTGAAACTATACTGCATTATACTGCTATACTATCCTCAATGATATACACACAAGCATCACAAAGAGGTGGCAGAAAAATATATTAAATCAAGAATTAAATAAGGTTGCTTCCAAAATCAAAGAGGGTGATTGTCCTCTAAAAAATGTTAAATTTGGAAATTGTATTGCTTTATTAAGGCTTATTTTGTTCATTCAATTACCGGTAATGGGAAAATCTACACAAAACAACGAAAAGAAAGTAAACAGCAATGAACAATGAAATATAGGTTTGCTAGCATTGCCAAAAGATATTACACATAGAGTATTGATTAGAAGGAGTCAATGATAGGATTCCCTTAGTTACCAAGTTGTTGATAATACTAAAAAAGTTGAACACATTCCCCAGAATTTGGATTTGCATGTAATGGGAAAATACCTCAAAATCACTCTATATGATTTTAGGATATTTATGGTTGAAGAAAAAAACTTGGTTAAAGTGTATCAGGTTATGCACACACATGCATGTACATGAATATACTACCCTTAAAAGACACACCTGTTAGGACAATGTTAATTGAATATGAGCATGAGCCAACATCTCCAACTAGCAACTTTCATTGCCAATTGCTAATTTTAAGGATGCATACATGTAGCTACATAATTGCTTTAACTCAAATGAGCTGAATATTATGCATCCATCTGCACTCTATATAGCACTGGCTTTTGTAAAATCTGTAGTTTTTACTAGTTTTACACACAACATTAAAGTTATACTTAAAACTTTGTGTAGCTACAATACCATACAATATTTAAAGGGATCCGGTAACTTTGTCTCAGATTCTGAAACAAAATTCTGGATTTAGCTCATGCTGCAATGATAATTATAGACCTTTAGGTCAGTCAGGAACCCCAGGACTTTTACAAGCCGATCGCCTGTCTGATTATCAAGATATTTATGATTGGAATTACAAATTTTGAAAACCGTTTGCTAAACTGTTTTCATAACACTACAATCTATTGGGGGAAAAGAGTATGGTAAAACCGATCACTCAAAGATTTTTAATTCTTTGAGGCACTTCTTGATCATTTTGAAGCGCAATTTTTTTAGGACTTCAATTTAACACCATATCACAGACACTGATAGCACGTAGGGCCGTGTATCTCAGATTTAACATTGTTAAACGATCCCTTTATTAGAACAAGCACATGATTCCAACAAGAGGGAAATTGGTTTGCAGTAGCAGTTACAAAAATTGCCCCAAAAACTGTAGTAAAAAATGAGAAGTAGAAGATATGCAATATTAAGTACATCCACTTAAATATATAGCAAAGTGCCTCATTATTACCCACTGGCTTTGGCCAAGCCGTATCAAGACAACCACCCCCCAGGAAAATAACCACCCGGATCCACCCTGATAAGAAGTTGGTTTTTATAAAGACAGATTTTAAAACTTTTATTTTGGGGTATCCTTGGGGGTCATTGTCCTCAGGGGGGGGGGGGGTATTGTCCTTGGGGGTAATTTTCTGAGGGGGTGATTGTCCCGCTGGTAATTGTCACTCCTGATATAACTATGTCATTATGATAGGAAAGAAAAAAATATTTATTAGAGTTCATATTTCTTTTGCAGGGTACTTGACGTTTTTCTGTAAATCGGCATCTTTGTTGTAATGTGGGCTTCTTCACAAGGAAAGTGTCTGTTCTGCTAGATACTCCATCGTTTGGTTCAATTCCCCTTGTAACTTCTGAATTAAATTTCTGCAGACCTTCTCATTTCATGTTTGTTTACACATGGTTGTCTTTCTCTAGACCCTCCTACAGGTGTACTTGGTCATCATCATTTCAGAAAAACCAAGAGCCATGCCGTTAGCCTCTGCCAGGTCCCTCTCAGTGCATGTGTCAAGCAGCATCACCTTGTACTTGATGGGATCCCATATGGAATCTGTTGGTTTGAGAAAAAAGAACAGAGTTTTCATTTGATTTCTGGTCTCAAGATCAGTATGAACAATGACAACAGTTATGTTTCTTTGTGTAGGATTCATTAAAATGTCTATAAAATATCTAACAGATAAAATGTGAAAATCATTCTTTGTTTCAATTATCTTTATCTAGGAAGGGTGTTTCCAACACATGTTTCAAACTAGCAGAATACATCTAAACCATGCTATGGTTATGCAATTCACTTTTAAATGTTATATATTCCTTGTAATTGTTTTTACAAAGAGATGTTTGGAAAGGTATATTAAACATTTTTGTAAGGCTGTCCAAAATTTACACTGCAGTTTGAATAAACTGAAAAAGCACAAGAATTGGTCACTACATGAGTGACATTTTATGGTTATTTCTTAAGTAACCCTTTACCTGTTAATGCATAACATCAAAAGACAACAATATGAACAAGGAACAAAATAATTCGCAACACTAAACGATGTTTTATATTCAGTATGTTACATTACCATATTTAAAAAAAACATATTACTACAAAATGTAATAGAATAATAGGGCGATTCAAGACAGTTGCGAAATTTGCAACTGATATTTGCAATTGATTGCAACTCAACTTTGTTGCCACGCCCACTAGTCTCCTAAATTTCCTAGGATTTTGTTAGGATTAAAGTTTTAAGAAATAAATAAAATTAACTAGATCTAGCTTTTATTCTTCCCTCTATCTCTCTCTCTCTCTCTTACTATTAGGGCATTGCTAGAAAGTTCAGTTGCGATCAATTGCAAATTCGCAATTATGCGCAAGACTTATGCTAAGTATGTGCACAATTTATTCCAAACTTATCTTGGATATCATATTACAGTAGGTGTACAATGGATCTCTTACAATACTGATAGCATACTATTTTACTACCAACAAGTAACCAATTTTTTAAAAGTTTGCAAATGAACTGGGTCACAGAAATCTTTAGATTTTGAACATACAGTAATACGTTGATTGTAGTTTTTTTTTGAATAAATAGACTTGGGCACTGATTTAATTAAAGTATTGATTATTCATCTAACAAAAAAACAAAATTTAGTAACAAAGATAGTACACATAGCTATCTCTTTATGGAATCTGCTTTGCTTTCAAAAATTACATGCCAATTGAGAAAATATAATGTAGCTATCAAAAAGGCTTTTTAAAAAAGAGGATGCATGGTAAAATAATGGCCATCTCCCATCACTCTAATTATATAAAATCATATGTCTTTGTTAACTGCCTCCTTAAAAAATCATTTCATTCCCCTGTTATGACTAACTGTATTCAGACTATTGAGAAACAATAATACAAAACAGGTAAATGTAATAGCTCATTGCAAAGTAAACATGTATAAGTTTAAAACAAATTAAAAATGGTCATGAGCATACTAGTACATTATGTTCCGGAGGCATACATTTTTAAGTAGGTATTCATTGAAGAGCTAGAGTACATGCAGCAGGTAATAGACCATCAATAAAAAATAAAATGGTTAAGATGATGGGGCAGGAGTCTGAAATACCCTCATCTTTTCTAAAGTCCAACGTTTCCTAGTAATTAAAATCTATCTACATATACATGTACATACTACATACCTCATAGATTGGCTGCTAGTGGTATACTGGATCATCTTGATCTACCACGTTGTCAAAGGATAATCAAAGCCTCTTGTCCCAGTCAGTGGAGTACACATGTATGCAGTTCTTTCTTCATCTTGACAGTCACCTTGTGCCGCCTCTGCCTTAATAGTGACCAAGTATCTGCCTGCTCCTCTGGAAATGAATATGTGTTTTGAGAATAATCAAAATATATCAAATATTTAACATATCATACACAATACAGGATCACAAGAAGTACATATTCGTATAATATTTCAGTACAGATGTGTAATTTATTGATCAATATGTCTACATGCTACACCAACTATCGAAAATTACTTTGACAAAGCTAAAGAAATTCATGTCACGTATGCAAATTATGATATTAACATCTTCCAATAAACTTTTGCTAAAAGCATCTCAAAGATGTGATACATTGTACGAGCAACAGTGTGTATATATATGCATCAGTGATAATAACCCTGAATTATGTTGCTCTATGATCTTGGTAACAAACTTTTTCAAATTCAAAAAAGCGATAAAGCAAAATTGAAATTCATGACTGATAACAGGTATACATGTATCATTCTTTAGTTTGTTCATGCATTTATTTATTTAATTTTTCATTAAGATACAATCTAATCAAATCAACATATAAATGTATCCAGGGGCGGATCCAGCCAGCAGCAGGGGAGGGGGCCAAAGAGGGGGCCCAATTCATGAGAGAATATTTAGCGGCGAAAAAGCCAGCCAGTGAATAAGCGGTGGAGGGGGGGGGGGGGAAGAGGAGCAATAATTGTTTTTCTTCTTTTTGGCTCCCGAAAATTGGAAAATCGCGCCGGTCAATAATTGATGATTTCAATAAAAAGATATTCAAAATCATCTGAATGAGTTTAATGCCATCTCTATACAGTAATGTTAGGTGAATCTGAATTTAACATACATGTAGCAACACCACCACCCCTTCAAAACATACATTTGGATTGGATAAAAGTATAACCTTGTTTATTGAATAATTTGTGACTCCATGTTTCAGAGGAAGCTAGAGAATGAAAATTCAAGAGTATCAATATATCCATTATTCACATTACCGGTAGATGGTCTACTGAGGTTCCTTGAGTTAGTGTATAAAACTTCATAATATGTCCTAATTTGGAATTTACATGTAAATCATCTGAATAATATTCACATTTGTGACTTACTATTTACAAGCTCCATTACAAGATTAATGTTCTTGAAATATTAAATTGATCATTACCTTGATAAGCCCAATGTCACATAATATTTTTAGTGGGAAATACATTTGAGAAACATTATGAAAATACTGGAGAAATGCATGTGCAGGTACTAGAATTTATGTTATCCTTGTTCATATTAGTATTTATTTAAAAAAAAAAGTATAATAACTAAAAGAGGTGCAATATGCAGATGACAGTCACTTCTATATTTTTCAGAGAAGAATCATCTGTGAAATATATTTTGGAAGAATTAGGCAGATTTGGAAGCATTGCTGGCCCAGTGCTCAATAAAGATAAAACAATTTTGAAATGGGTGGGCCCTACTCAGCATAAATGAAACTTTCAAGCGTTTGGCCTTCTTTGGAAAGATGGCTGTATCAAATACTTAGGAGTTTATATAGACACAGACCTAGATTTAGTGGTGAAATTAAGTTGGGAAATGAAATTAGAAAAGATACAGAGAATAGTAGACAATTGGCGGAAGAGAAAACTTACAATTATAGAAAGAGTTCTCATAATTAAGACATTGCTTATTAGTCAAATAGTTCATCTGATTATGTTTTGCTCAGTACCAAATTTATATTGTAAAAAAAAATAGAAAAGATTAAATACAATTTTGGAAGGAATTCAAAAGTTGACAAAGTGAAAAGAAAAATGATAGTTAGAGATTATACTGATGATGGAATAAGAATGATTGATTTTAACAAGTTAATACATAGTTTCAGGTTGAAATAGGCTTGGAAGAATAGTTGATGACACAGAAAGTTATTGGAAAGACTTTGCAATGTTATATTTCCAACCATTAGGAGGTCTCAACGATTTACTTTTGAATTGTACTGTCGAAACATGATAGAAAAAATATTTTGTCGGCAAACTGCCAAGGTTTTATTTAGAAATTATGAAAGCCTGGTCATATATAAATGATATTGTGAAACAGGATTATATTCATTTGGATAATCAGATTTATGGTATAATAAATATAGGCCTATTACGCATGAAAAACAGCCAATCTTCTATAGAGAGTGGTACCTACATGTACATGTGAGTAACATAATCTTTGTAAAAGATATTTATATCGATGACAAAATTGATAACAACCATTGAAAATAAAAAATAAAAAGCAAAAGTGACAGCACTGTTTTTGTTTTTGTTTTATTTGAGAAATGCAATACCAAAAGTTTGCACTGATATTCTGATAACTTAAAAGAATCTATTTTGTTAGAAAATCCCACTATACAAATTGGTAAAAAGGAAAAACGAATGGAATTTGTGTCAAGTAGGGTATTTTATCATATTCTAGCAAGGGACAAACTTAATTGATCATTTAAAGTGGAAAAAGATCTTCCAAAGAAATTTGATGAATGTAAAGGAAACTAAATTGAAACAATTTGATTTTAAGACAATTTATAATTGATTCCTGTAAAAAGAATGTTATTTTATGGGAATTTAGTAATTCTGATGTAGATCTAATGTGAAACATGTAACTGTAGAGAAGATTTATTCCATGCTTTTTTGAACTGTGAAATGAACATGCCCTTCTTTGAAAAATTAATGGAAATGATAAAGCATGTCTATAAAGTAGATATTGATTTTTATATCGGTCTTTTGTAAACAAACAATTTGGAAAAAAATATTGATGATATTGTTAAAAAACTTTGAAAACAAATTAGTTTTCAATGGCGACCTGCCGTAGCAACAAACAGAGTAGACAAAAGATTTAACTATGTTTCGTTGACGATATTTTTCGTCTTCTTTGTGAATGGCAATCATACACAAACTGCATTGCACCTACATGTAGGCCTACAGTACATCCACTTACCCGTACAACACACTGTCACTACAGTCAGTCTCTTCATAGACTCTACTATTACTAGTATTAGAGGCAGTCAGTGCAGTGGACATATTAGTATTACTATTAGGGACTTTTAGATTTGCACGTCGACATAGTGGACTGCTCCGTGTAACATCCTTTTAAGGTACTTTTAAAAGGACGTCACACGTAGCAGTCCACTATTTCAACATGCAAAAGTCCATATTGTTTATAGCAGAACAACCAACAACGATATATCACACTCTTCGGACACTCTGAACTTAGTGAAGCTTTTGGTCTATTAATCAGTCGAGCTCGAGCTACATGCAGTGCTAGGTGCACTCCCATTCATAAACTAGTACTACAACATTATTTTACAAGACAAAGAGGTTGTCAAGATGGGAATCCTGTACGAACTAAACAACGACTCGATTGGTATTTGCAGATTAGCATGATTAGTGAGCTAAGCTACGCCACGCCTGGCCTAGCCGCCCTGGCACGGCCGGAGCACCAGGCTATCTGGCCTCTGCTAGTATTCACTACTACTACTAGTACTAGTACTAGAGCCAGTGCTAGAGGCTGTATATATATGTAGTTACATACTGCGGGCCGCGGGCAGAATCACATAGTTCCGAGGGCCAACTAATGATTAAAACGAAAATTATGCTTCTTGTTGGTAAATCAAAGGAAAAACAGAAACAAATCTTACCTTAAAACAGCGTAGACTAGAGATTTTTCACGGCTTATGAAGTTGTGCGTCACGGGTCGGTACTGAGTAACCAAGTCAGGTGATAACAACATTCTCTAGTCTAAACATACGCAGACGCTATTTGTGACATTTAGCTGATCAGGTGTACCAAAAGTGTAAAAAGTAAAGAGTAACTCCATCTTCAGTATTCAGTACTATATATATACATAAATATATATATATATCTATTCATATTTGTCAGGTAATATGCCAGGGCTGGAAAGTGAATTCCTGCTAGAAAACAAAACAAAAATTAATAATTTTGTTATAGTTCTGTTCTCGATAAGGGACGTTTTGTCATCTACACATTTCTCGTTTACGTGTCGTCTTGCATGGGGGGGGGGGGGGGGGGGGGGGCTGTAAGAATTTAAGGACAGGATATTAAACAGTTATTTCGTATACCTTCCTAATAGAGTGACCACCCCTTTGTTCTAAGCGATTCAAAAGAGGGAGGGTGGAGGGACCCCTATCCACATCCTCTATAGCCCGTTGGTCCCCTATGACCCCCTTTTTCTTATGTTAATTGAAAGCTGATTTGAGGCTATAAGAGTTAAATTATTAGAAATGAAATCGTTATTTGTTCCACCTTTCTTATGTAGTGATGAAAAAGGTTGGTAGATCGTTTCTATGGTGTGGGGGGGGGGGGCGGAGCAAACCCTAGCCCAATTTTTCTATATACTTCAGCTGCTGTTTTTAGTATATAGGCCTACAAAGATTTTAGTGATGATAAAATCATGTATTTATATTCAAACAATATATATTATAATAGGTATTGCCGGTGCTAGAAAGTGAATTTCTGTCCGAAAACTAACACACCTTTTCAGAAAGCATACCTATAGATCAAAAGACTATTTTCAGTTAGTCTTTGATTTGAGAACAGAATCTCAATAGGGGCATTTTAATATTCACATTTCCCCTGTTTTGGGGTCGGGAGGGGGTACGGGATGTTAGAGTTGAATTACTAGAAATGATATCGTTATTTGTTCCGCCCTTCTCATGGAGTGATGAAACATGTGGGCAGATCGTTTCTATGGTGGTGGGGGGGGGGGGGGGGGCAAACCCTGGATGATTTGTTTCTATATATTTCAGCTGCTGCTTTTAGTATATTACTCTGGTGTTGATTATGTTATATAATATATATTTGATAGGTATAGTGACAGTGCAAGAAAGTAGATTCCTGCCAGAAAACTAAACAAAATGTTTCAGAAGGCTTAAGATGCCTAAATCAAAAGACTAATTTTAGTTAGTCTTTGATTTGAGAACAGAATCTCAATAGGGGCATTTTAATATTCACATATCCCCTGTTCTGGGGTCGGGAGGGGGTACGGGATGTTAGAGTTGAATTACTAGAAATGAAATCGTTATTTGTTCCACCATTCTTATGGAGTGATGAAACATGTGGGCAGATCGTTTCTATGGTGGGGGGGGGGGGGGGCAAACCCTGGATGATTTGTTTCTATATATTTAAGCTGCTGCTTTTAGTATATTATACATATACTCTGGTGCTGATTATGTTATATATATATATATATATATATATATATATAATATATTTGACATGTATAATGCCAGTGCAAGAAAGTAAATTCCTGCCAGAAAACTAAACAAAATTTTTCAGAAGGCATAATATGCCTAAATCAAAAGACTAATTTCAGTTAGTCTTTGATTTGAGAACAGAATCTCAATAAAGGACTTTTAAATAATCTACATTTTCCCCGTTTTGGAGTCGGATTGGGAGAGGGTGGGGGCTGTTAGAGTTGAATTACTAGAAATGAAATCGTTATTTCTTCCACCCTTCTAATGAAGTGATGAAACATGTGGGCAGATCGTTTCTATGGTGGGGGGGGGGGGGGGGGAGTAAATCCTAGATAATTTTTTTTAAAATATATATTTCAGCTGCTGCTTTTAGTAGATGGTGTTGATTAGGTTATATATATATATATATATATATATATTTATTTATTTATTTGACAGGTATAGTGACAGTGCAAGAAAGTAAATTCCTGCCAGAAAACTAAACAAAATGTTTCAAAGGCTTAAGATGCCTAAATCAAAAGACTAATTTCAGTTAGTCTTTGATTTGAGAACAAAATTTCAATAGGGGCATTTTAATATTCACATTTCCCCTGTTTTGGGGTCGGGAGGGGGTAGGGGATGTTAGAGTTGAATTACTAGAAATGAAATCGTATTTTGTTCCACCCTTCTTATGGAGTGATGAAACATGTGGGCAGATCGTTTCTATATATGGTGGTGGGGGGGGGGGACAAACCCTGGATGATTTGTTTCTATATATTTTAGCTGCTGCTTTTAGTAGATGGTGTTGATTAGGTTATATATATATATATATATATTTATTTATTTATTTGACAGGTATAGTGACAGTGCAAGAAAGTAAATTCCTGCCAGAAAACTAAACAAAATGTTTCAGAAGGCTTAAGATGCCTAAATCAAAAGACTAATTTCAGTTAGTCTTTGATTTGAGAACAAAATTTCAATAGGGGCATTTTAATATTCACATTTCCCCTGTTTTGGGGTCGGGAGGGGGTAGGGGATGTTAAAGTTGAATTACTAGAAATGAAATCTATATTTGTTCCACCCTTCTTATGGAGTGATGAAACATGTGGGCAGATCGTTTCTATATATGGTGGGGGGGGGGGGGGCAAACCCTGCAGTATGGATGATTTGTTTCTATATATTTCAGCTGCTGCTTTTAGTATACATATACTCTGGTGTTGATTATGTTATATATATATATTTATATATATAATATAATATAAATTTGACAGGTATAGTGACAGTGCAAGAAAGTAGATTCCTGCCAGAAAACTAAACAAAATGTTTCAGAAGGCTTAAGATGCCTAAATCAATAGACTAATTTCAGTTAGTCTTTGATTTGAGAACAGAATCTCAATAAAGGACTTTTGATAATCTACATTTTCCCCATTTTGGAGTCGGATTGGGAGGAGGTGGGGGCTGTTAGAGTTGAATTACTAGACATGAAATCGTTATTTTGTCCACCCTTCTTATGGAGTGATGAAACATGTGGACAGATCGTTTCTATGGTGGGAAAGGGGGGGGGAGCGACCCTAGATGATTTGTTTCTATATATTTCAGCTGCCGCTTTTATACGCATATTCCAGTGTTGATTAGATTATACATATATATTTATAACATATATTTGACAGGTAGTGCCAGTGCTAGAAAGTAAATTCCTGCCAGAAAACTAAACAACATGTTTCAGAAGGCTTAAAATGCCTAAATTAATAGACTATTTTCAGTTAGTCTTTGATTTGAGAACAGAATCTCAATAAAGGACTTTTGATAATCTACATTTTCCCCGTTTTGGCGTCCGATTGTGAGTGGTGGGGGCTGTTAGAGTTGAATTACTAGAAATGAAATCGTTGTTTATTTCCACCTTTCTTATGGAGTGATGAAACATGTGGGCAGATCGTTTCTATGGTGGGGGGTGGGGGCAGTGGCGTAATGAGCAAAAACGTTTGGGGGGGGCTGACAAAAAAAAAATCTGAATCACCCCACTCTAACATGCAGGCCGCTGAATTACGTTTCTCAAAGTGGGGTTTAGGGGAAAAGCCCGGTGGGGTTCAAGGGGCGAAGCCCCCGAAGCTCAAGGGGTATGGGCATCAGTGGCGGATCCAGGAATTTCTTACCGGGGGGGGGGGGGCACAAAATGGCATGGGCTGAAATATATGTAAAACGATGAAGCAACAGAACGAGGCTTTAACGGCGAGGGAGCGGAGCGACCAAGCTAGAAATGAAATCGTTATTTGTTTCGCCTTCCTTATAGAGTGATCAGACCTGTGGGCATAGCGGTTCTAAAGAGAGGCGGGGGGGGGGGGACCATATCCCTATTTTCTTTATATTTCAAATGCTACGTTTAGTACATACACATGTTCTTGGGTTGATTCAGTTTATACATATCCTGGACAGGTAGTGCCAGGGCAAGAAAGTGAATTCCTGCCAGAAACTTAACAAAGCGTTTCGGAAGGCTTAAGATGCCTAAGTTACAAGACTATTTTCAGCTAGTCTTTTCTTTGAGTACACTTTGTTCACAAGGGCCGTTCTATCATCTATACGCTTTCCTCGTGATCGTGTCGCATGGGGAGGGGGTGGGGGGGGGGGGGGGGTGGTGGGTCTGTTTGTATAGAAGTACTGGAAATTAAACAGCTATTTGTTACACATTCCTTATATATTGACAACCCCTATGAGCAGAGCAAAAGGGGGAAAGGGGGGGGGGGGGGACCCAAACCCTTTTTTTCCTTTTTTACTGTCATTGATGCTTTGGTATATAAATATTACGGCGCTGTTGTTGTTTTATCTTTTCATATCTTCTTCTGGAGTTGCAACGGCTACATGCCTAAAGTTCTGTCGTAGAAAACTGAATCTATGTACCAATACGATTAATAGTGAGGCATATATCACAGACTATCTACTATTAGTCTTCTTTTTTAGAACCATGCTGCAATCAGGGACGTTCTATCATGTCCATGTTTCCATGTGATTTTTTTTTGTAGGAGGGGGGGGGGGATGGCGGGCTCTTGGAAGATTTAGAATGTATGCACGTAATACATTTTGATGACAACTACCTTAGACAGTGCACCCCAGGGCTGTTATTCTAAAACAGGTTTTTATATATTTTTTTTTTAGAGTCTGTTATAGCAGACTATTCATGAAGAAATTTAAAGGACGCTCCCATACACGCTGGTTTTGTATTAATCATTTTTGAAAATGTCAAAAGTTTAAATGCTTGAATGTAATAAATTTATTCATAAACACACAATATGACTCACTAAGAATAAATAAACCATAGTCATCTTTACTTTACGACTGTACGTGCTGGTTAAAGTTATGGTGTAAATCATTCTTTTTATATTTAGGATTCACGGGTACAGCACAAATTATTTCTTTATTTGGTGTACATACAACCTGTTATATGTTGCAATATAAAATGGCATTCATCTATCATCATAACCGATATCGTATAGATATGCTGAAAGAAAGAATTAACTTATAGTACCAACTATCAATGGGTAACTTTTATGAAACAGCAACCCTAACGAGCCATTCCCTACACCGATCTGTAACCATAGCAGTGGCGGATTCGTGGTGGGGGCTTGGGGGCACAGGCCCCCACCCCTGGCAAAAAAAAAGAAGGGGGGGGGGGGTGTTCAGTAAAAAAAAAAGTTATAGCTCATTACCCCCCACCCCTCTTATTCACCAACAATTCTTAAATTACCACTCCTTTCATTATGGTCATTATCGACATTCATTAAATACGAGCCATGGGAGGGGGGGGGGGGGGTTCACATACAACCTGTTATATGTTGCAATATAAAATGGCATTCATCTATCATCATAACCGATATCGTGTAGATATGCTGAAAGAAAGAATTAACTTATAGTACCAACTATCAATGGGTAACTTTTATGAAACAGCAACCCTAGCGAGCCATTCCCTACACAGATCTGTAACCATAGCAGTGGCGGATTCATGGTGGGGGCTTGGGGGCACAGGCCCCCACCCCTGGCAAAAAAAAGAAGGGGGGGGGGTGTTCTGTAAAAAAAAAAGTTATAGCTCATTACCCCCCCCCCCCTTCTTATTCGCCGCCAAATATTTTCTCACAAATTGGGCCCCTCGCCGCCGGCTGGAGCCGCCCCTGATCCATATAGCATCGACGGTATTGCAGATGATATGCATCCATCAGTTTTAATACATTTATTGAATTAAGCTACAGTATATCTGCATTAAATCAAAATAGGCCTATACAAAATTGGGGAAAATGCACTCGAGCAGGTTTAAACAAAATTACTACAAACAGATTGATTTTCAATCAGGCTCCCTGCCAGATGTAAAATACTATTTTAAAAAGATCAAAATAATCCACATTTCGCTCGCATCTTCTTGCGTCCTTTAATTGAAAGCAGTTCGCAGAACCATCTCTTCAATGGTATATCGTGGGAGCAGCCTTGTGTATTCGAAGAATACGATTGCCAGCCTCCCTTGATTATCCTGGGAAATTCCAGCAACTAATGACCAATAGACGCACTGGAGAAGGAAAAACCAGGGAGACTGAGGTAAAATCTCCCTTGATTATCCAGGGAGAGTTTGTGGATGGGCTGAATATTCACTTCTACTTTCAATTGACTGGCCCATTTGCTTTAAAATTTTTTTAAAGAGTTATTATTATGTAATTTCTAGAAAAAATGTCTACCACATGATTTACCGAGTTGCTTCCTTTTATCAAATATACACGTAAAACAATATGAGGACAGACTGTGCGGAAAGCAAACCGCACAGATCTTTTTTTTTTTTTAAGGTCAGTTTTTATTCTTTTCTCTCTTGAAACAAATTATAATCATAGTACAAATTACAATCATCATATGTAACTCTCACTGCAAATGTGATGACATTATAAATCAGTATAAATTTTTGTCTTACAAACGGCTTCAAAAGAAACTTACATAGTTAGTTCCTATACATCATATTTGAAACAAAAATTCATATTTTCAAAGAAAACATATGCAGTTGTATAATCCAATTTTTTTTTGTTTTAACAATGTAGCAACTTATACTTCTTTTTATACTGTTGTCCTGAGAGAAAAGTTTTCTCTTTTTGTTAACCCTACCCTACCCGACCTTTCCTTATCCCCATCCCCCCCCCCCCCTCTTAACCGGTGGACGACTGGCTCTGGGTTCCAATTGTTTGTCTAATACTCAGGTTTTCCCATTTAGAAAAATGAATAGTGAGAGTTCCCCTCATTGCTGCCAATTTCCTTTCTTCTACTTTATCCCCTATTATACTATTCTTTATTTCATTAAAAGAGGGTGATTTTTTAAGTTCTCTATTTCTATAAATCAGATATTTAACAAGAATTAAAACATGATTCATTAATTGATATTTCCTTTATTTCTCTCCTCTTTCCCATACAGAATTTCCTCCAAACTAAAGTTATGTATTTCAAAGTCTAAAAATCTCGTGCACATTTCCCACACTGATTGTGCAAATTCACAAGTATAGAATAAATGTTTATATGTTTCTTCATCTTTTTCGCAAAATGAGCATAAGTTAGTCGAGACAAGACCAAAACGGAAGAGGTGATGGTTTGTATATATTATGTATAAGTTTGAACTGAAACTCTCTTAATCGACTGTTAAGTGTACACTGTCTTAGTCTTAAAAATATGTTTTCTATTTCCTTACAGGAAAAACCATAGTTCCTTCCAATTGTCTCAAAAACCAACGGTTTAAAATCATCTTTCTTTATTAATTGTACATAAATTTGTTTTGATTTTAAATCAGCTATATTAGTTGTTTTCTTCCCCAAAGTGAAATCAGTTCCAGAATTATTTTTTTCTTCTCCCTTTCTAAAATTATTTTTCCAACCAACTGGTAAACAGGCATAAAAGTGCTTGATCTTTTCAATTTCATTTACTTCAACACCTAAATCGATAAAATGCCTGTCACTTTTTAGTTTACCATCGTTTTCCAGAATATGTTTTAATTTGTAAATTCCTTTGTCATACAACCTCTTATCGTATATACAACTTCCTTTATATCGAATAAGTTTATTATTAAAAATTACCACATCACCAATGTCTATACTCCTTATATGTCTCGTATTCACCCAATCTTCTAATAAATCCATATAAAATTGTGGAGCTGTCACTTTTAATAAACTTGGTATATAGTCACATGAAAATATCAAATCTCCACCCACGTGTTCAGTGACAAAGTTAAAATATTGTTTCCATTTCATGTCTTCATCTTTGTTTAGAAGTTTTTGAATCCACATAATTCACTGCGATTTAACTTGTGCAGAAAAATTTAACATCTTTAACCCCCCTTGGTTATAGTCTAAGAACATGGTGTTTCTATTGATTTTATCTGTTTTTCCTTTCCATATGAAATCAAAAGTTAATTCATCCAGTGAATCATAAACCCATTTTGGAACAGGAGTAAGTGACGCCCGATAAAGAACTTTAGAATAAATGTGCACTTTCAATAGTTGAATCTTACCCATAAGTGTTAAATCCCTTTGCTTCCAAAAATTTAAAAGTGTTTTTATTTTACTTAAGATTTCTTTATAATTTAGATCTTCTTTCTTGTGTTCATCGAGGGAAAAGAAAATCCCTAAAACCTTAAGAAAGTCAACTATTTCGCCAAAAGCAAAATCACAATCTAAACGTTGACATGAACCTAACCTTAATATTTTAGTCTTGTCGTTGTTTATTTTCAGTCCAGAAATTTTTTCGAAATCTGCAAATAATACTTTTAACCTATTAATTGATTTTTTATTGCGAACAAAAATTGTCATATCATCCGCATAAAGTACTAGTTTAGTTTCCTTATCTCCAAAATTAATTCCGTCCACCAATTTATCTATTCGTAATTTGTGTGCCATTACTTCAATACACAAGATAAAGAGGTACGGAGAAAGAGGGTCTCCCTGTCTTACTCCCCTTTCTACTTTGAAATAACCAGTGGACCCTCCTTCATTTAATACACAACTTAGAGTGTTCATGTATAAAACTTTAACCCACTTTTGAAAAGACGGACCAAAACCAAATGACGACAGAACTTTTTGAAGAAATTGATGTGAAATTGAGTCAAAAGCTTTTTCGAAGTCTACAGCTAACAAAAAACCAGATAAATTGTAACGGGATGTATGAAAAATAATATCATCTATAATGCGAATGGCCTCACCAATATTCCTCCCTTTCATGTAGCCCACCTGATCTCCCATAATGATCTCATTTAATACTTTCTTGATTCGCTTAGCCAAAATTTTTGTTAAGATTTTATAATCGACATTAAGAAGGGAAATGGGTCTATAATTTTTCAGTGAAAAGGGATCTTTCCCATCTTTAGCGATTAACGTAATTACAGCTTGTTTTTGAGACGATGCTAATTCTCCTAATCTATATGCTTCATTCAAGGCATCTTTAACTAAATCTCCAATATTCGGCCAAAAGGTACGATAAAATTCTGAAGAAAAACCGTCATTTCCAGGTGATTTGTTCTGTTTTAATTCTTTTAAGATTTCTAGGCATTCTTTATTACTTATAGATCCTTCACAGTATTCTCGAGATTTTTCAGTCAATTTCGGTAAACCTTGAAAGAAACTATTATAACAATTATCCGAGCACTCGTACTCTACTTTACTGTACAACATGCTGTAAAACTTCCGGATTTCTTCAGTTATCCTTTTTTCATCGCAGCAAATAGCACCATCTGAGGTTTTAATTTTGTAATAGTACTCTTTCTTTTGTTATTTTGCATTAATTGATTGAAATAACGCGAATCCCTTTCTCCGCTTTCGTACCACGAGGCTCGTGATCGAATCCTAATTCCTTCATTTACATAGCTATAAACTTCCTTTAATTTCTTTTTTGTATTTTCCAATTTTTCTAAAGTATCTGCATTAGTGCTTTCCGTCAATTGTTGTTCTAAACATTGTATTTCTTTTTCTAAATCTGTTCTTATTGTTCTTCTTTGATCAGCCAATTTTTTTGAAAATTTTTGTGTAAAGCTCCGAATTTTCATTTTTAAAAAATCCCATAACAACCTTTTGTCTTTTATTTTAGTTTGCAGTTCGTTTTTTAATTGACAAATTTTCTTTTTTAACTCTCTAACATAATCTTCATTTTCACATAAACTATTATTGAATTTCCAATATGACCCTTTTCTTCCATTCGTTTTATTGACTGTTTTGTCAAATAAACGTAAAAATATTGAATGATGATCAGGGGCAACAGATGGAATTATATCGCACTTCATAACCATTTCCTCTAGACATTCTGATATTATCCAGTAATCTAGTCTACTTTGCATAAAGGGATTGTTTTGCATATAAGTGAATTGCCTTTTTAAAGAATGCCTACATCTCCAAATATCCAAAAGCTGCAAATCTTCCATGAATTTTTCAAATTCTCGATTAAATCTTTTCGAAATCCTGTTTAAAGATTTCCCGTTATAATCAAATTCAATGTCCCTAATCATGTTAAAATCACCACCTATAGTAACCGGGTAGTTATCTTTATTTAACTTAGCCAGATTATTACGTAATTTTCGAAGAAATTGCAATTGATCACTCTCAAAATTTCTTGTTGGAAAATACACATTGCCTAAAATCAACCTAACACCTTGAAACTTACAGTCTATAAAAATATATCTACCCTCACTGTCTTTTAAGACTTGCAATATCTCAATATCTATCCTCGGCGCAATCAAAACGAGAACTCCTTTACTGTGATTAGAACCATGACTAAAATAAGTAGAACCCTCCCACATTGAAGCCCACTTGTCCTCACAATCGCTAGTACTAAATGTTCTTGTAGGAAAACAATGTCCGCCCTTTATCTTTGCACCAGAAAAATATGCGTTCCCTTTTATCTCTGTCCCTGATCCCTTTCACGTTGAGGGAGAACAATTTACAATTAATCAGAACATCCATAACCTATCACACACAAGAAAATTTAACCCAGTCCCAGAGCCAATCCCCCACCTTAAAGGACCCACGAAAAGCAAGAACGAAACCCCGTCATCTGGGAAAGAAACTGATACATGTAAGGCATGCAATATTGCAGCTCCCCCGCCCCACCCCTCCCACTCTAAAAATTTCTATTTAAAGGTAACATTCCCGAAAATAAGGCTATAAAGGATTATGTACCCTCTCCACATTGAAGGTGCTATAATAGCCTGACTTACAGAATACACAAAATAAATGCTTCCTTGCAACATTTACATTCCAATGCTCTCCGAAACTACTTCTTTTCTTTTCTTATTAAAGAGTGATACATTTCACCTAACCAACAGTCTCACAATAATAACTACAGACCCTTGGAATTTGCATGCATATAAAAAAGTTTTTTTTTTTTTTTTCTTTTTTTTTTTTCCCTATACTTTTTTTGGTGGACAGTTGCTAAAATCGATTTTGATTTATCATTATTGATTTACCAATTTACCGATTTACCGATCTTCCCTCGGACGATCGGTGCGAGCAGAAAAACCCGCATGTTATGTCCGACGGACAAACGAAACTGGTAGGACAAACGGCGCGGTCACAGTGGCACTAATGGGCTTCCGTACATACCATACTGTACGCACATTCAAAAGGGGTAACTATGCGGGGGGTACGGTACGGTAACGCGTAGCACCAAAGTATCTCTTTGGTATCGGGGTAGTGTACGAGATGCGATGGGTCACGCACGCCTATATGCATGTGTCGAAAACTGACCCTGCAAAGTTGTGGACTTTAATTTCATGAACAATTTCAAGAAGTAAGTTTGAAGACTGAGTTCATTGAATTGTTGTTTAGCGTAAAGAACATATGAAGTGTGTTTTGGCGAGTGGTTTCGTATTATTACTCTACATCATAGTCTGACAGACTTATACGAGATATAGCTCCGGTTCACCGTCAATATGTTACATCAACAGCTTCCGTAGCAACCGAGGGTCTTTCTCTCTACACCAAGCTTCGCTTCAGGAGCGCACCTGATCCATCGCTCTGCTGCCTGCCTGGAGGCGCGGCGGCCGTACAGGCCTCGTCTACTAGCTAGCAGCTCATCGATCGAGCGAATCCTACGGCCACGGACGGTCAGATCAGGGTATGTATTACTAGATAGATCTAGGTCTACATCTCTTAAAATACATGGGTACAAAACATTGAGCTCCTCTGATGAAACAAAAGAACGGGGGGGGGGGGGGGGTGAAAGAGAGGAGAGAGAGAGGGTAAGACTAGAGAGAGGAGGGGTGGGAGTAGGAGTTAGTAAGAGAGAGAGAGGGTACGTTTGGTGCATGGAATTGCTTGTCGCTTGTCTTAACTACGCAAACACCATGTAGGCGAGCTCATAGTTGTTCAGCTTTTTAGTCAGAAAAACACACAATCTCAAATGTTGAAATATGTACTAGAATCTAGAGAAATATATGTTGAAAAATACTTTTTCACAGATTTCTTGTTAATTTCCAAACTTAGAAAAGTTTGTATTATAACAGCGCCACATGTACCTCACCCCCCCCTTTTCCCAGCTGCTATCGACTCGAGCATTCATGCTTATGATAGTTGGTCTCTGCATATTCATCTTGATTGTTTTACTTACCTCCATACTTCAAATTTTAAATTATTAAGTTTTAACTCTTTATGTAAATCAATTTGTATTGTTATTTTAATGTTTCATATTCGATTTATCAATAATTGCATTATGATCTTGTCCTTGATTTGGAATTGTAATATAATGTAAAAAATGATTCACTTTTATCTTGGTGTTAGATTATAGTTCATTTACAAATAAGTGTCCGGTATCAAAGGGAAGTTCATGGTGATACTACATGTAAGTTAGTTTTAATAATAGCAGATTAAATGAGAGGAACAGGTCAGTGAAAATTTAAGCAAATTCAAATAAAAAAAAATTGATGGAAAGTTATGATTTTTTTAAGTTGTGATCAATCGAACACAAATTGGCAACACTCTGACGTAAAATTTCTTAATTTTTTGTTGTTATTGATGACAGAATAGATTTTTTTCTCCATAAAAGGGTTGTATGGAAACATATTTGCAATTAATTATATTTTGGGTGCATACATGTATACACATGTATGTACAGTACTGATTGAAAATTTTCTTGAGGGAAAGCAAACATAATTCTGATGTTTAAAAAAATGTTAGTACACAGAGCAAATAGGAGGGGAGCATGCAAGATAGGTCACAGAGTTGCCAATTCTTTATGTTTGATTGATTGCAACTTCAAAAATTCTTAAAGATATAAAGACCAGTGGTCATGCGATCGCATTGTGAAAGAAACGTTGTGGAATAGATCAGAAAGGTTGATCATGTCTAGCATATAAGTATTGGTGTGTATACTGCAAGGCTCTGGAATCATCAAAATCATAAGAAATTTGGCCCAGTCTTGGTAAAGTTACAAGCACTGTACACAGAAAGATGTATATGGGACTACACACACGTGCGCGACACGTGCGTAATATCTATCACATCCCAATAGATAAACTAATTTACCAAATATATCAATTAGAAGGCGGTTTCTCAGCAAAATTTTTATGATCACGTATTAGTAAAAACATAATGTTTCACATGATTGGTAATAAGAGCTTCCATTTCATTTTTTGAGAGGGGGGCATTTCCAAAACTGGTCTTTACCTATTTAACTGTCTTATTTTGAATCAGAATCTGCTCAAAATTGGTATTATAATCTATTGTAACTATATACTATATACTATATTATACAACTCATGCCCAGATCCTAATCAAATGATTGGTCATGCGATTCAATTACTGTGCCTATATTGCACTCGTTTTCATGAAAAGGAGTGCAATATTTTCCAGTACTAATGAACTCGTTTTCAGAGCGCGCAGTAGTGCGCGTAGAGGTTAGCGCTTAATACTGCGTGTGCATGGGCGTATTCTTGCGCAGCACTATGCGTAAATGGGTGTAGAGGTAAGTGTGCTTGCTATATCTATACTTATGTGTGCGCACTAAATTGAGACTTATTAAAACTTGAGATTTATTTGTCAGCCATATACTGTCACGAAACAATCTTGAATGCATTCTTTTTACTTCAAATAACAAGGATCTAGGGGTTTCGTTGTATAAAACAAATGATGCATGTTTTCATTCGCTTATTATATGATCTATCCGCCCTCGTTGATGCTGTGTGTATCTATCGCACTCAGCCTAACGGCTTCATGCGATAGATACACACAGCCTCAACTCGAATGCGGATAGATCGTATAATGAACTCATGCGCATGCATCAGTATACATGTATAAGAGGCATGTACTCCCAGTCCTTTTTAAATCTCAGAATTACTTGTTCGCACTTTTAAAGTAGTTTTTGGTGCTGGTCTACATGTAGCTCTATCGCCCCTTGTGGTAGGCTGTTCCTACATGTAAGACTATAGGCATTGACTTCATAGGAATTTCTAGGGGGGGGGGGATTTAAAGAGCTCACAAATAATTTGCTTTTTCGGTTCTAAGCCGTCACTTTAAAATACTACAAGAGGCATTCACAAATATAGCGATATGTAGAGCTGTATGAAGAGATAGGGGTGCCAGAATACACGGTTTAAGAGATCTAACCATTTAACATTGTGTTATCATTTCAGGTGAATCTCATTGGATGTTTGAATAGAGGAGTATGAAGAAGCCGCTACCATGTCTGAGAAGAGACTATCAGTAGGTAGGTTCAACAAACTGGATACCATTGCAAATTAAAGTCATCAAGTCACAATTACTTAATTGTTTTGTTGGGACTAAAATTTGTGATAAAGCAGCATTTTTGTCACAAAGGCATAATGCTGCATCATAAGCAGATTTTGATTTGGAGATTTCTGATAGTCTCGGAGGGTATCTTTCAAAATATTTGCCACCAGGAAAGTTTTTGATGTAAAAACGAGTAGAACGTTTGGTACCCCTACAATTGGCCGGTGCATGGTACCCCAATGGCATCCATCCGTCCATATCCATTTGTCGGGCGTCCATCACGACCTGCAAAAAGTGCAAGACTCTCTTGTGACAAGTAACTTTGCATCCCTCAATCATATTGTGACCAATGTTGGGTCACAGGTGCATTTTGGGGACCTCCACTCTGTGATGCTATCATGGTTCAAATGCTAAGGTCAAAGGTCATTTGAGGTCATATGTTAGTTTTTACCTGCAAAATTACCTTTTGACAAATATTAATCTTCATACCTGTTATATTAATGTGACCAAACTTAGTACAGGGATGCAGTTGTGGAACCTTAATGTTGTTGTGCCTTAGAAGTTCACATGCTAAGGTCAAAGGTCATGCATATGAGGTCATATCACACTTGTGACAAATGACTTCAAAACCGTTCATCCTAGTATCACCAAACATGGGTCAGAGATGCACTGAGTGGACCTTCACACTATGGTGCTGCCAAGGTAACCCGACACATGCTCCGCCGACGATTGCTCCGCCGACATTTACTCCGCAAAACGCGACAATTGCTCCGCGACATTTTCTCCGCGACATTTGCTCCGACGTCAAATGCTCCGCCGACAGTTGCTCCGCCGACAGTTGCTCCGCCGACAGTTGCTCCGCCGACAATTGCTCCGCCGACAGATGCTCCGCCGACAATTGCTCCGCCGACAATTGCTCCGCCGACAATTGCTCCGCCGTCAATTGCTCCGCAAAACGCGACAATTGCTCCGCCGACATTTGCTCCGCCGACATTTGCTCCGCCTGAAGCGACACTTGCTCCGCCGACATTTGCTCCGCCGACAATTGCTCCGCCGACAATTGCTCCGCCTGAAGCGACAATTGCTCCGTCGACATTTGCTCCGCCTGAAGCGACAATTGCTCCGCCGACAATTGCTCCGCCTGAAGCGACAATTGCTCCGCCGACATTTGCTCCGCCGACATTTGCTCCACCGACATTTGCTCCGCCGACAATTGCTCCGCCGACAATTGCTCCGCCTGAAGCGACAATTGCTCCGCCGACATTTGCTCCGACGACATTTGCTCCGCCCAAAAAGTGTCCCATAAACTACAAATGCTACTAGTACTACGACAAATGCTTCGCCGACACTATTTTCTTTACACCTATTTTTTTCGTTTCTTTTTTTCTTCTTCATTTTCTGAATGCATTTCTTGAAATAATGTAGATGAAATGAAATGAATGAATGTTGATGAAGTGGGAGGAAAAAGGAGTTACCAAAAAGTCATTTCGAATATACTGAAATAACTTTCCATCTATCACTGTACGTCCCATATAATGTATACTAAACACTCATTACATGTCGTGGGAAGTTTTTAAAAAAAAAGTAGAGCAGCAAGCCACATTCCCCAATACGCGCATACCGGCTAGTTAATTTCAAGTAGCTCATCAATATGTAATACCTGAAATTACCTCGATCAATGCATCTTACTAGGTAAAGCATTATACAATAAAATAGGTCATCATGGAAGTTTAGAAAATAAGTAAGGGGGATTTACCAAGTGTTGATCTTTTTAAGAGTTTTATAAAGAAACAAAAAGATATTGAATATTTCTCAGCGAAAAAAAGGAACAAGCTTGTTTCGCATTTTAAGAAATGGCGATTTGACTTATGATACTCATGTTGATTTAACTTTTATTCCTGTGCCCCCTCACTCCCCTTTATGCACTGGAGTTCAAACTATGATTTATATGTGTACAGTGTATTTTTTTTTACTATAATGTTTTTTTTTTATAACTTTCTTGTCCTTTTATTATTGTTAGTTGTTCTTATACATATTGTTTTTTTTGTTTGTCTAATTATTACCAATGACTTGTAAATATGTAATTTTTATATGATTGCAAATTTAATAAACACACAAATATTAAAAAAAAAGTTTAGAAAATAAGGGCACTTATATACGTAAGGAAGAGAACCCATTCAGACGGGAAAATGAGATGGCAGCCTTTCTGCTTATTCACATTTATACAAATCATTTTGTTGCAGTTTGATGTTAGTTCTTCATGATAAGCCAATTGCTCTTCTTCCGGTGGCTTCGTGAGTCCCTTAAATTATTTAGTGAAAACAAAGTACTCGAATGAAACGGAGTGTTTTGCACACTAACATATATATATTAAAGCTACATACACTTAACTAAAGGAAAGAAACCTTTAGAAAATGGACTGGATATTATTGAAAATATTATTCTAAACAAGAATGTACTACATGATTGTATTACTTTACGTTTCAATTTCACGAGAGAAATAGAACTCGAGAGGGGGAGCAGAGAAGAAGTGATGGAAATGAAAGAAGACTAATAGCATGAGAGGAAAGAAAAGAGCAAAGAAGACAAGAAAACGGTGTAAACAGGAAAAGGAGGAGCATGGGAGAGAGAGAAAGAGAGAGAGAGAGAGAGAGAGATAGCCTTGAGCTTTGGATCAGCTAATGAGTAATACATGAAACAGATTTTGAGCGGAGTAATTATCTTTCGCCGGAGAACTTGCGTAAGGAGCTATAATTTTATTTTTTATTTTTTTAAATCAAACATTATGGGGAATAGCAAAAAACAGTTGTCTTTTTTGCTCTTTTCTTTCCTCTCATGTTATTAGTCTTCTTTCATTGAGGTAATTTCAGGTCTTACATATTGATGAGCTGTTTGAAATTAACTAGGAGGTATGCGCGTATTGGGGAATGTGGCTTGCTGCTCTACTTAAAAAAAAAAAACTTCCCATGACATGTAATGAGTGTTTAGTGTACATTATGTGGGACGTACAGTGATAGATGGAAAGTTATTTCAGTATATTCGAAATGACTTTTAGGCAACTGCTTTTTCCTCCCACATTATCAACATTCATTCATTTCATTTCATTTACATAATGCATTCAAAAAATGAAGAAAAAAAGAAAGAAACAAAAACAACCCGTGAAAAAAAAATATTGTCGGCGAAGCATTTGTCGTAGTACTAGTAGCATTTGTATTTAATGGGACACTTTTTGGGCGGAGCAAATGTCGTCGGAGCAAATGTCACCGGAGCAAGTGTCGCTTCATGCGGAGCAAATGTCGTCGGAGCAATTGTCGGCGGAGCAAATGTCGGCGGAGCAAGTGTCGCTTCAGGCGGAGCAAATGTCGGCGGAGCAAATGTCGGCGGAGCAATTGTCGCGTTTTGCGGAGCAATTGACGGCGGAGCAATTGTCGGCGGAGCAATTGTCGGAGGAGCAATTGTCGGCGGAGCATCTGTCGGCGGAGCAATTGTCGGCGGAGCAACTGTCGGCGGAGCAACTGTCGGCGGAGCACCTGTCGGCGGAGCATTTGACGTCGGAGCAAATGTCGCCGAGCAAATGTCGCGGAGCAATTGTCGCGTTTTGCGGAGTAAATGTCGGCGGAGCAATCGTCGGCGGAGCATGTGTCATGGAACCGCTGCCAAGGGTCACATGCTAAAGTCAAAGGTCATTTGAGGTCATATATTAAAGTTTACATATAAGACTCTCTTGCATGTTTTAACAAATCACTTTGCAACTGTTAATTGTATGTTTCATGTAATTCATGCTTGACTATTCAACCTTTCCTTTACAGTACCTCCTGATGTAACACTGGAGGATTTGGTAAGTTTTATTTTTCTTATTTTCTTCTTCTTTGTGCATTATCGCTATGGCTACATGTTTTTTGTGCAGGGCTTTTTTAAAAACCTTTTCCTTACCACCAATCCTCTTCAAATTTTCTGGGCATCTTACTATCAATGTCTAGGCATGCATTCTTGCTTCTTTAAAAATTACTCAAGCGTGACATGCTGAACACCATTTTCTTTCAAAATTCAAATCTTTGTGACACATTTTCGACCCTTTCCTAATATTGAGTCTTCTTGAAACTTGGCATACACATTGCACTCTTATAATACATCTAATTTCTTTCAAACTGCCATCATCCTTTTCCTATCTGTTTTCACACAGATTACATTGGTTGGGCTGCCCATTCAACACTTATTTCATTCCTACTTAATTAAGGCTTGTTCAGAACTGCGGTGAAAAAGGCTGCCAATTTTTGTTTTAAACGTGTAAAATGAATAGCAACTGTGTGCAGCTAGTTAAGGACTTGGGTGTGTTCACACTGATGAGCTCTGTGTTTTAAGTTTTGAAAAAGTGAAGCGCATTACACTTAAAGATAAACTTGAGTTCTGGTAAAAAAAGAAAATGAATTCTCACAGAATCTAACGAAACTTACACTGAATGTTCAAGATTACAAATAAATGTCATGTGCCAAACAATTTTTAAAGAAAATGTATACTGGCTGAGTAATGAGCATAGAAAGATAAGGAAATCGGGGTAGTACTAGCCCCGACACCATGTGTGTTGTCCCATATACATCTTCCTGTGTAAGTGATTGTTACTTTACCAAGAGTCTGCTAAATTTGTGATGATTTTGATGACTCCAGAACCTTGCATTACACACCATTACTTACATGCTATATGATCAACTTTTCTGATCCATTCCACAACGTTTCTTTCACAATGCAATCGCATGACCATAACTGGTCTTTACCTTTAACGTCATAAATATACTGCCACAGATTTACTGCATCATTTCTGAATGAGCCGTTAAAATATATGGACATGTATACAAGAATATATGAGAGTGATAGAAATACATCTTAGTCTCTTGTCATATTTTTGTTCATGAATTTCAATAGGCCATTTTCGTAATGTAACTCAATTTAATCCATAAGTCTTTGTGAAGTGCCTCAATACAAGTTATTTCATTCACCTGATAAGAATAATAGTATTTCAATAAACAGAATGCAAACTGCATATATTAAGTGTTGCTAGGTAGGTCAAGCCATAATGTTGTCCTACCTGGCAACAACTAATGTATGCAGTTTGAATTCTGTCTATTGAAATACTATTATTCTTATCAGGTGAATGAAATTGTATTGAGGCACTTCACAAAGACTTAAGCATTAAATTTGGTTACATTACGATCGATGGCCTATTGACAGTACTCTGTATGTTCTTGGTGCTCATGGTGTACTTGTCTCTCCACAGGAGGATTATCTGGCAGTAGATGATCTCTTCATTGATTATTTCAATGCCTTCTTGCAGCTGTCGGTATGTGTTTTGATACATTCATTATTCAAATGTACACAAAACTTTGTTTCCTTTTCTTTTAGACATACTGCACCTCTTGTCTGGAATGCACTTCCTCAGGAAATATGTAACACTAGAATTTGTAATGGATTTAAAAGGAAACTCAATCTTATTAATAGCAAGTACTTCTTCACATATTATATATATTTCGTTTTGGATTGTTTTGCTATTGTCCAGTAAATTATTTTTGTACATAGTTATCCATTGCAAAAATATTTTAATTCAAACCTTTGGCACAGCCTCGACAATTTCAAATTTATTTGAACTTTTGCAGTGACCCAAATTCCATTTGATTTCTTTACCTTTAAATGTATTGATCAGTGACCTTCTGATGTTTGTATAACTTGCATTTTTTTCTTTTTTACACTTGTAATATCTTTTATATACATATATGTTTTTTATTGAATGGAAAGAATAAATCTTGAATCTTTGATGCTCTTTTGATAGGATGACAAATTTTCATTTCAAATGTAAGAATCAATTTGTAAATCTTAAATCCAACCGATATTCATTGGGTGACAAGAAAAGATCTAAATGTCACATTGATCATGTTGGCAGGGTTAGAGAATCTACATTTATATGACATGTTTCTAACCTTTTAAAATGTAGTCATAATTTTTTATTCTACTTAAAGGTATTGTTTAACAATGTTTCCAGTTTTACAAATCTAAGATGCATGGCTCGGCCTACATGTACGTAGTATCAGTGTCTGTGATATGGTGTAATATTGAAGCCCTAAAAAATTGCGCTTCAAAATGATCATGAAGCGCTTTCAAAACGTAAAAATCTTTGAGAGGCAGGTTTTACCATACTCATTTTATGTTATAACAAACTGTTCAAAACTGTTTGGCAAACAGTTTTTGACATTTCTAATTTCAATCATAAATACCTAAAAGTGTATAATTATGAGGCCTTTAGGTGCCAAAACATGGGTCGGTCGGTCGGAAATCTGTTTTTTAATTTTTTAAACAAACTCTCTCTTTAGGCTGATATTTCTCAGTTTTTAATGCTTTAATACATTTTTTTTCCCCAAAATAGTAAAAAAAAAAATTGTTTAAAGAGCCGACCGTCGATTTCAAATTTTTGGGTCGGTTGGGCAATACAACATCTTTTTTTTTAGGCCTGATTGCAGCATGGGCTTTTGTTGAGAATCTGAGGCAAAGATACAAAATCCCTTTAATTTTATTTTGAAAGACCTTGTTACCAATTACTTTGTTTTAATGGATATCATTTTTCAAAGCTATAGGAAAGGTAAACATTGGTTGTTGTTATTTGAAGTGGAATTGTGTTGTTGTTGCAGGAATAAGTTTCAATAACATGAGGACTAATGCTGAAGCAATTAATGTATATTTCTTTTAGACATTCTCCAAACCTGTCTACTTCAACAAGGAGTATGGTGGCTTTGAAGTGGTCAATGATGACAAGCAAAGCCTTAAGCAACGTCTGCGTGACTTGGTGCGCTCTCAGCAGAAGCCTAATCCTATCTACAAGGCAGCTGTTGCTGTGGCGATGGCCAAGAAGCCTCCTAAGATGCCTTGGCACTATGCTGAAGAGATGGAAGAGCCAGATATCAAAACCAGCTTTAAAGTACAGGTTAGTACTAAAGGTGTACCAAGTGTACCAAGTGTACCAAGTGTGCCAAGTGTGCCATTTACATCCTATTTAATAAGATTTATTGTAATATCCATGTATTTGACGTGTATCGATCAACTATAAATGAACCAGTCGGGCTTAATAGGCATTTCTCTGGTACGACCAACAAAAATTCTTCCATTTATCATGTACCTGTTTGTCTTTTCGTCTTTAGTATTTATCTATTTTGTTTTTGCTGCTATTATTTGTTTTATTCTTGCCAAACAGGGCCTCATGGAAGGCCACCAAATTGGTGAAATTGCCACCCTGTATGAATATCAGAAATTAATAAATAAATAAATAAATAAATAAAATACATGTCGCCGAGGCCAAGCTGTGTCCCATATATGCTACCAATTATTATTGAAATATATTTTATGGAACATTAATTGACTTGAAATATAATTATATTTGATGTATGTTCTGATTCAAGCTCTATAATAGGCTATCAGCTTGATTCAGTCATCATGCAGATACACTGAAATCATAGAAATGATTGGTAACATATAGGGCATAATAGCTTGGACATATTCATGTATGGAATAAATACAGTCAAACCTGCTTTAGTAACCACCTGTCTACAAAGACCACTTGTCTATAAAGACCACAATATTTGTTTCCCTTGAAAATGGTTTCCCATTGAAACATGTACTATTAAAAAGAACCTGTACATAAAGACCACCTGCCTATCGAGACCACTTTTCTTGTCTCCCCTGGGTGGTCTTTGTAGACAGGTTTCACTGTATTCTAATGATGTTGTGTTGTGTATTACAGTGTCTGAACAAGGAGCAAGGCATTCAGTGGATAAAGGCTGAGAGACTACCCACATTCTTACAGAGCGACTGTTTTATTGAGTACAGACTGGCCAAGCTCATCTCACAAACAGAGGTAAAATGTAGCATTAAAGGGATTGGGTATTACGTCTTTGCCTCGGATTCTGAAACAAAATTATGGAATTAGCTCATGCTGCTATGATAATTATAAAACTTTAGGTCAGTCAGGAACTCCATGACTTTTACAAGCCAATCGCCTGTCTGATTATCAAGATATTTCTGATTGGAAATTGAAATCAACTTAATTTTGCTTTTTCCTAACGGTTTTCATAACACTACAGTCTATTGGGGGAAAAGAGTGTGATAAAACCGGTCACTCAAAGATTTTTACTTTTTTGAGGCACTTCATGGTCATTTTGAAATTTTTTAAGGGCTTCAATATTACACCATATCACAGACGCTGATAACACGTTGGGCTGTGCATCTCAGACTTAACATTGTTAAGCGATGCCTTTAAGGTTATTCAATTAATAGGCCTGATTCAAAAAGATTTTCTTTTAAACATGCATGGGCCCACTGAATTGGACCTCATCTAAAAAGTCATTTCTGGTAACATTTTGTGGTTTTGTGGTTTTGTGGTGCGGACTGGGTTACATTTTGAAAGATAAGACAAAATAATTGTTCTTCATGAGCTGCTGTTAATACCCTTCAGAGGTTTCACACAGTTCAATTGACTCTACTTCTTTTCTTAAAGGTACTATGTCCCATTTGCAGGCCAAAAAATAAAAAAGGTTAAATTCCAATGGCATTTGAAACATACTAGTAATTTAGAACTTCCCTAAGAAAGAGGGGGCTTGAAAATGTTTTATTAGTTGTTGAATCAACTTAAGAGCTATAGAGCCAGTAAGTAATAGTTTGATTTTCAGACCATTGTACCGAATGGTCGTACGTTTTATGTTGCACAAAGATTCAATTAGTTTGATTTTGGCCATAACAAGAAGCGGGTTATTGATGTAGACAAATGCTCATGTACCCTTTACATCTCATTTTATGTATGTTATTTAATAGCAAAGAAGAAAAAAAGCCAGTCAGTCACTCAATAGTGTCTGACAGTGAATTCTAGCAAGTAAACAGGTTTCCTTGCATAATTTGAATATCAGGACACTGCTAATGTTTAAATTTCACAGATAGGACATACATGACACACATTCATAATTCCTGCAAACTTCTACAGAATTTGATGTTGGCTGATGTATCTTTAATGCTCAATGATATGAAAACAATAAAACCTAGTTGGTATTGATGTATATCCGATGTAAGGTTTTGCCACCAAAATCATTATGTGGAAGAAAGCGAAATCAAGAACTAATATTTGAACAGTGGACAGGAAATCATTGGATGATAATATTGCTTTTGTCAAGTTACATGTATGAGACAGAATTTGTTAATGTTATTTTTATCTTCACCAGATTTTTACTACCGGTATATGTATTCTAATGTTTTGTATTATAAACTTGCCATTCTTATTTCAGATTGCCGACAAGGTATCTGATACTCCATTAAAGCTTTTCATTGATCCAGAATATGAACCATTTGCGATTGAAAGACCACCTGTGATTGAACCGCCTGAGGTTGATGAACAAGCCATAGCCATACGAGACTTATTTGTTTGCATGGGTGAAGCCTCAACTACGCAAACTCAAGAGTGGTTCACTACCGTCAAGATGTCAGCTACCACATCCACAACAAACTCAGTAGGCAATAGACCGGCTAGTGCAGTTGGAGCTCTCGGAACCTCAAACAAAGAAACATTGTTTGACAATCCAGTAGGCAATAGACCGGCTAGTGCAGTTGGAGCACTAGGAACCTCACGACCTGGTAGTGTTGCTCTGACCTTAGACAGTGGCTTTGCCAGCCCTTCAAGATTGGATGGCTTAAATACATCGCTCAGCAATCAGGACCTGAGTATGGATATGCTCAGTGATCTACCAAACAAAGAAACATTGTTTGAGAATCCTTTAAAGCTGCGTGAATGGCGGGCACCAATCGGTGACAATGTGTGTGTGGTGACCGCCGACATCGAAAAGAAAGGACATGGTGGGGCGTACTATCTGGATATCAACAAACCAGAAATGGTAGAAGAAGAAGATGATGACGAGGCTTCGGTAGAAAGTGATGAGAGTGGTTGTGACAGTCAGCCGCTTGAGAAGAGAGAATCTCTTGATTTAACTGAGATTGAAAACAAGACTGAGTCTGAGACACAAGAGAAAGAATTGGTTGCGTCTACCCCAACCCCGAGGGTTATCAAGATAAGGAATATAAGTGATATTGCTAGTGTTGTCGTGTCCATCTCACTAAAGAAGGCAATATTAGTTGCAACTGAAACATCCAAGGAGGACATTGATAAGTTTCTAGATGACAAAGTGCTGAAGGTTGAAGGGGTTAAAATGGCCGACCTGACTGCAAAGTGGGAGGATCAACTAGAGTATGCACTACCATCAAGTCTAGTCACTCCCAAGAATATCACACTGCAGGTATTTATTCTCAATCCTTGAACTATTTTGGGAGCTCATCAAGTCTTTGTCCCCAAGAGCCTCATGCCATGACTTGGCCTAAGTTTCTTTTACATTAGGACAAAATTAAGCTCAAATTCTATTTTTTATAAATACCTAATTTAGTGCTGAAGGCATTCTGTTTTCAGGTTGCCATGGTAGTTTAAGACCAATGAAAAGATCATGACCAAATTTACCGCAGACCACGAACATTATGCATATACGCATGAACTTTTTTTCCTTTTTTTTTTGTTTCATTTATTATTTCATATGCTTAATCCTAGTGCTGTAGCCGATTTTCACCGAACATGCAACTGCCGAACCAAATCAAACATTATTGGTATATTTGGCTAAAATTACCTGTAGAAAGTTTGATGGTTTTGTCCGCTGTGTCCCCCCCCCCCCCCCAAAAAAAAACAATAAATAAATAAAAAAAATATGGGCCCAAGGAACCTCACAAATGAAATGAACTCTTTTAAGATTCTTTTAATACCGGAGTTTTTGTTGTATCAGGTCTGATAAACACCCGATTTAAATCGGTTTCCCGATTTTTTTTATTTTTTCCCGATTTTTTCCCGATTTTTTTTTCTTCCCGATTTAAAAAAAAAAAAAAAAAAAAATCCAGATTTTTTTTTTTTTTTTTTTTTTACCAATTTTTTTTTTCTTCCCTATTTTATCCTGATTTCCCCCTTATATTCTCTATTCTTCCCTATTTTGCCCTATTTTTTTCCAATTTTTTTTTTACTCAAGGGGGGCGTGGTTGAGGGAAAAACAAAAAACCTATTTTCTTGTTAGTGCTCACTATCACCCCTGTGTATAAAAAAGATAACACATTTTTAATTTGTTCATTACAGGATTTCTCTGCTCATGTTAAGGCTTCAATACAATAGATGCAAACAGCCTCAACTTGAGGGTGGATAGATCGTATCATGAACTCATTTGTGTATTATCTTTCAATTCTGAATAACTTTGCATGACATGAGTCCATTCTTTTATATATGTAATGCTTCCTGGGAGAAATTTCAATTATTTAAACATATTTGTGGCTTATACACCCAGTAAATAAGATAGATTGATCGATCTGTAATTGAAAAACAAGTCAGAAAAAATTTACTGGGTGTAAGCCACAAATATGTTTAAATAATTGAAATTTCTCCCAGGAAGCATTACATTAATAAAAGTTATTTCCTATGGCAGACTAACAAATATTAATAAGTCAGAATGAATCAGGAGAGCTTGGGTATTTGTTTCTAGTTCATCGTGACTGTGCCATGGACCAGTGATGGCCTGGTGGTAGAGTCGCTGTCCGGCAAGCAGTAGATGCAGGTTCAAGTCCCGCTGGTTCCAAGATTTTTTCTGACTTGTTTTTCAATACAGATCGATCAATCGATCTTATTTACTAGTTGTAAGCCACAAATATGTTTTTTTTTAAATGACTCCATTCGTTATTGTTTTTGATGCAGGTTCCTGATGAAGTTGAGCGTTCCATTAGTCGACTGTCTACCACACTGTCTGAATGTAAAGCTGACACAGTGGGGGATGCAGATTCTCTCTTTGACAGTGATCAAGAAGCAGAAGAAGAAGAGGAAAGCCGGGATATCTTCTTCAACAAACCCAAACAAACCTTTGACTTGACCAGTAAGAAGGGTATAGATGCCTTCAAGAAGTTTCTTTGGGGCTCAGAAGGAGAAAAGTGCTGGAATTTATGGTTAGACATTGACCGGGGAACCATGATTGATGAGCAGGAGGTGTGCAAAGTGTAAGTTAATTCACACTGCTCGTCTGGGGGGTGTTTCACAAAGACTAAGATTGACTTTAAGTTGGACTTAACTATGGCAGGCCATTCATGCCACTGGTTGCTGTCACCAATGGTCTCTCAATTATGATCTTCAGATGATATTTTTTTCCTTCATTAATGAATAATCAAAAAATGTTAATTCTGTAGATTTGTGACCATGATTTGTACGTCTCTTGAGAGACCAATGCCAATAAATGGTGAGAGCAAACAGCGGCATGAACAGCCTGTCATAGTTAAGTCCAACTTAGAGTCAATCTTAGTCTTTGTGAAACAACCCCCTGGTTGGTGAAAGAAGTTCTGTCCTGCTTGTTTTTTTTTCCTTTTCTTTGCAACATCTCCAAGTCTAATTTGAACATCAAACATGATAATGGTACATGTATGCATCCCTTTTAAAAGAAGAACTGATTATTATGAAACAAAAAAAGAAGATCATTAGAGTCAGAGTTCTCAGGAAGAGTCACATTGTAATGTCAGAATTTGTAATGACATAAAACCGCAACAGCTAACTGCACATTTACTTGTATGTCAATCAGAACATCTGGTTATAGTTTAGTAGATGTCAAAGAGAATTTTGGATGGTTTTTATGGTGAGTATTTGATTTTTTTTGGTGAAAGTTTATATTTTGTTGGAGTAACCGAAGTGTGTTTTCTGCAGGTTTCTATCGCATCTTAGAGACAAGTACATCAAGACTGGAGGCGAATGTGAGCTGTCCTCTGCCATCAGAGAAAGACTGGGTCTTAAAAAGCCTTCAATTTGGACATCGATGGAACAACTTGCTCGGCTCAAAACAAATATTATTAAACCTCTGCTCCTTTATTGGTAAGACAATCGTTTCATGCCTCTGAGCTATTTCGTAGATCAGGTTTTGAAAATCTATTTTAGAATAGGAACAACTTGCTCGGCTCAAAACAAATATCATTAAACCTCTGCTCCTTTATTGGTAAGAATTCGTTTCATGCCCCTGAGCTATTTCGTAGATCAGGTTTTGAAAATTCTATTTTAGAATAGGCATAACTTGCTCTGCTCAAAACCAATATCATTAAACCTCTGCTCCTGTATTGGTAAGACAAAAGTGTTTCATGCCCCTGAGCTATTTCGTAGATCAGGTTTTGAAAATTCTATTTTAGAATAGGAATAGCTTCATCTGATACAGGTGTATTAATAGGCTACAGGGATGGTTGCTTTTGTGGGAGTGAAAAACTGAAGGGCTTACTTGCGCTTTGATAACTACACAAGAGAACCTCTTTTTTAATTTTAAGAAAATGTACTCCTAAAATAAATCTAAACATGATTTCGCAAATATGTTGCATCTAGGGCTGGTACTGAAAATTGGGTACAAGAGTCCTGCTCGTGACCTTTGGGTCCCCGGTCAAAAAATAAGAGTTACCCAAAATTGGATCGCAATAAAAATAAACCCCTTAAATGTGAAAAAAAAATTAGCAATCAAATAAAGCAACTCATGTGCATACCTTGGCTCATACATGTATCTATATATTCTCCCATTTTATATTATTTTCCTCCATGTTTGGTGATATTTATAGTGCCAATTTCATGCCTCAGAATGTAGAATCTTGGTATAAAAGTAGAAAGAGAACATATAGGTGTCATGGTCGAGTGGATATGTCCCCGGACTGTAGATCACAAGGTCCGTGGTTTGAGTCCCGCCGCGGCACTAATGTCCTTTGGCAAGACAGTGCTCTACATTTGCCACCCCCAACTCAGGTGATGTAAATGGGTACCTGGCAGAAATAAATTTCTTTAAATGCTAGAGTGCCGTAATCGGGAGCGCCAGGAGTGTCAAGTCTGAAAGACATGAGCGCTATACAAGAACCCACTTTTATTATTATGTATGCCACCATTTTGATAATGTATCCATCAAGCTAGGACACCTCTACATTGGTTATACATGTAATGGTTGCAGGTCTTATGAGTGAAAGTGCATTGTTTGGCAAATTATTTTGTTTCCTCTTTTGTTGGCTTTTCTTCCTTTTTCTCTATTCAGTTTTCTTTAATGATCTTGTTAGTCTTTTTTCATTTTCACAATTCTGTTTACTATCACTATTAAGATGAATGACAATGAAAGAGGACAAAATATACAGTTCCTCATTCTACCTTCAACAATTGCTGTGGTAGACAAAGGAACATCCATTTACTGCTATTATGTAAAAATAGGTAGAATAGGTGAATATTCATGTGACACCTGTTCTACACATTTTTACATAATAGCAGCAATTGTTGAGGGTAGAATGAGGAACTGTATATTTTGTCCGCTTTCTTTGTCCGACATGTTCGTAGTGTATGCTCTTATTATAACTTTTTTCAATTCCGATCATCTCCCTGTGTCTCTGTTATGCAGGGCGCCATGTTTCCTGATGCGAGAGACCTACCAGCAGAACCAGTCAAGCAACTACCTTTACATCCGACAGCAGCTTCTTACCCAACGAGACACTGCAACCCATCCAGATCCTCCAACAGTCACATTACTTCCCCTTCGCCCTAAGACATGCTGCCCCAGACTTCGCTCATATTCGGCTGATTCTGAGGTAGGTCTCATTCTCTATAACTATGGGACTATGTTTTGGGCTTGTCTGTCCGTCCTGCTTTCTTGTTATTAGGGACTTTTAGATTTACACGACGAGAACATGGACCGCTATGTGTGACATCCTTTTAAGGTACTGTGATGTCCTTTTAAGGTACTGCCGGGCACGGCCCAGTGTCTTTACACAATGTCACACGCGGCAGTCCATGCTCTCGTCGTGTAAATCTAAAAGTCCCTATTGCAATATCTTATAAACCACAAGAGATACACTGTATGAGCCTCAAACATGGTGACAGTACTACTCTAAAGAAGGTCGTCATCATCGATCATCAACTTCAGGTGGCGCTGTAAAGCGCTGCTGTGGTCTTCACGAGAGCATGCCATGCAACTCTTTCACCTGCCATTTGTGTTGCACCTTGCATTCCTTGTCCAGACACTTTCTTGATATCATCAGTCCAAGATATTGGTGGATGCCCTCTACCCTGTTTTCCTTCGACTGCTACTTGTAGTATTTCCTTCTCAACATTTTGGGGCTAGTAGGTCAAGATCATAGTCGTCGGTCGACATTTGATTACCAGGTACAGGCTTTTTGGTTTCATTGTGATATGTCATGGATTATTCCATCCATTTCCTATACCCAATTTAGGGTGGAGGCATATAGGAGACGCAATCGCATTTGTCTTGTTCAGTCTGATTCTGACGTATATCTTTCTATTCCAATCCGGCTATGAAATGCATATAGGTCTTACCTTGCCTTTCTAGTACAATCTGATTCTGAATCGGGTCTCTTCTCTTTCAGTAAGATATTGCATTTTTCGGATACATCAAATTAGAAATGTTGATATTATAATTTCATATGAACAGTGCTGTAAGATTCTTTCAAGTTGAACTCCAGAAATATAGAAGTAGAATTTTTTTTTTTCTTTTTCTGATTTGTTTTTTTATACAGATCGATCAATCGATCTTATTTACTGGGTGTAAGCAACAAATATGTTTAAATAATTTAAATAATAGATATATTTTTTTCTCTATTGTTACAGCCCGTCGAAGTTCATGTAAATCAACACATGATGAATCCACCAGCATCACCATCATGCTCAGACGTTAGACCGTCCAGTAGCCCTCAGGGATCAGGAAACAGAGCAAACAGTAGACATGATAGGAGCCAAACCCTACCTATCATACCCCTCACAAGTGCTTTGACAACTATCTCCCCTAAACAAGCCGTACCGCTTGGTAAGGCATCCGTTACCAGTATCCCTACCAAGAAGAGAGTGGAAGTGATCAACTATGGCTCTCCAGCAGGACCTGGTCTCATTAGCAGAGTCAAACCTGTTCCTCCAAAGTCTGCTCCTCCATCGTCCATAATGACAAGAAGGAAACGACTTGAGATCGAGCCAACGGTAAAGGATGAAGAGAAGGAGCTAGCGATACAAGAAGGGACGGAAGATGAAGAGCGTGTTGATGATGATGATGTGAAGAGTGATGCATCAGAGGGCCAAGGAGACAGAGGATCTCAATGCAGTAATAATTCACAACAGTAAGATTCATTATTCTTGTTTTATGCATACATCACCAGGGGCGGATCTAGCTTTTTGCCAAGGGGGGGGGGGGGGGGGGGGGGGTTAAACCGCCGTTTTACTTTTTTTTTTTTTTCCCCTTCCTTTTTCCCCCTTTTCTTCTTCACTCGGCCGCCCAAGGAGGGGGGGGGGGGGGTTAAACCGCCGAACCCCCCCCCCCCCCCCAGATCTGCCCTTGATCACCATAGTTGGTTCTAGAGCATTATGTCACTGCTTTGTCTCTCTATTTACATGTACCTTGCTTGCTGTATTAAAAAGGGAAATCCAACAGTTGTTCTAATTTGAATTTGAACATCTGGAAACAGAAAAATCAGAGAAATAGATTGATGAAAGTTTGACATAAATTAATGAAGATCACAGAATCTTAAATTGACTGTGACAGAGTCGCGAATACCCCCACCCCCCATTTTCATGTACACTAAAACCATGAAGTTTACATGATTTTTCTCCTAAGTAACTTTCCCCTCAGGGCTACACTCAATACATAACATGTATTCACTAAAATGAGACCCGGCTTATCAATGAAATAAAGAATAAATGACGGAGTAGATGGATACTGAGTAATCTGACATAACATTCTATCACTTCAAGATTACCATAAGTAAGAGGAGTCAAATATTTAAAATTCATACTTCCTTGTTTTTCAGTTTTGTTTTGGAGGTGAATCATTCTATTTCTCTAATTTCTGCTTTCCTTCATGAGGCTTCTTCCTTTGAGAATGTTTACGCCTCTACCACTGTAGGTTCGGGTTGTCCATATCCATCCCGCTTTTTGATACCGCGATAACTCAAGAAACATTGACATGTTTTAAAGGGTGACTAAATTAGAAATTCATGTTGAGTTGTGTTGATTTGTTACTATGTATACATCACATATCTTTTGACTTTTAGATGTACATTTATTTCATATATTTTGTATTATTTTTTCTATTACTTTTGTTCTACCTGCTAAGCTCCATCCCTAACCAAAAACCCTCCAAAAGCAAATAACTTCTATGACATCATCATGCCAGTCATTCATCAGTATGGTAGATGAACAAAAGACATTGGTATGTCCCTTCCATCAACTGACCACCTGTTCACAGAAGCATTGCATGTTTATTTTAATCACCCTTTAACCCAACTTGGTTGTGAATTTGAATTCTTGAGCTCGCCGCCATGTCAGTCCGAGAAAGGATCCCGCCCATGTTCTGCTACGAGCAGTGTGGTTTCCAATGATACAGAGTTCCGTGGAGGAGTTCAGATGGAAGGCCTACTCAAGGATCTCTATCAGGAGAAAAGAACCGGTGGCTTTATTAGAACCTTCCTAGAGAAGAGAGAAGATGAGGTAAGATTTATTAATACATACCATTTAATCCTTTTGATCCTGAAAGTGTTAACACCGGGGGAGTGTTTCTCAAAGACTAAGATCGACTCAAGTTGGACTTGAACTATGGCAGAGTAGCAAGTGCAGGTAAATATCTTGCTAAAGGATATTAGTGCCGTATCGGGATTCGAACCCTTCGCATCTCCAGTCAAGTGCCTTAAGCCACTCGTCCATGACACTCCCATAAGGACCTTGGAACTCAATTAGTTACCGGTATAAAGATATTAACACATTGATGGTATTGGGCTTGGGAACCATTATCTGAGAGATATACACAGAGAAGTGAATATGTTATACTCTCTGTAAAATTTGTGTATATTTGATTGCAGATATTTTCAGTAAAGTTTATTTTCTTGCTTTCATAGGTAGCTGTAAACTGTTTGGGCTGCTGGCATGAGCTTCAGGATTACCATGCTCTTTTCTACACAGATGTCTTTAACCCTTATAATGTCACAAGGAAAGCTAAGGTTAGTAAGATGCTTTTTTCAACCTTTTCGTAAGTCCTTGAGTCTTTATACCAGAAATGAGTGGCGAGAGAAGACTATGAATGTAACAGCTGAAGTCCACACATGTATGTACACATACCTGTACTGTACATGTATATGCATTGAATATCAACAATCATGCAAAATGCATTGTTTATATCACATCAAAAGATAAAGTATGATCAAATTTGCCTGTTGGACTCTTTAAATATTCCAAACCAATGAATGTATTTTTGCTTTCTCTGATGAGGAAAGCAAATGTGCATTTCAAATCAGTAAAATTGCTGATTGTTTTAAAAGGAGAGTAGGCGGTTTGTGTTGTGTACAAAATCTACTGCATTTTCTGAGTGAGTTTCAGTTTTGATGATTTGTAAAAAAAAAATCACATAAAATGACATTTCAAGAAGAATTTTTTACAAAAGATTTGTAATTATTGGTTGGCTTTATGTCTTAAGCACTTTGAAGCCACCTACACTCAGCTTTTTTAAAGGAAAATAAAATGCTCTTCACCTCAGGGCTTTAGGTTATTATCAATAGCATCATCATTTGAAACTGTTTGTTAAAGATTTGTATGGATTTACTTTTATCTGTACAAAGAACTTTTAATGTTTATAAAACAATTATGTAATTGAGTAGTTTTAACATCTCACTTTGTGTATAAACATTTTTTCTATCTATCTATCTATAAGTATCTTCTCCCGGTACAGAGGTTGATTGCAACATCTCTCCATTTCACTCTATCTTCTGCCATTCTGGTGCACTCTTGCAGTTTTAGTCCACTCCAGTTCTTGACATTCTCTTTCCAGTTGATTGTGGGTCTCCCTCTAGGTCTACTTCCTTCCACTCTTCCTTCCAATACATCCTTTTAGATGCTTTGGTGTCTTTTAACATGACCAAAGTATTTGATTTTTCTCTCCTTAACTAATCCTACTAGTGCAATTTGTTTACGCCCTGCCATGTGCAATATCTCTTTGTTGGTTTTCATTCGTTTCCAGGATATTTTCATCATTCTTCTGTAGATCCACATTTTAAAAGATGTTATTTTATTTTCCATGGCCTTGTTTATTGTCAACATTTTTTCATTATAATTCTTGTCTTGATGATAAAGACAATCCAGTCCAAGTATGTGGTTGAGACATGCTTCTTTGAGGTGAGGTGCCCTCCAGTGATCAGGTACCAAGTATTCCGTCAGATCAACCCTCCGTATGAAGACCTGTTTGATGGACTAGAAGAACACATCTTAGCCACATTGCTCATCCCATGGCTGGACATGAAAGAGAATGACCGTTCACTTTCAAATAAGGTCAGTATGATGTGTGTGTGTGTGTGTGTGTGTGCGTGTGTATTGGTATAAGGTCAGTATGATGGCCGGGACAATGTTCGTGTGTGTCAACCAGTACGATTGAAATCATATTTAGTACAATAATAAGAGTGAAATACGATAATATGATATCACCTCTTAAAATATGATTTAAACCCCATAAAAAACCCATAAAAACCGCGTAATCGCATAGAAACATGTACATGTAAATCCCCGCAACTCCAACAAAAAATTTGCTTTACAATTTTCTCTTTAAATTTTAATGAAAGAGCAAACATTTAACTTGATTGTACTTGTAGTGTCGAGTTTTCAAAACCATGTTGTTATATTGCTATGCTAAAAAAATGCATGTTTTCAAATTTTCAAAGTGGGACCGCCGATTGCATCGCTAAATTTGTGATATTTACAATTACTTCTTTCATCGCTAATGCTGCTCATCTGTGATTTTGGTATGGGATGCCATGAATCACAGGGTCATAAAAGTACCGCATTATCACGAAACTTTGAGTAGCATTAAAGCAATTCAAACCAAAATTGGATGAAGTTTATATGAGCATTAGACGGTATTTACCGGTGTGTTGGCTCAGTTAGTAGAATGTCCGCCTCACAACCAGGAGGTCGTGGGTTCATATCCCGGCCGCGTCATACCAAAAGACGTTAAAAGACGGAGTTGCTGCTACCTTGTCTGGCGTTCAATAATAAGGGGATAGAGCAACGTCGATCTGGCGCTGCTCAGTGGCTGCCGGGCTCACGATCAATTGGGCAAAAGGAATTTCCATTTTCGGTTTAATAACATTTGGAGTGGACTAAAAAGATTATTATTATTATTATTATTATTTACTCATTGAAGAAAAATGTTTCAAATGAAAGTATGTCATTCTGTCCTCTTGTTATAGATTGAGCTTCTTGAAGAAGAGAGGCAATTGGACAACATAAAATCCAAGCATCTACAGAAACTGCAGCGCAGACTCATGAGAGAGGTATGTACATATATTCCTTAAAGATAAAGACCAGTCATGCGATTGCAATGTGAAAGAAAAGTTGTGGAATCGATCAGAAAAGGTTGATCATCTAGCATTTACATACAAGTATTGGTGTGTACTGCAAGGTTCTGGAACCATCAAAATGATAAGAAATTTGGCCAGTCTTGGTAAAGTTACAAGAACTGTATACAGAAAGATGTATATGGGACTATTGGAGGTATATTGGAGACGCAGTTGCATTTGTCTTGTTTTACAATGTAACAAGCCCTCAAAAGAAAAGATTAAACAATTGAACGTACTTCCTTTTTCATTTCACAAACTTGTACATTGATTTTCACCCTGTATCCTGATTTTAAAGAATGATTGCTATGAGGGGAGAATTGAAAAACAGGAGCTGAAGAAAAGAGATCAGCTTTTCCAGGAAATAACCTTGCTATCCTGGGTTTTTTTTTCACAAAGATCCTAAGTTGAACTTATCTCTATAGTTGGACTTAATATTATGGAAAGCTGTTAGCATCTATGAAAATATTTTGTAAAAAGTTATTTTAAAAGGCATAAAATGTTGTTTCAAATCCTTTATGTTTTCTATTATAAAGGAGATTTCATGTTCTTAATGTGGAATTTATAAAAAGTCTAAAATAACTGAATTTTTGCTTTTGATTATACTTTTGAAGGCTACAAATGGCTCTCCATAATTTTAAAGCCCAACTTTAATAGAGTTAAGTTCCACTTAGGATCTTTATGAAACACACCCCTGGAAATAACTTTTGCTATCGTAGAGTATGCCTAAGTAGTTTCAGTGAGAGTGTGTATTGGGTTTTTACAGACGTGTATCTTGTAACTTGTAGAGATAATCCCGATGGCAGCTATCATACAGCTAAACTGGGATGTCTGTGCAACGTGCTGGCATAGTGACAGTGCATGAAGTAATTCAAAACGGTGAATGATGTCTATTATTTACAATAAAACAGTGGACGTGCAAGTAAAAACCAAGACGTGGAGTCTACAGTAGCTTGGACCTAACAGGAGGAGGCAACGCTCTGATGATGGGTAGAGCAGCCTCCTGGAAGGTGGTCACTGTTGGAGATATTACCGCAGCAGCTGATAATCAGATATGATTATTTACATCTTTTGTTTTGTTTTGTACTCTTTTATATGAAAGTTTTGTACTCTTTTATATGACAGCGTATTGCAACACCAGACTTTACGATGGAAGGAGAGGACGAAGAGACTAAGAGAGAAGTCTACTATGAGACACTTGCAGAGAAAGTCCCAGCAGAATTCAGAGATTATGACTTTGACAAACTTATCCGCAATCGAATGGAAGTAGAGCAATTCAGAAAATTCCTAGGTAAATGCTACACAAGTGTTCTTCCCTAACATTCCCTTTTTATAAACCACCCAGAAGCAAGTGCAATTTGCTCAGAAAATTGATTTCAATTTAGATTCAAATTCAATTACATTGTATTCCAGACAAACTTATCCTGAATCGAATGGAAGTAGAGCAATTCAGAAAATTCCTAGATAAATGCTACACAGGTGTTCTTTCCTTACATTCCCTTTTTTATATATCACTCAGAAGCAAGTGCAATTTGCTCAGGAAATTGATTTCAATTTAGATTCAACATTCAATTACATTGTATTCCAGCAGTAAATACAAGGTATACATCAAGACCAATTTTGCTGTTGAAAAATGAAAACCTTATGTGTAGATTGGGTAAGCCTATAAAATGTTTTGTCATTATTTGTTTTAAATACATTTCTAGCAAGATATTAACAAGTATATAAACAAGTATATAAACAAGTATATAAACAAGTATATAAACAAGTATATAAACAAGTATATAAACAATTATATACACAAGTATATAAACAAGTATATAAACAAGTATATAAACAAGTATATAAACAAGTATATAAACAATTATATACACAAGTATATAAACAAGTATATACACAAGTATATAAACAAGTATATACACAAGTATATACACAAGTATATAAACAATTATATACACAAGTATATAAACAAGTATATAAACAAGTATATAAACAAGTATATAAACAAGTATATAAACAAGTATATAAACAATTATATACACAAGTATATAAACAAGCATACAAACAAGCATATAAACAAGTATATAAACAAGCATATAAACAAGCATATAAACAAGTATATAAACAAGTATATAATCAAGCATATAAACAAGTATATACACAAGTATATAAACAAGTATATACACAAGTATATACACAAGTATATACACAAGTATATAAACAATTATATACACAAGTATATAAACAAGTATATAAACAAGTATATAAACAAGTATATAAACAAGTATATAAACAATTATATACACAAGTATATAAACAAGCATACAAACAAGCATATAAACAAGTATATAAACAAGCATATAAACAAGCATATAAACAAGTATATAAACAAGTATATAATCAAGCATATAAACAAGTATATAAACAAGTATATAAACAAGCATATAAACAAGTATATAAACAAGTATATAAACAAGTATATAAACAAGTATATAAACAAGTATATAAACAAGTATATACACAAGTATATAAACAAGTATATACACAAGTATATAAACAAGTATATACACAAGTATATAAACAAGTATATACACAAGTATATAAACAAGTATATCCACAAGTATATAAACAAGTATATCCACAAGTATATACACAAGTATATAAACAAGTATATAAACAAGTATATAAACAAGTATATAAACAAGTATATACACAAGTATATACACAAGTATATAAACAAGTATATACACAAGTATATAAACAAGTATATAAACAAGTATATACACAAGTATATAAACAAGCATATAAACAAGCATATAAACAAGCATATAAACAAGTATATAAACAAGCATATACACAAGTATATAAACAAGTATATACACAAGTATATAAATAAGTATATACACAAGTATATAAACAAGTATATCCACAAGTATATAAACAAGTATATCCACAAGTATATACACAAGTATATAAACAAGCATATAAACAAGCATATAAACAAGTATATAAACAAGTATATAAACAAGTATATAAACAAGCATATAAACAAGCATATAAACAAGTATATAAACAAACATATAAACAAGTATATAAACAAGCATATAAACAAGCATATAAACAAGTAAATAAACAAGCATATAAACAAGTATATAAACAAGTATATAAACAAGTATATAAGTTTGTTTCTGTGCATTTGCTTCCTGACAGTATTGGGATGCTAGTACCGGTATACAAATATACACGGTCTTGACAGGTTCTGGTTAAAACTATGCACAAGAGGTGACTCCAATAGTACTATTTGCTTATGGGCACAAATGGTACTTTTGGAGTCAGAGAGGTCCATAGTTTTAACCAGTACCTCAAATAGGAGGCATGGTATTTTTGTTTTATATCCTGCATCAAAAATTTATTTTTAAAAAAAATTAATAAATAATACAATTTTGGGGGAAAAAATAAAATAAAAAACAAAAAAATGTCAATTTCTATCGAAAAAGATTTGAAATATTTTGTTTTCATAAAATTAAGATTTGAAGAAGAAAAAAAATCAATTAAAAAGAAAAAATTCAACTCCCCAAATAGTAGTAGTACTTTTTCAAAGCAACCTTAAAATAGTTGAAATATTTCTGGTCACATGACGAGCTCTCAACCAATCAAAAACCAATACATTTTTGATGCATGATATAAAATCGTCTATTGACCATATACTTTGAACATCAGAGGAGAACTATGCGTTGAAGGATCTGATGTGCTGGCTTGACATCGAGTCATTCCGTCGTACTCCACACCTGGACACCAAGAAGCGAGATACAAAGGCCACTGAGATCAAGACCAAGTACCTCAACAAAAAGTACTTCTTTGGTCCAAACAGTCCTGCAACCAGAATGCAACAGCATGAGGTATGACGTTCATGTGTGTAGCCGGCAAGAGTTGATGTTCCTGTCACTTAAAACGAAAATACAAAAATTATCTAATGAAGGAATTTCTATCTTATGTTTAATTTAATTAGCCTGTACTCACTTGTTTATTTATTTACTACTCATTATTTCTTTTCTCTTTACTTTGTATTACCTGTATTATCTGCGGACATTGGAGCCCAGCCTTTTAGAGGCCAATGGCCTCTGCTGGCTCCTCCATATTCTTTGTATTATTTATATATTTGCTTATATGTATAATGTATTGTTAAATGTATTTTTTAAGAGAAATGGAAATAAAATGAATTGAGCTTTAAATAGATGAATGTTTTTCACATTTCATCATTATCTATTCTTAATACCAGTAGACATACAGTCCTTTAATTGTTGGTGGGATTTCCAGGGACTTTGCCTTTTGTAGAAGTTCTTCTGTGGCATAACGTATGATGCATTCAGTTAATATTAAATCAGGATTAAATTTCCATATTCCTTCATTGTGACTATGTAGTAGGAATGAAAGTGGAGATGGTAACACACATTGAGTGATTTCAAGTTGGGTGTTAGTGTTAGTGTTAGTGTTAAGAGCAGTCAAGAGCTCTTAAAATCAAGCGAAAAATTTGCTGATGAAATTAAGAGCCTGATACCGATATCAAAATCGATAGCTTAACACCAGCTGTGACGTCACCACATTCTTGATTTCACGACGATGACTTAAAAATAGTACATCAAAACTAAAGATATCATGAAAAGTACAGAATAAATTTACACCTATTTCTCTGGTCTTATAAAATAACTCATTTTACACAAAAGAATATATGAATTACCTGTTTCACATAGTTTTATTTGATCATCAGACAATAAATTGGCGTCGTTTGTGTGTTGACTGTTGTGCGGTACAACACTAACACCGAACTGGAAATCAACATTTGCTTAATCCCTAGGGGCTAGTGTTAGTGAATAGGACATTTGTACGTAAAATATTAACACCTGCCACAAAGGTCGGTTCAGCAGACGACAATTTTGCAAAATTGATAACACTATAGCTACCGGAAGTTGACGATATGAGAGCCTTTACACAAGCTGATTTCCATTTCGGTGATTAGGCTGGTGTTAGTGTTTATTAAACACTAACACCAGCCTTAAACACCCAACTTGAAATCACTCACTGTATGTGGTGAAATCTGACGGCAGGTGATCCAATGGTCAAGTCTTTAGAAGCTTCGATATATATCCTAATTGGTATTATTACCAAAATGTTACTGAAATAACTTGGTGTTGTTGATTGCTTTTTGTTCCTAACACAGAGAAATCATGACGGGATGAGCCATTGCATATGCTGGACTTTAGCTATGGAGTCAGTTGTCACAGGACATTCAAAAAATTAAAAGTTTTACATTGCTTTAAAAATTACCTTGAAAACTAATCTTTTCGAAATTGCTTTCCAGCAGATCTTCTTGTATTTTTTAAGTTGTCTCATTTTCTTGTACTTTCATGTTCCTCTTTTGTGCCTAAAGCCTCGGTCACAAATGCCATTACGAACTGCTACGAACGCCGTACGAACGATTTTCAGACAATGGAAATTCGGAAAGACAATGGAAAAACAGGGAGATTCGTACGAACGAACCTTTGTGACCGTAGCTTTAAGCACGCTATTCATGTTGAGATGGCGCAATATAAAAAAAAAATGGATACTATTATTATTATCATTCTTGTTATTAGGCAATGATGGCAGGAGGAGGGTGGGGTAAACTGCTTCAAGATCGCCCCCCTAATCAGATAATGGTGGAGGCTCAGAAGTATGTGAGGGAGCGTCTAGCTCGTAAATGGCTCCCTCTATTTATCATGACGGAGACGTTCCAAGACAGACAGCGCCCTCATATCAGACTGGAAGACGTGGTGGATGATGTCATGGCTAATAAACGCAAGAGATACATGGCTATATACAAGGTACACTTTCTCCCTTTATTAACCCTATTATTATTATTACTTATACCACGCTTTTCCCATAAGGCCCAAAGCGCTTACAGTGAATAAACATAAAAATTACATAAATACATATAATTAATAAAACAGTCTTGCAACTACAAACTACAAAAAAGATGTGTTTTTAAGGTCTTTCTGAAGGTAATAACTGATGGAGACTGCCTAATTCTAAGTGGGAGATCATTCCAGTATTTTGAGGCAGACACATGCCCTATCACCGGCTAATGTTCGGATAACTGAATATGTGAGAAGGAGACTGCCCTGGCAGGTGTTTATAAATTCAAACAGGTATCTACCGGGTAAATATTGTGGAGCTTGATTATTGAGTATTTTGAATACAAACAAAAGTAATTTAAAAATTATTCTTTGTTGCACACATTTTTCTTACCAACCTGTTTAACTATACAGGTACCTAGCTTACCTCTGTTTATCAGCATCCTTGGTGCTATTTAATGATTATTTTGTTTACATTTTGTTACCTCTTCTTTCTTTCTCCTCTTTCGTGTGATAGTACATGCATGTATGTATGGTTATCTTGTGATTCCTAAAGTTGCAAAAACTAGGAGGGGGGGGATCCTTTCAGTGCTCACGCGTGTCCTACTTAATGGAATAGCCTTCCTGAAGACATCAGAAAGTGTCAAACCTCTGATTCCTTTAAAAATCATGTAAAAATGCTTTTTGATTATGAATTATTTCTACATGCACCTTGAGCACTCCACATTGTAGATTTGGTGCCATATAAGTTTCATTTATTATTATGATTATTATTATGTGTGTATAAATGGACTTTCCAGATATCTTGTAATGGATATTTATCTCAAGAAATCAAAGGTCATTCATTTGGAAATATGTATGCTTACGCTGATCCCTTAAGAGACATTTGGCAAAAGGACTCCAAACAATGTTTGATACATAATTGTACAATGATTTATTCATTTGAATTATTACCCCTTTCTTCGAATGTTTAGCTACTTCAAAGTCGTTTGATACATCAGGCCTAATCAAAAAAGATGTTGTATTGCCCTTTAAGTGCTAAAACATGGTCGGTTAGTCTGAAATCTTTTTTTAAATTTTTTTTTAAATTTTTTTTATTTACTCCCTCTTTTGGCTGATATTTCTTAATTGTGAATGCTTTACCGGTAATACATTTTTTTTCTCCAAAAAAAAGGTTAATTTTTTTTTTTTTTTTCAAGCCGACCATAGATTTCAAGATGTTTGGGTCGATCGCAAAGGGCAATACAATTATTTTTTTTTAGGCCTCATTGTACAATGATTTATTCATTTGAATTGTTACCCCTTTCTTTGAATGTCTAGCTACTGGAGAGTCGCTTTGTGTCATCCTCTCATGAGATCATTGCATTACGCCAAGCTTTAGTCAACCCCATCACATGCCAACATTTCAGAAAGTACGTCAGCCTCAAAGGAGAAAACCTGGAGAATGACGTTCTCTTCTGGATCGAGGTCCAAAAGTTCAAGGTAAGCATTATATCTGAGATTTAATCTGGTAAAATTTGTGCAGGAAAAAAATGAATGTGTTCTTTAGTATTGGAAAATCAAAATGACACTATTTTGTTCTGAAAATTATGTAGTGGAGATAGATAGTAAAGAACAAAGAATATGTTAGTGATTACGGGTGGGGGAGGGTCCTCACTTAAGAAATAGATAGATGTCATATAGATTACCAAAGCTCTGACATAAAAATCCATTTTTGAAATTTCTCAATTTTTTCTTCATTTTCCAACAGAGCATAAAAATAATGTCCAAATGTCAAAAACCAATTGAATATGTAAGTATTGGCTGAGATATGACCATCTGAATAAATCTTGTAATGTTATGAACCAGAGCACTATAACACTGAGTTCCTATAGGAAATCTATTTATTCAGATGGTCATATCTCAGCCCATACTTAACATATTCAATTGGTTTTCTACATTTGGACATTATTTTTGATGCTCTTTCAAAAAAGGAAGAAACAATTGAGAAATTCCAAAAATTGATTTTTGATGACGTCACACTTCACCACTCTATACCTGTCTAGCGTTGTGTAGAGCTAGTATCAATTAAAAAAAAAGGAAAGGTCAAATGTGAAAAAACATTTCAAATTTCATATCATGTTTTATAATCTTGATTTAAGGAAAATTGTTTAAAGGACTGTCCCATATCCCTTATCCCTCCTGGCCAAACTAGTGCAGTGGGGCTTTAAGGGAACCCATTCCTGTACAAGGCTTAGCATCAGATTTTTGTCCGTGTTTAATCCGAGTAGGAGATGTACCATGTGCATAGTGAAGAGGTCCTAATACACCAGAAGATTCAAGCCATCTTACGATGTTTTATCAACTCTGAGATGGGATCCAGTCTACAGATTGATATCACTCCAGAACAAGCAGAGAAGATCCTTGATAAGCGTATGAGGGAAATGGGACCTTATGTCTTCAGAGATGCTCAGGTATATATTATGAAATAATAATAATAATAATAATAATAATAATAATAATAATAATAATAATAATAATAATAATAGGCATTTGTATAGCGCCGTCTATCTAGACAATGTTTTCCGAGGCGCACAAGAAAAATCAGGCCTGATAAAAACCAGATTTAAATCGGTTTTCCAATTTTTTTTTTTTTTTTTTTTTTTTTTCCAGATTAAAAAAAATAAATTCCCTATTTTATCCTGATTTTCCAGATTTTCCCCTTATTTTCTCTATTCTTTCCTATTTTGCCCTATTTTTGTCCCAATTTTCTTACTCGAAAGGGGGGAATGTTGTTAGATGCCATTTTTTCGCTTTTTTTTTTACTTAAGGGGGGCGTGGTTGAGGGGCAAACAAAAAACCTATTTGTTTTTTAGTGCTCACTATCACCCCTGAAAAATAGAAAGAGTGAGAAAGTTTGGATGAGTGTCATAGTGCCAAATACAGGTATTGTTAAAAAAGATAAGATTTAAGGAAGTAATGATTCTCAAATTAAATGGTAAATTATTCCAAAGACCAGGTGCTGCAGATGTAAAAGCCCTTTCACCACAGGCTACTCGTGTCTTTGAGATCTTAAGAAGATGCTGGTGTGATGATCTTAGACTATGAGCTGGTGTATAAGACAACAAGGTTTTGTAGATAGGGCATTGAAGTTTGATTTTTAGGTTTGTTTTTATTTCTGTAATCAGAGAAAACATGAATAACATAGCTCTGTCTTGACATATATATTTCTAGTGAATTCACCAACAATGGATAACACTGCTTCTCTATTAAAGATACAGATATACACCTTAAATAAATCATGATTTAACATTTACAATTTTGAAGTTGGGGATCATTTTGTGACAATGTACATTTTTTAGTTATCAGTACCATACCATAACTCTTTACTTTTCTCTTTCCCTATTCCTCTGTGTCTGTCTGTCTTCCCTCTTTCTCTCTCTCTCTCTCTCTCTCTCTTTTGCTCTCTCTCTCTCATTCTCTCTCTCTCTCTCTCTCTCTCTTGCTCTCTCTCTCTCTCTCTTGACACGCATTTGAATGATGGCAGAAGTTAACCTCTCTATATCTTATTTTTTGTATCATGCTCTATTACAGTTGACAGTGTTCCGGGTACTTTCCAGTCACTGGAAAGATTTTCAGAAATATAGAACCAGCCTCTCAGAAGAGAAAATGCTAGAAGAACTTGATAGAAAGCGGAGCAAAATGAGAAAGAAGGAGTTGGAGAGAGCACGTATTGAAGATGAAAAAGTGAGTTTTCATGTTGGTACTAAAAGATGGTGATGGTCAGGATATTGATGATGATGTTTGAGATGATTATACAAATAATACACAGCAGTGAGGGCATTAGTAAGAATTCCTTGCACAAGGTACCTTTTTAACAGTCTGTGAGCTCCTTTATGAATTTCTAGATATGCCACTAGAGGTACATGTATGCAGAAGCTGGGTATAGGATTATAGATCAAATTTTTGTTCACATCAATTGTTCATAGTTGGCTAAGTCGGTAAAGCGTCTGTCTGTCAAACCAAAGATCTCTGGTTCGAATCCAACCCAGGCAGATAACTAAAGCCTGCGTTGTGTGTTGACGTGCCCCTCCCTTTGTTTCATAGACACAGGTTAAGTGGAAAATACTTTGTCCCTCGGATAGGACGTAAAATGGGGGCCCTGTGTAGAGGAGAGTCACCATCTTTGCATGTTAAGAACCCACTGAACTATCAGTATAAGTGTAGGGGGAACCCCGGTGTAGTGGCCCACCTCCACACCCCCAATCAGCTATACCAGGAGGAGAGACCCAAGGGCTACAGTGATTCAGTTTGTTTTTTGCCTCCCAGGCACAGGTGATGCCAAATACTTAATAATGAAATAATAATAATAATAGTTAGCAGAACACTTGCGATTACTGCCTGATTTGCACTTTGATCCAATTCACGATTAAAACGTGATTGCAAAAAAACAATATTCATGAGGGTTTTTTTTTTATTTACCTAGAGTTCACTCATGCAGAAAATATTGTCACTACCTTTTGTGAGATCCGATTGAATACACGCTTGCCCATAATTTTGTTTTTTCATAAAATCATGCACATATTCTGAAAGTATTATTTTGGAAGATATTTTCTAAGTGTTTATTTGTTTTGATTATCTGTTGTAGTGATGATATTGCTAATGAAGGTGATGATAAAGGTAGAGTGATGCTGGTATCCAAATGATGAAGATGATGATGCCGCTGATGGTGAAAGTGATGCTAGTGATGACAGTGATGATGATGACGATGATAGTAATGATGATAAACCATGAAAGTGATGATGGTGATTATGATGATGATGATGATGGGGATGATGATGGTGATTATGATGATGATGATGATGATGATGATGGGGATGATGATGGTGATGATGATGGTGATTATGATGATGATGATGATGGGGATGATGATGATGGTGATGGTGATGATGATGGTGATTATGATGATGATGATGATGATGATGATGGGGATGATGATGATGATGATGATGATGATGGGGATGATGATGATGAAAATGGTGACAAAGATGATAGTGATGACGATAATGATGACGGTGATAGCGATGATAGTGATGATGAAAGTGATAGTGGTGATTATAATAATGACGATGATTAGGACGATGATAGTGATGGAGGTTGTGGTGATGACGATAATGATGACGGTGATAGCGATGATAGTGATGATGAAAGTGATAGTTGTGATTATGATAATGACGATGATGAGGACGATGATAGTGATGGAGGTTGTGGTGATGACGATAATGATGACGGTGATAGCGATGATAGTGATGATGAAAGTGATAGTTGTGATTATGATAATGACGATGCAATCCCACTTCTGCAATTATTGTCAAGATATACAAAATAGCCACAACGACTCTCATAAATGAGTTTTACAGACTTTTATTTGACAACTACACCAACATCTAAATTCATAGACATCTGCTGTTACAGAAATATTACATATACGTACGGTCATTTAATTACTCCAATACCCAAAAGTGTAATCCCGTCTAAAGTTAATTTCCCAATTCATATAAATCTGCTGTTACACAAATATTACAAATACGTACAGTCATTTAATTATTCCAATACCCACGAGTGTAATTCGTACAAGTTAACTTCCCAGTTTTTAAAGTGTCCGAAATTAAGACAATTGTCCGAAATAAGGCGAAAGCCTTTTGCTTGGTATTTGCTATATCAAAAGATCAAATACCGACATAGTTCCTACGACGATTCGATGCTTGAAGACTCGTGAAGGTTGATATCCCGTAATCGCTTGTTACGGCAATCGGTCACGTGCTTCAAGATCCCGGATATACTGACTCGGCGGTTCTCGGATGCTAATTCGACGATCCGATGCTTGGATGCTAATTCGACGATTCGATGCTTGGATGCTAATTCGACGATTCGATGCTTGGATGCTAATTCGACGATTCGATGCTTGGATGCTATTTCGATGACGCTCAGCGTGCTACTAGTTAGTAGTGAAGAACGTTCTTGTCCGCTCTTACGGATATAAATGAAATTATCAATATATCCTTCAAAATACATGATATTTAATTTCTACGGTTTCAACACTTATTTATAATACTCATTTTCGAATAAAGCAAACGATGAAATAATAAAGGTTATTTCACCAGACTTTCTTTATCCGGTTATAACAAAACCAACATTCCACTACACTTTCATTTCATTATTAACTAGGGTCACCAATCTAACTGACCCGGGCAAAAATAGATTTAATTGCTATGTCAGAAGATCCAAAACCGACATGGTTTCTACGAGGAATAGAACCCTGGAGACTTGTGTCGGAAGGATGATGACCCACAAACTTAATCAATCATTATAAGAATTCCGTTATGTCAATAAAAATTCGTTAGAGAAATTAAGTCATTTCTAGCACAATAATTTCAATAATAACTTGTTTCTCATCATTACTACTAGGTTGTACTGCGTTAATTCATTAACACAAAATAAAATGTTCTTTTACATATAATTTCAAAATGTATGCATGAAGCGTTAAAGCATTTATATCAATAAACGTATATAATTATCCCTATCGAACGACGCTCAGGAGAACGATATTTCATGAACGGCTCTTTCGTCACGTGTTCGTGAATAATTACTTTTGATACACATACGAGCTAATTTGCTCTAACATGGTGCTTCTTGCACACTGTAAACATGTAAATTATCTGAATCTCATTATCACACATAGGTTATGTATAGAAAGCTACTTACAGTTATGTTGACAAAATTGTGCCAATGGCAGGAAAATCGAGGTTCTGGGCTACATGGAGGATACCTCTCATACCGGTGTCGCCTGAGGAAAAGGACTGCTTGCGCCGAATACAAAATCAAGGCTCTGGTAGCAACTTCCACAACACACATAAGGGTACCTGTTCAAGACCTCTCACACGTCCAGCTACAACCTCGTCTTCTAGTCAACTGCACTGATTTAAGTCCACACGTACACACCTTTAAGCATTCTCGGCACCACACCCTAATTTGCATATATTCAGACAAGCGAAATATTTTCTATCACTAACGCCCTCTAATGTCTAGATGACCTTGAAAATAGGAAAACAAATAAAATAAGAACAAATTTCCCATTTTACTCTGACAATTTACCCCCTTTTTCAGAAAATATTTTGGGACTCTAACATTAACCAACACAAAATGTGTACTTCTACATTCCCTTTATATTCAGCAAATACGACTCATATAGTCTGCTCCTACGTTTTCTTTACCCTTTATCGCTTGTACGCGATATCTGTAAGACTGTAAGGCAAGCGCCCATCTGAGTACACGTCCGTTCGCGAGCTTCCCTCGACGAAGAGCGCGAAGAGGTTCGTGGTCAACCTCGAGTACGAATTCCCTACCGTAGAGATAGGCTTCGAATTTTTGTACTGCCCAGACTACAGCAAGACACTCTCGCTCGATGGTAGAGTATCTCGTTTCTCGATCCAACAACTTTCTACTTGCAAACGCCACCGGAAACTTTTCATCGTCGAACTCCTGTAATAAGACTGCACCTATACCAGTCTCGGAGGCGTCAGTTCGAAGTATGAATGGGCGGTCGACATCAGGCAGATGCAAGATTGGAGCATTTGAGATCTTGCTCTTGAGACATCGAAAAGCTCTCTCTTCAGTCTCTCCCCACTCTACGGTGTTTGATTTGCCTTTCTTCGTCAGATTCGTCAGGGGTACGGCTATTTCTGCGAAGCATGGTACGAACTTCCGATAGTAACTCGCTAGGCCGAGAAATGACCTCAGCTGTCGTTTCGTTTCGGGCCTTGGTGCTTCTTGTACCGCCTGAATCTTATTCGTCATCGGTTGGAGCTTTCCACCACCAACCCTATGTCCCAAGAAATCTAGAGACTCTTGAGCAAGACTACACTTGCTCGGCTTTGCCTTCATATTGGCTGTGCGTAAGCGACTTAGGAGTTCTTTCAGAACCTCAAGATGTTTCTCCCAAGAAACTGTGTGTACCAAGATATCATCAATGAAGTTATGAACTCCATCAAGATCACGAAGTAAAGTTCGCATAACTCTACTAAAGGTGGCCGGGGCATTAATCAAACCAAATGGCATTGTCTTGAATTGGAAAAGGCCATTAGGGGTGATAAAGGCTGTACGGGGTTTGGCATTCTCAGTAAGGGGAATTTGCCAGTATCCTTTAGTGAGATCCAGTTTGCTGAAGTAGTGATCCTTCGCTAACGCAGTGAAGATTTCCTCTTGGTCCGGTATGGGCTCTGCGTCTGATACTGTGTTCATATTCAGCTTACGGTAATCACAGCAAAATCGGTTAGACCCGTCCGGCTTCTTGACTAAAACCACCGGAGAGGCATATGGGGATGATGATGGCTCAATCACCCCAAGCTCGAGCATCTCTTTGACTTTGTCACCAACCACCTGTCGGAGAGCGTGAGGAAGAGGATAGGGCTTGGACTTTACCGGTCGAGGATCTGTCAACTTGATGTCGTGGTGACCCAAACTGGTCACACTAGGAACATCTGTAAAAACGTCCGAATAATTACCGATAAGTCGCCTCAGCTGACTATTCTGCTCCTCAGAAAGTGTGTCTCCGATGCAGACATCAGCAACTGTCTGAGTCTGTCTCAGGCTGGGGACTTCGATGAGTTGCTCGTTTACCCTCATCTTGGTTGTCGTCTGTGCATCTTCGTCATCATTGACCTCGTCAATTTCTTCAATGACAGATACACCTGCTACTGCTGGATATTTTATTCCAGCATCTGAATTATTATCGTCTCGACGATAATAAGCCTTGGGAAGATTCGCATGGAAAGTAGTTATCCTTGACCCAAGGTCAACTCTGTAGTCGAGTTTACCAACTCTACCTACTACCTTGAAAGGGCCTTTCCAGTGCATCAGTAACTTATTCCTGTCTGTAGGAAGTAGTAGTAACACCTCATCTCCAACCTTGAAAGACCTAGCCTTGGCTTTCTTGTTGTACTGCGCTCGATACGCAGACTGCGATTTCGTCAGTTGCTCTTTCACAAGCTTGACTGTATTTTCCAACTTCTCACGCAGATCCATCACATACTGGTATGTGGTTTTTGTCTCAGCATCCGTGCTTTCATCATTTGCCCAAAGTTCCCGCAGGATCATCAAGGGGCCCCTCACCGCTCGTCCATAGAGAAGTTCGAATGGAGAGAATCCTGTGCTGTCGTGAGGTGCTTCGCGATATGCGAAGAGGAGTGCATCTATATATCGATCCCAGTCAGTGGGTCTCTCCTCCGCCATCTTCTTAAGCATCTGTTTAAGCGTCCCGTTAAACTTCTCAACGAGACCATTACAGGCCGGATGATAGGGAGTTGTAGTAAGGTGGCGTACTGACATTAGCCTATTCACTTCTTGCATCACATCTGACACGAACTGTGTCCCACGGTCGGTTAACATCTCACGGGGAAATCCAACTCTAGTGAAGATGCTGAAAAGAGCTTCCGCTACGGACACTGTATCTATGTTCTTAAGTGGAACAGCTTCAGGATACCTTGTCGCGTAGTCCATGAGCGTCAGTATATACCGACAACCTCGTGACGTCATAGGAGCGATAGGGCCAACAATGTCAACGGCCACACGGTGAAATGGCTCATCAATTAAGGGAGTAACCCCCAATGGTACTTTCCTTACCGTACCCTTGTACACTGGGCGCTGGCACACATCACACGACCTACAAAATCGAGATGTGTCCGCTCTTACACCACCCCAGAAGAAATTCTGTAAGATTCTTTCTGCGGTTTTATGTGATCCTAGGTGCCCACCCAATAGACACTCATGTGCAAGCCGCAGAATCTGTCCTCTGAATTTACAAGGAACAACTAGCTGATGGTTGACATCACCTGATGCGGATTGGAACTCGCGATATAACAATCCTTGTTTTCTTCGAAAGAGTGACCGGTTCCCATTTCTAGTCGTCTTGACTACTCCCGATTCGGCTTGCTCTCGTATACGCCCCAACGTTGCATCATTAGCTTGCTCTTTTCGGAACTCTTCAGCGGTAGCAACGTCAGTCTGCTTTGGTACCTTCAACTTTTGGATAGGTTTGCTTTCTTTCTTCCGCTGATTTCTTGTCTCTACAGCTAGACATGTATCACCATTCCAGTCTTCGTCCGGATCATTCGGTTCTCGAACACCTGGAATATTCCCAAGAACTACATCATAGATAGGATTATCCACACACAATGCTTCCACCTCACCAATGAAGAAGGGTGAGTCAAGCGTTACCTTAGCAACGGGGAACGTCCTCATAGTACGATCTATCATGAGGCACCTCCTCTCTTCCCCAGCAAATTGGTCTGGCTTGATAAGTCCCATCTTCACAAATGTTGTGGAACATCCGCTATCCCTCAAGACTTTGACACGCGTGCCGTTGATGATCCCTTCTTTGACTGGCATAAGCTGGAGGGGTTTAGCTCCACCAGCACCACTAACTATCGGCAATGCCAACTCCGATTGTATCTCAGTGACTTCTCCTTCTACATCTGTACATGAGAAACAAGACATTATTACCAAACATGCATTAACATCGTACATTTCCGACTCATGACGATTCACCCTTCTTTTATCCCGACCAGTCGACTCCTGGAGTGAATCTGTATCTCTGTCATGGACCTGTCTCTGAGGTTGCTTCGGCATGCTCGACGTCCTGTCCGATTCACTCTGAATCTCAGCTCCCGCAGCTGCAACCTCTTTCCTCTTCCGTTGCGTGCAATGCTTTGCCTGATGCCCTAGTTTCCCACAGATAAAACAACCACCAGGACGGCTTTGCGACCTGTCCGATGGTTTCGAGCCTGCTGGTTTCGAGCCTGCATGCAGAGGAGGAGAAGTGGGTTTAATGGTGTGTGACTTACCAGTCCCACCCTGCCATCCCGATCTTGCTTCTACAAAGCAGTCGGCAATCTCTATGACTTCCTTGAGTCCCTTCGGCTTTCGTTCCTTTATGAAAGTCTCCATATCTTTCGAGCAGGTAGTGTAAAACTGCTCTATAAGGAACAGCTCCACTACATCGGTGAACGTCTTCTGGCGTCCCGACATCTCAATCCATTTATCAACATAACTCCTGAGCCTAATGATAAATTGCTCGGCTGTCTCACCCGAATCAGGTTTCGAACTCCGAAATTTCTTTCTGAAACCGTCACTAGTAAGCGAGTACCGCTGCAATATCGCTGTCTTCACTACATTATAATCTTGAGCATCGTCTTCACTCAACCGGGAGTAAGTATCCAAGGCTTTTCCCGTTAACAGAGCACTTAAATTTACAGCCCAAACATTTGACGGCCACTTTTGCGCAACCGCATAACGTTCAAATCTAAGTAAATAAACATCTAATTTGTCTTTACCACAAACAAATGAGGGAAGTTTAGGGGGACGAATATTATGAGTACTGTTACTCCTATCCTGGTTACCTCGTTGCTCAAGCTTTACACTTTCTATTTTCAACCTAATTTCTGCCAATTCTTTTTCCTCCTTCAATTGCTCACGCTCTTCTGCTCTCTTATCCCTCTCTCTGTCCTGTTCTACCTTTAAGAAATCCCTTAATTCTAAACCTGTGAGTCCCAAAGATTCCCCAATCGTTACTAACTTTTCAACATCCATGTCAAACACTCACAGTCATTCACATGAGAACTTACCACCAGAGCCAGAAACAATTTAGCAGCGCGTGGAGAGCGACGATGTGGAAGGCGAACGTGCACCAGTCACCAGGTATCCTGCATGTACCTCCAGTTGATTACCTCTAACCTGTAATACAGTAGGTAACATACAAAGAAAATATTATACAGAAACATATGCACACTATAGATATTAAATGCAAGTTCCAGAAATATCCTATAGTCGTTCAAATATTAGAAATCCCAGCTATAATAACATACCCTATTGTAATCCTAACAATTTTAATTTTTTTTCGCCGGTCCTGGCAAGGTCGCCAATTATTGTCAAGATATACAAAATAGCCACAACGACTCTCATAAATGAGTTTTACAGACCTTTATTTGACAACTACACCAACATCTAAATTCATAGACATCTGCTGTTACAGAAATATTACATATACGTACGGTCATTTAATTACTCCAATACCCAAAAGTGTAATTCGTACAAGTTAACTTCCCAGTTTTTAAAGTGTCCGAAATGAATACAAGTGTCCGAAATGAATACAAGTGTCCGAAATGAATACAAGTGTCCGAAATGAAGACAATTGTCCGAAATAAGGCGAAAGCCTTTTGCTTAGTATTTGCTATATCAGAAGATCAAATACCGACATAGTTCCTACAACGATTCGATGCTTGAAGACTTGTGAAGGTTGATGTCCCGTAATCGCTTGTTACGGCAATCGGTCACGTGCTTCAAGATCCCGGATATACTAACTAGTAGCAAGCATCGAATCGTCGAAATAAGCATCCAAGCATCGAATCGTCGAATTAGCATCCAAGCATCGAATCGTCGAATTAGCATCCAAGCATCGGATCGTCGAATTAGCATCCGAGAACCGCCTAGTCAGTATATCCGGGATCTTGAAGCACGTGACCGATTGCCGTAACAAGCGATTACGGGACATCAACCTTCACAAGTCTTCAAGCATCGAATCGTTGTAGGAACTATGTCGGTATTTGATCTTCTGATATAGCAAATACTAAGCAAAAGGCTTTCGCCTTATTTCGGACAATTGTCTTCATTTCGGACACTTGTATTCATTTCGGACACTTGTATTCATTTCGGACACTTGTATTCATTTCGGACACTTTAAAAACTGGGAAGTTAACTTGTACGAATTACACTTTTGGGTATTGGAGTAATTAAATGACCGTACGTATATGTAATATTTCTGTAACAGCAGATGTCTATGAATTTAGATGTTGGTGTAGTTGTCAAATAAAGGTCTGTAAAACTCATTTATGAGAGTCGTTGTGGCTATTTTGTATATCTTGACAAGGACGATGATAGTGATGGAGGTTGTGGTGATGACGATGATGAGGACGATGATAGTGATGATATTGATGATGGTGATATCCACTTTATTCTTTTATTCCTGCTAGGACTTTGCCAAACAGAATGCACCAAAGGAAGACGAGCACCTCTCTGCTATAGCTAGCAGTCTGAATTCAAGACGTATGTCAACCCGTCTCTCTAGCATCATACCAGGATTCCTGGAAGAAGAGGAAGAAGAAGAAGAGGAGAAAGTACTCTGGAAGTATTCTGACTACGTGCAAGGGATTGAGAGGGAGAAGCAGCTACTCAATGGTGATGATAGAGCCTCAAGTCTTATGTCAGGTATGTTTTGTGGATATTTATGATTGTTTTATTTTTTAAACCAGTCAATATCAAGCAAAGACCACATTATTCATGCAGAAATTGAAACTGGCACCGTGTCATCAAAGTGGCATTTTTTGTTCCTACTTTGATGACACGGTGCCAGTTTCAATTTCTGCATGAATAATGTGGTCTTTGCTTGATATTGACTGGTTTAAAAAATAAAACAATCATAAATATCCACAAATTTTTTTTGAAAATGACCATGTAACCGCCTTTTCATGTTGCCGTCTTGCATAGTACCTCTCCTTGAAGTTCCAGTATATGATAGGACATTTAGTCTTTATTCGATTTCCAGTATGTATGATAGAGCAAACTTATTTTTGAAAATGTTTAGGATTTTTCTCAATCGCACACATGCATATTCACAGCTCGCACAGAAAATCATTACAAACTGTCCAAATTTATTAAATTAGTTAAAACAGTTGAAATTGCTTCTAGCCTTTTTCCTACTATTTTATTTCCATTTATTCTCACACATACATGTACTTTATGTTTCATAATGGCCTCAAAACATTTAAAAAATTGATTCTAGACTTTATTGATCATTATGACAGTTAGGGTGTCAGTTTACTTATGTTTGTTGTTGAGTTTATTGGTTTCACATTTCACATATATTTCACAAATATAATACAGATAACAAAATATACATAAAAGACATAATGTTTCATAATTTAAAAAAAAATGATTATAGTAATTAACAAGGTTACATTTTAATATCATTTAAAGGAAAACCCAGACAAAAGTACAAACAGTGAAATGTGCTGGAACCTATAGAAAAGCAGAGCTTGTAAAGAATAGGTTCCTGAGAGACTTGAAAAAATGACAGGGACAGAAAATGTTTACTGTAGAGAGAAGTACACAATTAAAATTAAGACGGCAGTAATTTGACCAATAATTGTTTGGATTTCAATAAAGTACAACACTGAAAAAAAAGGGGGGGGGGGGAAGAAAAAAAACAACACTAAAACGAAGAGAAGTAACCAGCCAATAAATGGCAGAGTATGCACCTATTTCCTCCACATGTTTGCACCACCTGAACGTTTACAAAAATCAAACACTAGAAATCATAAATTATTCATTCCTGTTAAAATTCTCTTATGTCACACAGGCAAAAGAACGCCTAAAATTGCAGGCTTTGGGCACATTAGATTAATTTTATACATTATTTCATCATCATTCCAAATATGTTTACACTTTTTGAAATATTCTAGATATAGATGTTTACTAAATGGCCCCAAAGATATGTTGTGGAAAAGTTTTAACAGGAGTCCTGATAAACATTGATGTGTAGATGTAAACATTCAGATTGATCAGATATGTTTTATTAAAGATAAATTGCAACTGGTAAATTGTTACAAGTACAGTTACAAAAGGGGTAAAAAAAAAATAATGATAATAAATGAAGATAATCTAAGGATTATAAGAAGGTATATTCTTGGAATGCAAATAGATTCTATTCAATTGATGATTAATGTTTATCTTTCAGCTATTGAATGCTTAGCTGAAGATCAATACTTGGCGCACTCGGAGAAAGCTGCTAAGAATTGCCTGAATGAATCTGAAAAACACGGTAAGACCAGAGAGTATTCAAAATTCCATAACTATCGGGGCTTTTTTCATCCGATTTTGATGAGACTTTGACTGTTTGTTTTTTAATTGTTATCTTTTTATTCAATTAAACTTGCAAATGGGCCACTTTGTTGTCTACCTGGTTTGTTCTTTTCCCTTGTGGGGCTCTTGGAATGTGCATTTGCAATCTGTAATAGTAATCAGCTGGATTTATATAGCGCTTGATACCAAATACAGTCTCTAAGCGCTTTACAGATATTATTACCCCGGTCATCGGATTCATTCACGCACAATGTGCACCATCTCCACTCCCTGGGGAGTATTACTACCATATGGTCGCCATGAGGGCATGGGCAATTACTAACACAGATGCTCTGTCATCCTACTGGGTCCCCATTTCTCTCTCGGGTCTTGAGTGGCAAATTTAGATTAATGCTTTGTCAACAGACATTAATTATTGCCATGTCGGGGATAGAACCACAACTTTTTAATTTCCAAGTCATGTGCTTAAACCACTCGACTACAACACTTCTAAGAATAAATCAAAATCAGATATAAGATAAGACTGTGTGTGTTTTTTTTTTCCTTCTTTATTATGCTACCAGTGAAATTCCAGATTGGTTTTATTTGATCTGGGGGGTGTTTCATAAAGCAATTTGTAAAGTTACGCATGCCTTTACGAACGACTTGTATATGAAGTGCCAGATAGGATGCCCAAAATTGTTTCAGATATTTTCAATAACCTCAATTAAATTATGGCAAAAAATATACTTTGCATTAAAACTGTTTGTTATCATAAGAATGTTAATCTACATCTGCACAGTTCAACTTTAGTTGATGTATTTGATAATGATTGAGCATCCCATTTGGCTTTTCATACACAAGTCATTCGTAAAGTCATGCGTAACTTTACGAACAGCTATATTAAACACTCCTCTGCTTTGATTGGTTTCAGGAAAGGGAAAGCTCAAATCTAACATGAAAGAAGTGAAAGGTAGACGTAGCCCTGCTTCCAGCATCAGATCAGACCAGCCATTGCTTAGCAGCTCAGCAGGCCAAGCTGATCCCAAGTATGGTGTCAAGAAACGTGTCACACTCGTTGAGCCAGTTAAACCAGCTCATCTCAGAGGAGGATTGAAGAATGCTGTAGGCCCCAATGGTGACATGGGGTCAAAGGTCAGAGGTCAAGGTAGGCCAAAATCACCCGGTCAGGTCTTACAACCTGTAAAGCCAAAGAAGAAGTGAAGTCAAGATGAATAACAGTATTATTAGGAGTATATGTTATCAGTTCACCAGAAAAGCTGGTCAAAGGTCTTCAATTTTTGTTGTTGTTAGTGTTTCAAGTTTCAAGTTTCAAGTTGTTTTATCTTTCTTTCTTTCATAACACACATTACAAATATGACATGAATAGTGAACAGAATATGGCGTTACAAATAGAAAGATGAGGTGACCTTGGTTGAAAGCAAGGCTTGTGGATTTAAGGTCCCTCATGAGTAGCTTATGAGTCGGTAACGATCGTAGAAATGCTGTCTGATGGAAATCTCTGATATCAAATCTATCTTCTTACCATTATTTTTCTAAAGTTCAGACTGAAAACGCCTTGAATTATGCATTATTTCTAATAACGCCATCTTTTCTCACTCCTGATATTTGTTTTCATTGATGGAAGGAAGGTATGGCGGCAAACTCAAGTGCCTGCTCGCCTGTGTGCTCACTACTCTTGTTTATCTTTGAGGCTGATTTACTCTGAGAATAATTCTCTCTTCATCTTTTTTTATATTTTCTCAAGAATTACCCATGAATGTATATACACTTATATTAGTCTAAAGCTTATTAGAAACAGAATTCACTTTCTGGTGAACTGATATGTCTATGCTTTGAAGAGTTATGTCACAACAGAACATCATATATATAGAGAGAGAGAGAGAGAGGGAGAGGGGGTGGGCAGGAGAGATTTAAACATAACAGGCAGTGAGAGATATAGCCTGGCCCAGAGGAGAAGGGCAATGAGCTGTGAAGGAAACACAGTTTTGCCTACATTACAGGATAATACATTTATAGTTTATGGATAATCATGTACTAGCAATATCAAAGTCATGCAGCTGGTTAGGAAACACAACAGGTTTTTATACAATTACTTCCACTAAGCTTTCTTATCATGAACACATGTGGAATATGCAATGAAATTGGCTGAATTTTTATATATAATATTTTTGTACATATATTTGTTTGAGAGGATGTAAAGTATATTTTCAAAGCCTTTTGAATGAAGTATGTCATTGTGCTTTAAGATCTTCCTAAAGAATTGTTGTTTGTGCTTATTTGATGAAAAATTGCTTGTAAGTCACCTTATCAAATCAATTTTCAATAATCAAAGATTATCCAGTATTTAAGATTTAAAGGAAATGTCAAAAATGTTATCTGATCAGAAGCAGAGTTTAAGCAAAATCAGATATAAGATAAGACTGTTATGATGATTAGAATGACAAGATCCCTACAGTTATGAGATCGCTAATGGTGCGTAAATTATGATGGGAGAACTCTCTATTTTTCTATACACAAAATAAAAGTACTTTTCCCTTTTTTTCACACGCTTTGAGCAGATTGATTAATGTGTGTCATAAAAATGTCTCTTTGTTTATGAAAATCAGGAAAAAGTGTACGTTAATGAATATGACATGGAAATGGTAGAGTTTGTGTGTAGGATCACACATCATGGCTGCATTGCCTGTGGGGAATTCCCTCTTATTGCTGCTTTCATTTTGTATTCACAGATAAAATAAGGAAAGAGAGATTTTGGTGTGTACACATGTACTTTTTATGGTTTACATGCATAAGAAAAATGACCATGTGAGAGCTGTCAAAATATCACCTATGAACATAATTTATTTTTACTTGCGCAATGAACACTTTTTACTACTCGATTCTAAAACCGTTTGGGACCTCTTTTTTGGAGGCTCACACATTGCAGCACGGTAGGCCTACACTCGTTCACAGCACTACACAACAGTACGAAAATACTCTACCCAGAGGTACTTGCTGTACTTGCACTGGAAGAAGAAGAGGACTGTATCACTAAAGTTATCAGAAGGGAATATCTTTACATGTATGATGGCTCTCACACAAATCCAAGTACTTAAACATTATAATAACATTGGAGTAGTATTTTTACATACCGGTAAATGTATATGTATGTATATATATTTATATGGGTGTCATGTCAGAGTTGAGAATTCCCGCACTTTATATTTACACTGTTGCTCATAAAGGTGGAATTTTTTTTTTTTTATTCCAATTTATGGAATTATTTTAAAAATAATGTAAAAATAATAGATCTTGATAATAATATACATTCTCAAATTTTATTGAATAATAATTTGCCAAATATGTGTTTTGCGTGACTGCTAAAGCATGTGTTTGGTACTATGCTTATCAATTAGGGGACCTATGCCCTTAAGTCATAAATGACAGTAATGAGGATTAATGCCCCACAAAAGGGCACTAATATAGCACATCGACACGGTTTTGATCCTGGGGCCTCACAGTTACGAGGCCATTGCTTTGTCACTGAACCATGACTGTACGCAGTGGGGGCTAGGGTAGGGGGCAGTTTCCATAAATTCAAAACAAAAACAGAAAATACAATAAATTTTCAATAATTTATTGCATTTAACCCCGGTGCTTAACATTAAAAGAAATTATGTGTGCCTATGCCTTGAGCCATAATGCATGGCCGTCCAGAGGATTTTTTTATGTTGGGGACCGGGGTAAAATGCAATAAATTATTGAAAATTTATTGCATTTTCTGTTTTTTTTTTAAATTTATGGAAACTGCCCCCTACCCTAGCCCCCGCTGCGTACAGTCATGGTTCAGTGACAAAACAATGGCCTCGTAACTGTGAGGCCCCAGGATCAAAACCGTGTCGATGTGCTATATTAGTGCCCTTTTGTGGGGCATTAATCCTCATTACTGTCATTTATGACTTGAGAGCGTAGGTCCCCTAGTTGATAAGCATAGTAGCATACACATGCTTTAGCAGTTCCGCAAAACACACATTGGCAAGTTATTATTCAATAAAATCTGAGAATGTATACTATTATCTATATCTATTATTTTTAAATAATTTTTAAAATAATTCCATAAATTGGGGTAAAACTAAAATATTCCACCTTTATGAGCGACAGTGTATATGGGTGTATATATATGTATATGGGTGTATATGTATATAAATGATATATTTTCAAGATATTTTGTTTTTGAAATGTGTGGTTTTCCAGGTCTCTGTGGTTTTCCAGGTCCCTGTAACCAAGGCAACCCATTCTGATGCAGACCATTGAACATTATCTATGCAAATGAATCCATTTTGATTAATATCTGATAGAAATTCAAGTACATGACTACAGAAATCATAATAATTATTAGAGTTGCAATATGCCTATGCCCACCCACCGAAGGTAGTGCCGGAGGCATTATATTTTTGGGTTGTCCATCTGTCCGTACGTTCGTTTAACTGTTCAAGCCATGACATTCAGGCGGAGGCATATTAGAGATGCAGAATTTGCTTATTGTCTTGTTGATAATGTTACATGCTAGACAGAGGTATTTCTGCAGAACAGAGGGGCATTTCACAAAGATCCTAAGTTGAACTTAACTCTAAGTTAGACTTAAACATTATAAAGAGTCATTCAAAAGCGTAAATTCACGTATTTTAGACTTTTTATAAATTCCACATCAAGAACATGAAATCCCTGTTGGTAATGGAAAATATTATTGAATTGAATCAACATTTTATGCCTTTTAAAATAACTTTTACAAAATATATTCATAGATGCATGCCAACGGCTTTCCATAATTGTTAAGTCTAACTTAGAGATAAGTTCAACCTAGGATCTTTGTGAAACACCCCCAAGTTGATTTCTAATTTATGGATGTCTCATCTGTGAATGAGTAAAGTAACTAGATTACAACAACTTTCTAAATAATCTATGTGTTTTTCAATAATTAAATTTGTATGCCTCTGCTCATCGAAGGTAGTGCTGGAGCCTGGAGGCATTATGTGTCAGGTTGTTCGTACGTCCATCTAATTCACTTTCTTGTTATTACGATATCTCAAGAACCACTTGAGATATGAACGTCAAAATTCATGATAGCTAGTATGTCCCTTATGCTACGGTCACAAAGGTTCGTACGAACGTTAATTTTGTATGAATCTCCCTGTTTTTCAATTGTCTTCCCGAATTTCCATTGTCTGAAAATTGTTTGTATGGCATTCGTAGCAGTTCGTAATGGCATTTGTGACCGAGGCTTAAGGAAGACAATCTGGGGCCCGTTTCATAAAACTTTTTATCTATAACAAAAGCTAAATTTCTATGACAAATTTGCTCTCAACCAATCACATGCCATGATTTCAGTAGCTTATAACAGTAGCTTGTAACTATTGATATCAAGTTTTATGAAACGGGGCCCTGATCAGGTTTGGGCGTAACTAGATCAAAGGTCAAGGGTCAAATTTCTGAAAAGACAGGTATTATCCTCATCACAATATCTCAAGAACCACTTGAACTTTTAACTTAGGGACAGTGAGTATCATCATAGGAAGATCATCTGATTAGATCTTGGAATAAGTGGATCAAAGGTCATACATGTCAACGTCAAAGGTCATACATGTCAATGGCTGAAATTACTTTAATATCTCAAGAACAACTAGGTATGACCTTTCAAAGATTATCACCACAGGAAGATTACCTAATTATATTTTAAGGTAAGTAGCACAAAGATCAAAGGTCATAGAGGATATTTTACATTAAAAGTATTAACCTTGTTATCATAATATGTCAAGACCTTTTGTACTAAATTTAGGGGGAGGCACAGAGATTGGCTATTATATATAGTGTTGAAATGTTCATACATTCCATGTTATCTATGCACATTTTTCCTCTATTTTCTTCCATGCTAAGCATATTTTAAGATGATATACTTGACATACTGGTAACATAAAAACTGATGTTGATTTAGATTGTTTTTACCATTTAAATGGTTATTTTTTAAAGTGCATACTAGCATACATTCTTATTCAGGAGTTTTGCTGGGTGGTAATTGGTATTTAAAATATTTAGGTAAAACTGTTTATGGGATACAAAATGTTACAGTAAATCTATATTTCTAATTTAAGCAGTATCTTTTATATTTCATGTTATGTAATTTATGAAAAGCGCACTGATATGCCTTAGGACAGGAATTGTGCTATATAATTGTTAAGTATTATTATTATTTTTAATTGCCAATAATGCTTTTGTATATTTGAACAAAGATATAAGTGGATTGTAAAAGAATGTGTATATATATAACTGTACTCTATGGCCGAATTCACAAAGGAGGTTTACATTTAACCCATGGTTTAAACCTTCATTTACATAACCCATGGTTTAAAAATTAGCACAAAATAAGTGTACCTTGCCTTGCGCTTGTCTTATATTGGACCTCTTGACTGTCTCACGCTTATTTTGCGCTAATTTTAGACCATGGGTTATGTAAATGAGAGTTTAAAACTCCTTTGTTTATTTGAGCCTATATGTTTGACAGTGTGATGTGTTGTTTGTATTATAGTGAAATATCCTTGCCAACGAGAGGTTTCAGAGAACTAGCTATTGGTGTGTGTGTGTGTTGTTGTTGTTTTCTTTATCAATGGAAGTAAATATTGTTTCTTATGTTCAAGCTCATATATGTACATACATACAGTCAAACCTTACTGCCAAAGGGACACACAAAAAGTATTTTTTGTAGACAGGTTCCTTTAGTTCATGTTTCAATGAGAAACCATTTTCAAGGGAAACACAAAATGTGGTCTGTGTAGACAGGTGGTCACTAAATCAGGTTTGACTGTATTTGGTAATTTCCAAAAAGTCATGGTGTCAATGTTTATGAACCTGTTTGACAAATGAGCAAGGCTAAATTTCAGATGAATGCACAGCCACTTTCACTTGTAAGAAAAATAAGAATGATTTGAAATAATCCAGACACTTATTTTTCACTAAATTTGCTGCAGGAGTGGATCGCACCTTTTCATCATGTCCTGCTCGCTTAATGTGTACATCATATACACCAACATGTCATGCATGTACATTGAATACGTCACATATTTAAGCATCTATGCAAATGTGAATTCAGAATGAGAGAGTTTGAGCTACATGTATCTGTTTTATATTTAAAAAAAATATATATATGCAAAGATTAACCTTTGACAGAAAGTTTGACAAAAATATTGGACAAAGGAGAGAGATTTGATAATTTCTTTTTAAGTTGAGATCACTAATGGTGTGTAAAATCTTCCATAATGTATATCATGTCATACAAAGAGAGCTCCCCCCCCCCCCCAAGTTTTTTGTTATGTGCAAAATTATTAAATCATTCTCTCTTTATTATATTATATCTAGTTTTTTCGAAGAGTCCAAACTTGATCATAGTAGCTAAAATATCGTAACATTATTTTCCTGCTTCATTTATGCAATTGAAATATCTCGATTGCAAATATAGATGTCTCTATGAAACAAGTGCCATTCCTCAGTCCTATGCAGAACGGGTTTATAATCACGTCATTTCCTTTTACAAATTTGAATATTTGGTTTAGTGTACCAGTATACATTGTGATTCGAGGTTCCATTACATGTGTGTGCTGTGTTTTGATAAATAAACCATGACTTTTTAATCATGCAATGAGGATATGATTCGTGTCAAAATAGATTATAGTGCAGGTAAATGTATGATTGGTATTGGAGACTGATTAAAGACTTATGAACATAAAAAGAATATTAAGTGAGATTCCAGTCGAAGAGTTATTCAAATTCAAATTCAAATTCAAATTTATTCATGTTTCCAACAAAACATTACAAATCAATTATAAGCATTTAAAACAAATTTAAGAAATACATGTCTCCTCAGAGACCAATGACTGAATTACCATGAATAATGAGATAACAGATTCGCGATATGAAGATTTCTTTTCTTCTTGACATGTAGAAAAGAAGAAGGCAGACCTAGGAACATGTGATGCTAAAATAGTTCCTTGACGGGGTCTAGTTGAAAATGCTTTTGAAAGACGAGGTACGTCGTATAATTCACAATATACCTGATTTGCATGAAAATGAAATGAAAATATGGGCTATTTTGAAATCTTTGAACAATCATGCACCATATAATTTGCCAATCAAATGCCCCCCCCCCCCTCTGGAATCAACTGCCCCGGAACAGCACCCATAGACGCATGTAAGAGACACAAACAACATATTTATTTAACTGATTTTACACACCTTAATTCATACCTTGGAAAGCGCTGTGAAACCAATTGTGTGAGAGCGCGATATAAATGAACATATTATTAGCATTGTTAGAAAAGGGTAGGCGACAGAAAGAGAGAGATGGAGAAGAGAGAAAGAGAGCGAGAGAGAGAGAGAGAGAGAGAGAAACATAGAGAGTGGGGTATGAGAAAGAGAGAGATATATGTGTATATGTGGAGAGAGGAGGGTGACGGAGTCGGAACAAGTTCATAGATGCAGCTCGGGAAGAGACCTTAATTAACTGATACTTGATTCTCTTTTTTTTAAAATTTTGTTATTGAACTCATTAACACAAACTTATAGCTTAGAGTGAAAGCTGTCTTTAGAAACTGTTCTTCGGATAGGATATATGATCACCCATTTATCGCTTTAGATGAATCTATAACATAGAGTTCGATATTTCAAATGTTAATCAGATCTTCCGGTAAGCCCTTAAATCAAATATAACATGAACCGTGCCATACGCTCATACCTCAGTCACACCGAAGAGACCGAACACACACACATGAGACCGACCACACATATAAAGCCAACCACACACTGACAACACGTTATGAGACCGACCACACATATGAGACCGAACACACACATGAGACCGACCACACATATAAAGCCAACCACACACTGACAACACGTTATGAGACCGACCACACATATGAGACCGAACACACACATGAGACCGACCACACATATAAAGCCAACCACACATTGACCACACATTATGAGACCGACCACACATATGAGACCGAACACACACATGAGACCGAACACACACAAGAGACCGACCACACACATGAGACCGAACACACACATGAGACCGACCACACATATAAAGCCAACCACACACTGACCACACATTATGAGACCGACCACACATATGAGACCGACCACACACAGACCGACCACACACATGAGACCGACCACACATATGAGACCAACCACAAACATGAGACCAACCACACAAATGAGGCCAGCCACTCATATGAGACCGACCGCACAAATGAGGCCAGCCACTCATATGAGACCGACCACACAAATGAGACCGACCACACATATGAGACCAACCACACAAATGAGGCCGACCACAGATATGAGGCCGGCCACTCATATGAGACCACACATGACAAACATGACATCATCTATACCTGCGAGAGAGCATAGCAGCTAGCTAGGTGAGCTTAATTTGTGGTGGAAATTTGAGAAAAAGTTTCTCGTATTAGGAGCACATGTTATAGAGAAAAGAAAAGGGAGCACTTATTAGAAGGGAAAAGAGGCACTTCTAGCACATTAAAATGGGGCACCATTGGGCATTTATCAGAAGTGAGAAGGAACATTTATGAGAAGGGAAAGTGGCTCTTTCTAAAAAAGGAAAAGCGGTACGTGTAAAAAATAAATGGGGCAACAAGCGGAGATATGCTCATTGGAAGAGGAAGGGCATTATTAGAAAGGAAAGGGATTTGAATAGGTGCAGTTATATATCAGAGGTGAAGGGGGCACTTATCCGATGCGGTAAAGGGCACGTCATGTACCTGAAAAGGGGTACTCGATACATATGTAAAGGGTCAATTGTGGAAATAAAAAAATGACACCAGTATTATAAAATAAAATATGCACTTATAACAAAGGGAAAAGGGCACTGTGAAAATAAAGGGGACACTTCGCGGATTGGAATAGGGGCACTAATCAGCGATGAGAAGGGGTACTTAAAGTAGATGTTCATTGATTTTAAAAACTAACTTTTATTTCATTATTGCAAAGTTGAAACTTTGATTTGACAAGGTTATCAGAATTTAATGCCTGGAAACATTCGAAATAATGATTATTATAAATTACAAAACGCTTGAATACGTACAGCCCCGGCATAGCACCTGAAGAGCTCTCCGAACGCTGCTGAAATGTGTGAGATCACAGTATGGACATGATTTGCACAAGCAGACGATGTCCCATGACATCTCACAGATTTTCAGTGCCTGTGTTTTCATCTTCTCTTGAGTTCTTTCTCTTACTTCACTACCGTCAGGCTAAATGTAAAATATATTGCCTTCACTCTAATCCCCACGCATGGTTTTATTTTGATGACAAATGCAGCGATACAAAAATAAAGGAATCTGTCGCTTGTAAACAAAATAAGACGCCATTGTACATGTATATTCAGCTGCACACACCGCTGTATGTTCGGCGTTTCAAGAGGGAACGAATGCCGTCCTTAATATCATTCCGGTGGTTTTTCAATTTGAAAGTTTGGTTTCTTTGATTGTGAATTAATCCCTATCCTGTTTATTTACAACCAAAAAATTTAGTTATCAGAATTGGGTCATATCCCCTTTTGAAAGGTTTGACATGCCATTACATTTATATACACTAAACTCATTATGTTCTACACATTTTTACATATTAGCAGTGAAGGGATGTTCCTTTGTCTACCTGAGGAACTGTACATTTTGTCCGCTTTCTTTGTCCATCATATTCATAGTTCATGCGTACCCTAAATAACCGTACTGAGTGGGGGGGGGGGGGGTGAGTTGTTTCTTTCCACCGAATGCGCATGAACAGTTTTGTCAAAATGGCGAATTGCCTTGTCAAGTTGTTTCGGAAGACCAAGATGAGGAATATTGCTGCAAACTTATCCGATGTCTCCTCAGCTTTGTGAGCCTGATTACGGTATGGTCGTCCATGCCTTAATATCAATCCCATATTTCACATTCTTTTAAAGAGATTCTAGGGGGAGAATAATCATTTCTAAAAGAATTGTCTTTGGGTATTAGTAGCTTTCAGGAGTTGAGATTTTTTCGAAGATGAAAAGGACCATATTGCTGCAAATTTATGCAGTCTCCTTACCTTTTGGAGTCTCTCTTATTATTGTCTTTGAGTTTGTATAAATCCCATTTCACATACTTTCAAAAATATTAAAGGGGTAGGATAATCATTCTTAAAAGACTCTTGTCTGTGCGTGTTAACCTATACATGTAATGCAGTTAAAAATTTATTCGAATGTCAAATGCACCCATATTGCTGCAAATTTACGCGAGGTACCCTCAGAAATAATTATTAGAGGAGTTATACTTATAGCCAAGAAACTTTTTGAAGGCGGTTACTTTTTGAGCTCTTCTCTTATTCACTATGACACGTCACTGTTTTACTGTATAAAGAAATTGTACACCCTTTTGTTCTCTGCACCTTCACCTGCTGTCACAATTAACACAACACATCAGTCATCCCATCCCAGTATAGCTTGGAAAAGCTGCTTCAGGGATTACCTCATCAAAGTAATATAAGATCCACGCACAGCGAATGTTTTGCGAAAGCACGTTCCACTGACAGAAATGTGTCGTTGATCTAAGGTGTTTGGTTGTGCGGTGTGACTGAGGCAGTTGGGTCATGTAAGGAGTGGTTGACAAAGGAGAGAAGGGCAGGGCAAGAGAACGCATTCTTTGTGTTCCGCTCGAGTAAATCATCAAAGGTTTGGCAGTCAGAAAGCAACGTGTACAAACTCTTCTTAACGCAAATATAAGAGCCCTATACAAAAATGCATAGGTAAGACGCCTATTCGATTGTACACGTTGCAAAAAACTGTTCTCTCATTTCATATGCCATTCATATTAAATGTACGCTCCTGAAAGCGCGTTTTCAAATTGATTTTCTTATAGAGTGTCGCCTATATAATTATTTGTAAAGTGATAAGGAGCTGTTTATACTCGTCATGAGGGCGGATTACATTCTCTCAGCGATCCTAGTTCTATGTGGGATTGCTCACGGTAGAAACGTGGGTACAGAGTTGGAATGGGATCCTAAAGGATATGTACTATACTGTCCTTGTTCGGGTAAGTACATCTCTTATCTTTATATTTTATTTCTGCTTCGATAGCTGCTGTTCCGTGTTGTTGGTACTATCATTAGCATTTTGTCTAAAGTTCTAAATAAGAACACTTCCTTACAAAGCAGTATAATAGATTGACTATTGAGACAGGTCCTAGTATTTTTAGGATCGAATAATGCTGTATACATATTTATACAACATGTTGTATTATATACTGCAACAAAGCGTTGCATATATAATGATTCTTCAATAGGCAATGTTCGTAATGTCATAAATTATTTCATTCACCTGTAATCGTATTTCAATAGTCAAAAAGCAAACTGCATATACTTGTTGTTAGGTAGAACAAACATTATGGCTTGTCCAACCCAGCTAGCAAACAGTTGATGCATGCAATTTGGATTCTGACTATTGAAATACAATTATTCCTAACAGGTGAATGAAATAATTTGTGACCATCGAGGCACTTAATTAACAAAGATTTGTGCATCAAATTTGATATCAATACGAAAATGGCCTATTAATACTCACTGTTGGTACAGCTGAATTAAACTCAAACAGAGGGAATCGTGCTGCTGACATAATCGGAACGTATCCGAACGGGACGGAACGGAACGAAACGGAATGGAACGGAACTGGACGGCTCGCCCAGAAAACAATGCATCCCGTCCCACATGTAGGCCTATATATAGATAAGTTTGGGTACACATACTCCTACAATGCATGAGGTCTATTATATGTTGATGGAGTGATGACACCTCTATAAAATTTTTATTGATAAAAATATTGACAATAATATCGATAATAATAATGATGATAATAATAATTATAATTATACTAATACAAATTATAATTGTGCATGTACTGATAATATTGATAATAATAATAATAATTACAATACAAATAATATTAACAATAATAATAATAATAATGATAATCATCATAATAATTACATAATAATAATGATAAACATGTTCAACAAAAATAAGAAGAAAAATAATAATAATCATGTCTTGTGTATACCCAGTTATAGCCTCGACAGTATTAATGCCGCTCTTTCAATATTCAATTCAATTCAATTCAAATCAATTCAATTATTCAAAAGAAGAGAGGAAAAGAAAAGGACTGCAACATGGTTTGTTTGTTTTGTTTGTTTTATTTCCATTTTTTCATATCAATACAAAGAAACATTCAAATAAATATAATGAAATAACATGTAAGTTTGACAAAATTATTTCTAGTTAAAACAAAAGTTTCATACAAAAGGAAAAAGCAGGAGACCACATGTCGTATTAAAGCGTAAATGCTTGAACATGGCCGTGGCCTCTGCCGAGTTAACAAAATAAAAGAACAACCCATGCAACTACATATTGTATTCAATGTTAAATAGTAGCAATGTAGTGTATGGCATGCATAATGGCAAGATATAGGTGAAGAGTATAGTGTTGAAATATTTGACTGCATATATATATATATATATATACGTTACAAGTACACCTGGGTCGAGAGAGACATGCGGCCTAAACACTTTGCCCAATGATGTATAGGCACCGAGCTAGTATAGTATAGAATCCAGGGGGTGTTTCATAAAGCTGTTCGTAAAGTTACGCATTCATGACTTTACGAACGACTTGTATATGAAGTGCCACATCGGATGCTCAATCATTATTAAATACATCAACCAAAGTTGAACTGTGCAGATGTAGATTAACATTCTTATTATAACAAACATTTTTAATGCAAAGTATATTTTATGCCATAATTTAATTGAGGTTATTGAAAATATCAGAAAAAACTTTGGGCATCCTATCTGGCACTTCATATACAAGTCGTTCGTAAAGTCATGCATAACTTTACGAACAGCTTTATGAACCCCCCCCCCCCCCCAGGACCCCTATCTCAGGCATTACATGTCTACAAAATCATATTGTTAGGTTTGGATGAAGAATCTGATACTAAAGATAAAAACCACGTTATTGGGGGATATTCTATATTTCGTAACATTATTATGCTAATGTTTCTCTCACGCATCTCACTGCATGTGTCATTTATTGAACGCAAGAGAAAGTATTTATATTTCCAAGACTTTTCCCTGTATTTGACTTTGTATTTATCCCGATATAGGACAGTTCGCTGATGTGTCATTAATTGAACGCAAGAGATAGTATTCATATTTCTAAGACCTTTCCCTTTATTTATATTTATCCCGATACAGGACAGTTTGCTGGGCAAGTGGAACAGCTTTTGGGGACCTTATATTTCGCCAAAATGATCGATCGAGTCGTAATCCTCCCTCCCTTTATCAACTATCCATGTGGTCGTAAAACGCATGCGCATAATTACGGCGTACAAGTTTCGGCGGGAAGAAAAGAAGGAAATGTAAATAAAACGTCAATTAATTCTGTCCACGATATCTTTAATCTTAACCTGGTCTCATTAAGCATCTTTGTTTCATCCTAGTCCTTCTTCACTCTCTCTCTCTCTCTTTGCATATTCTCTCTCTGCCTTGTCCCTCCCTCTTTCCCTCCAAGTTCTCCTCTTATTGTTTAAGTATTATTGGCTGCAGTTCACAAGATGGACAGTGACGGTGTCGTTTGCCTTATGTAAACTTTTTCAAAGGGTTCGTCTTCTCTTTCGATACTTTCTCTTTCGATACTTTCTCTTTCGATACTTTCTCTTTAATTTCTCTATCTCTTATATATTTCTGTACAAATTTCAATTATATTAATGTCTTTTTCGTCTTTCCATGTTGGTTCTTTCTTCATTCCCCCTCCCTCTTTGTGTTTTCTATCACTACGTTTCTTTAAAATAGGGCCTAGTACATTTTTTTGTATTTCTCCATTATTTTCTCTTATCTTTCCTTACGTGTCTATGTTTTTAACACAACTTTTTTCTTCTTTTAAATGTTGTGATTTGTACCCCCCTCCCTTTCCCTTCTTTTTCTATTTCTGCTTCAATAATTCTTTGGATTGCCAGTCTTGTGGGCCATATCGGTCTCATGGGCTTTGTAAAACTTCGAGTGTGATTAGATGCTGGTCTACTCGGGATGCCCCTATCCAGATGAATGACTGTACTCGCCCTAAATACCGACTGTCATATTTATCTGATAAAAATGCAACTTGATATAAACTCTACAATCTCTGTCTGGCTTGCGTTGGTATAAGATGAAAGGTGGTAGCCAGAACGTCCATGCAAAGTGCTATTTCAGTTCATATGCTATCGATATGCTTGAGACCAGGGGTGGATCTAGGATTGTTCGTGGGCGAGGAGGGGGAGGGGGGGCGAAACTTTGTGCAACGGAGGACTCTCGAAGGGGAAATAAATAAACAAACAAGCAAATAAATAAATCAATGAATAAGTATTCCCAATTGCGGAAGCGGGACCGCTTCCCCCTTTTTTCCACATCATTTTCAACTTTAAAATCTCTGGTGCCTGGTGGCCCTTCCGACGAAACGTTCCTCATTGGTTACGTCATCCTCAAGAGATCTATACACTTGACACAACTCAAAATCTTACCCAAACTTGTCTTCTGATATATTACTTGACATTAAAGTGCAGGTTGATCTAAAGTTATCTGCATCATGCATTCAGGAATATCTTGGGTCACTCATTCTTACTTCAAATAGCGCCACTGAAATTGTTATCCTGCGTCCTATTTATTTTCATGGCAATAATACAAAAACCCACCTCAACCTAGTACAGCTCCGCGCTATGAGCATCTATCTGCCATAACAGTCACATAATATGGGGGTAATTTTCTCGTCTTTTTGACAGTAATGCTGTATTCTATTACTATCTTTACAGGGCGATTCAGTAATCAAGCCGAGCTGCTATTGGGGTCGTTATTTTTTGCGAAGACGCTTGATCGCGTCCTGGTATTACCGCCTTTCATCGACTACCAACATGCAGTCGGACAGAGAAAAGATAATGTAAGCCTTAATTAATCCTACATGACAAGCTAGAAATAAATAATTGAAATTCTAACTCTTTTGATATAATTGATATGGAAAATTAATGCTCAAACTCATAAAAACCCAATAATAATAATTATATTCGTACAGCCATAAGGACGGCCTTAACATAACAATATTGTCGTACTTTTATTTATTTATTGAAATATATTTATTCAAGATAACAAGAATCAGATATACATTGTAGATACAAAATCTGTTTTACATCATGGTCCTGAACAGGATAAAAATGAAGTACACGGAAATAAAATATACTTGGGAGGATTGATTCAAAATAATGTCCAACTATTATCATCCCACCTCTTAGGAGGACATTTAAGATTGATGTTTCCACATTTACTCACAACCACTGGACTGTTGTCGGTGTGACATTTCTTGATATTCCCATTTGGGGAGTTCATACAAACTATATCAGTGCTTCATTTTTTCCATTATTTTACAGCTTTACGTTCCAGTCACAGAGTACTTCGATTTAAATGCATTGCGGGAATATTACGCCGATATTGTCACATTTGAAGACTTCATGTACGAGTTAGCCCCGACACATTGGCCTTTAGATGAGAGAGTGGCGTATTGTTCGAGCAAAGCAGCTGAAGGAAATAACGACGTGTGCCCAAGGGTAAATCAAGAACATGACGGGGGTGATTATGATGATGATAGTGGCGTAGTGGTGGAGGTGGTGGTGGTGGAGTGGTGGTGGTGGTGGTGGTGGTGGTGGTGGTAGTTGATATGGGATAGTTTGCAGGCAAAATCCCTTGTCAGTCATAATTGGCAAGTCATAACAGGCGCGGATCCAGGATATCTAAGGGGGGGGGGGGGGTGGGTGCCCATTTTTTTTTTGCTCCTGAAAAATAAAAAAAGGGTAAAATTAACGTGTTTTTTACACGTTTTTTTTGCCAGGGGGGGGGGGGTAGGCCCCTCCTGGATCCGCCACTGAGTCATGAAGCATAATGGTGGTTTTATAAACAGTCAAGCACGTACGTGCGTTAATCATGATGCGTCAATTTGCCTGACGTATAGGACGACTACGTCATCGGCTGTTGCAGTCTTGGCATGACGTCATGCGTTTGATCGTGAGATGAAGTGCTCAGAATGCGTTGAATTGCAGGCTTGATTGACGCAGTTGTTGGCGCAGTCGTAATAGCGTGAGTCTTGTGCACACGAGGCGTGATCTGTCTGACGTATAACTGATGTAGCGATTGATGCTGTTTTTCACGCGACATGCGATAGTGTTAAAAAAATGTTTCAAAATCAACCTTGCAGACATTTCTTTAAATCACTAATAATCTAAGCAAACATGCTTATTGGTCAATTGGCCATTATTTCCTTTACTTGCTTGACTGGTGTGAGTAATGGTGCATCAATCGTGTGTTTAACGGTCATTGGACTATCCACTATAGCCTAAAGACGATTGACAGATGCTGTTCCTTATTTTACTATCTTGCGAACTTAGATTAAGGCTGCTAGGTTATTCAAGACATGTAGTAATGCTCTCTAAAAATGTTTAGTGACTTGAATTTCATTGACTCTAATGTTACTAGTTATGTCTACAATCTTTTGTTGTGATTCTTAATTTCCCTTTTCTATGATCTACATTCGTTCGATGTATGATTATGCAAATTTGTAGGCCTACTCCGCAGTACAGCTGAATTCTGAAAAGCTCGAAACAAATGTCCCTGTAATCATGGAGGCACGTGTCGGTCTACCTTTGATTACAATGCTTGAAATTCATACTCCTAATTGTTCGTCATATTTAGCAGTACATCCCTGTACAACACTCAATCACATAATCCATTCAATTAATTAAGGCGAACATTAAAGCGACTTTAACATATCAAATAAGATATAGTCATGCAAGAAAATGTAGTTTCGATTTATAATAACAGAGCTCATTCCATTAATGCAATATACTAATGATCAACTGTCAAATAGGATCATACGTTTAAGGCGTATACTTACATTGTGTTATTAAGTTGAAAGTTCATCCCAAATCTACATGAACCTTCTTTTTTGTTATATCTTGTATCGTTTTTAACAGAAAGGAAACCCATTTTCGACATTTTGGGAGGCACAGAATGTTGAGTTTACACGGTCTGAGATCTGGTCTGGAGATCTCCATTATAACGTGGAATATGAACCATGGCGGGTCATGTGGACAGAAACGTAAGAAACATACAACACAATCTTACCTATGTAACCAATTGATTTGTATTATTTTTGTTTGTTCAATGTTATGTTAAGATTTGTGGTTATATTGTCATATTGCATGTTATTGTAAGCGCTGTGATATAGTGTACTATGAATAGCGTAGCTAAATGCCTAATAATAATAATAATAATAATAATAATAATAATAATAATAATAATAATAATAATAATAATAATAATAATAATAATAATAATATTAATAATAATAATAATAATAATAATAATAATAATAATAATAATAATAATAATATGAATATGAATACAAACAAAACAGATATATATGCATGTATATATAGGACAAGCTATGAAACTAAAATCATTCATTCTACTCAATTCTAAAACGAATGTGTTTAGGGGTGATGGATGATGGCCGAAATGAAAAAAAAGCCGCTCCGATTATTTGAAGCTTCATAATTTATTTAAAATTAAAGATTCTTTTGAGGACTTTTAGGACACTTTATTTTTTAAAGTAAAGAGAGGTTTAAATGCAGGTAAGAATGGTCATTGTCAGAAAGAGAAAGGGGGCAATTATCAGAAGTGTTAATTGAAAAGGTACTCATCAGATTGAAAGGGGGCTCTTTTCAGAACTAAATTGAAGGGACGCTTTGGAATATTTTAGAGGGGTAAACTGTAACCCATACCCCCATGACGCCGCTTGTGTTTCAAAAGAGAATTAATGTTGAGGACAATGATACTATTTTTGACAGGTTTCCTCCCTCGGAACACCCCGTGTTGGCCTTTATGAATGCACCTACCAGTACACCGCTACCACTGGAGAAGAACTATCTTCATAAGTATTTCAAATGGTCCGCCGATATTGAGAATGAAGGTAACACGTACATCACAGACAACATCGAAAGACCATATGTGGGACTACATTTACGGAATGGCGCCGATTGGGTAAGGAGTGAATGTTTACTTACGGGCTGGGCCGGGGGGGGGGGGGTCACTCTCAACGTGACTGGCTACGCAACCGCGTCCAGAAAAAAGCGTCGAAAGGGTATTTTTTTTTCAGCTATACGGCATCGTCGACGTTTTCCTTGTAAATGGGTGTTTTTCAAACACTGATCGCCCCAACCCCTTAAAAAAGGGTACTTTCTCGGGCAAGTTCACAGCTTTCGACGTTTTATTGAAGTCATTCCTTATGTGACTGCATGTGCAAGAGTTGAGTAGTAATCCTCCGCATTAAGACTCTATTGGGGCGGCGTTGCAAGAAAGTTGGGATTGATTGCAAGTTGAAAAATTTGCAATCGATTGCAACTCAACTTTCTTGCAACACCCCACTAGTCTCCTAAATTTCCTAAGATTTGGTTAGGATTAAAGTTTAAACAATAAAATTCAGTGAACTTGACCTAGCGTTTACCCCCCCCCCCCACCCCTTCCCCCCCCCTCTCTCTCTCTCTCTCTCTCTCTCTCTCTCTTACAAATGGGGCGTTGCAAGAAAGTTGAGTTGCGATCAATTGCAAATTTGCAATTAATCGCAAGAATTTACGCTTGATTTGGGGGATTTGCAATCGATTGCAACTTTCTTGCATCGCCCCATAATGAGTGATGTAGGCTACCTTCAGTGTGGTATTGTTAGTCTGTAATTTATTATACACATGCCTGTGACGTATGTGGTAATGTTTCTTTGTTAACGCTAATAATCTTCTAGCCAAGTAGAACAAAGGGTTTATAATTATCTCATAATTGTTCTTCTCAAGCTTCTTTCTTCATTGAAATACTATTTTGCTCCTACCTATTTGCTCTTCCTTCATTTTCTTGTTCTATTCGTAATTATTATCACTTAGTTTTATATATTTCATTTACAAATTGCATGCTCTACTGCACTTCCATATTTGCTCTGGCTCGTAATGGTTAGAGCAAATAACACTGAGTTCCTATAGGAAATACATTTATTCAGATGGTCATATCTCAGCCAATACTTAACATATTGGTTCTCGACATTTGTTCATTATTATTTTTAATGCTATTTCGGAAAATGAAGACAAAATTGAGAAATTCCAAAAATAGAGTTTTTATGACGTCACACTTAATTCACCACTCTATACACGAATGGCCAATTTTTGTGCGCTCGGTTGTTATTCATTCACATAATTTATGGGGAAAAGTGTGGGGTGGGGGGTAAGGCGGTTTAATGCTTCATATCTGATCGAGCCGTTATTGAGCTGTTTCTTTGTTCGATTGTTAGTTTGTTTCCACAGATACATACGTGAGATCCTACCGAAATATTTGTTCCAAAAGGGAACCTACCTGTCTTGCCACCTTCAAAAGATCCCTCGAAACTCACCTTTTCCCCCAACGATCTATGTGATATACTTCCTGTACTGTTTATTTGTATTTGTAAGCGAATGGTACTTATTGTTTTTAGCGCTCCTCAGTATATTCATTATTTTTGCACGGCACCAACTTAATCCAAAGGCTGTTCTTCTGTAGGTTCTTCTGTAGCTCCTAACTATTCGATATTATTATTTTGTTTGTACAGGCTCGTACCTGTGATCTAGCTGATGGTACCATGCCTCGTCTGCTATCATCTCATCAGTGTCTTGGTGTTCATCCTACTAGTACTACCACTGTTCATAGGCAACTCTGCATGCAGTCAGAAGAACTCGTATCGGAAGAGGTAAGGCCACCCTGCACTCTCTGTTCTCTTTCGTTCTCTCTCTCTCTTTTTCTCTTTCCCTCTATCTATCTCGCTCTCTATCTCTTTCTCTCTATAACACTATCTCTCTTTCTCTCTAGCTATCTCGCTCTCTATCTCTCTCTCTCTCTTTCTCTCTTTCTCTCTATCTATCTCTCTCTCTCTATTACTATATCTCTTTCTCTCTATCTCTTTTCGTGCGTCATATGACGCGTTTTGACGCGTTTTGACAAACCTGGTGAATTCGGGCCAATATGTCTTTAAGCAAGGCATTCAAATAAGTCATTGAAGTTTGCTCAGCATAACAGTCATGATGGTGAGCGTCAGTGAAAATTAATGTTGCCTAGCTTGAAATCTTTCTAAGGAGTGTAGAATGTGCATACATTCTGTCGCAGCGGGCAATTAAGCCCGATCGAGTCCGATGACCGGGCTAATAATATTCTGTAACTGAGTGCTAAGATACTATGGTAGCATTTAATGATTATCTAGACAGTTTGATTCATGCTTTAAGCATTGATGTATATGTATATTGATCACCACATATATGTTTCTGAGTGAAACAGTGTGCAGTTGAAGTATCTTGTAACTATGTTCGTCATATACATGTGACACTGGCACAGCAAGAGATAAAACTTGATCCTTTTACTCACGAGTATCATGTTTGTGTTTGAAAACAATAGTGACTATAGTTGTTCTTTGTTTATGGACTTTAGATTTTGTTCGCTATTTGTTTCTCTTAATATTGTTGTTTGTTAATTGTATATTTGTTTATATGTCTGAACATGTATGTATACTTGTTTTTATGAACCACATGTGGAAATAAAACTTGAACTTGAACTTGAACATCATGATATAAACAGGTGAGGGCGCTCTTGGAAGAGAAAGAGACCAGGACAATCTTCATCGCGACTGATCACGTGTCTATGCAAGACGATTTACAGCGAGACTTCCCGGATGTAAGTCAGCCATTCTGTTTATTTCAGTTATTTATGTGCAGTGAAAATTATAGGGGTTATGGGCTCACCCCCCTAAAATAGAAACCTTCTAGTCCCTCCCCACAAAAAAAATCAAATCGGCAGGCACATTTAGAAAATGAAAGCAAGAACCCTAAAACCCCCAAACTGTGAGGGGACAATGTATACAGAAGGGAGTTAATATTTATAATCTCTTTTTTTTTGGGGGGGGGGGGTCTTTTTAAGTTTGATTAAGTGCTTCAACATGCCCACTCATTTTATTTTTATTTCATCCTAAGTGACGTTGTATTCTTTTCATAAATGTCATCATTGATGTAGACTATTTATGAAGTGCATTATCTTGTTTATTATTGTTCCAGCTGAATGTGGTGACGATGGATCCAGAGAGGCCTCAGCTTGATATGTATGTGTTGGGAGAAGCAGATCATTTCATTGGAAACTGCATCAGTGCCTTTACAGCGTTCGTACGAAGACATCGAGATGATGCTCAACTAGAAACACGATATTTTGGGATGCGACAAACTAAACAAAACGCGATCCATGACGAATTTTAGTCTTTCTTTAGTTTTGTAGTCTTGCTCACTACGTACGCACAATGGTAACCCTTTTCAGGACGGACTTTGTGAAATGGCTAAAGTGATCAGCTGTGCTTCTTCCAACTATTTTTAATGCTATGTTTTGTAATAAAATAGAAAGTAATGTATGTGAAAAGAATATACATTTCGCCAACTTAACCCTATCTAGCCTGGGCTTTTCTGAAACTACATAGCATGTACCCCTATGATCTTGAGCTCTTGGCCGTGAAACTGCTGTTCGCCGCGAAAATTTACACGCATGCCAAGTGAATTGTATAGATTTCTAAGGTAATTCATTTGTTTTTACAAGAAATTCGTCCATTTGCATATTTATGGTAATATGCAAATAAGGTAATACCATTCACATTTTTACTTATAATCATATTTTCTTCATACTTAAACAATAGTTTTCACTACATATTCTTTAAAAACCATTTGGGATAATAATACAAAAACAATTGGAAGAGCCAGGTTATTCCTTATGTTATCTATTGTTTTGATAATTTCTTATGTATTTCTATGTTTTTTAAACTTCTGTATTTTATTGTTATTTGTTGCTTTATTTCATTTCTTACTATAATTAAACTATTTTGAACCCCCAAATAAACACCTAAACTATAAACAAGACCAAATAACCAATGTTTTGTCTCTTTTGGGGGAAAAATTAGATTTCCATATGTTTTGTACACAAATCTGAATAAAATTACTCGAGGAAACAAGCAAGAGGACTCAAAGTGACTATTTCTTTCTTATTTCGGACGTTTTCCAGTCTCATGTTCACCTATATTTGGGCACAATTTTTTTTGTTTTCATGATGAAACTTATCATGATCAGAAACATAGTTGACTTTTTATAAACGAATGTTTCTCGACACATTCCTCAGCGAAACGTTTATCGACACCAACGACACTAGACAGTTATTTTGCCTGAGAGAGAGAGAGAGAGAGAAAGGGAGAGAGAGGGAGAGAGAGGGGGGAGAGAGAGAGAGAGAGAGAGAGAGAGAGAGAGGGGGGAGAGAGAGAGAGAGAGAGAGATGGAGAGAGATGGAGAGGGAGGGAGAGGGGGAGAGAAGGGGGGGGTGGTGGGAATCGGGAAGTGGGAGGAAGGTTGAACCAGCGATTATAACCGGCTTATATATAAGTGTTTTTATTTTCGTTTTGTTTTCCATTGCCGAATCACCGCATCATAATATTTTAACAGGAAAACTCCCCTCGCTTATATTAGAAATGTCTATTTCATTATCAATTATACCTCTGGTGTAGGCTTATATGAATAAAGGAAATATTCCGCTCTTTCAGATCTGTTGCCTCAATATCGTAACTACAGATTAGTAAATTAGCGGGAAAAATAAAGAAATAAAATGGCGAAAATCGCCAATTGACAATTTGGTCACTGGATAGTAACGTATTCATGGATAACTCCACCGTTTGTCGTGTACACAAATATATTAAATTTCTATTTTTCTTCTTTCTTGGGTCATGTCTTAAAATATATTGCGGGGAGCATATATTTTAAAAGGTTCTCTACAAAGAAATGTCAATTTGTCGATGTCAATTTTGCGAAATGGAAGTGACCCTCCTGGGTCAACCATTTTGAAAAATGGACATTTTTAGTCATTTTGTGCTTTTGAACAAATGGGAAAGTTCTCCGGCACTTGTACTGCTGAGTCCGCCAATTTGAAGTGTCTATACGTATAGTGATTTCAGCTTTTTATTTTTTAAAAACTTTTTCAGGGGCTCTCGCTGGCAATCTTCGATCTACAGTATGTATGCCTAGGCCTACAGTGCGGATTTTTGTTTTCGTTTTTGTTTTGTTAGGTCGCTTATTCTGAGATAGGATCAAAAGGAATTATGGTGGTCACGGTGTGAAAAGAAGGTGTTATGACCGTGCACCTCCCATCATCATGCCCCCCCCCCCCCCCGATCCAAATGATGGATAAAGATCTGCATGAACATAATCTGTGCTGTCAATAACATTATGAAAAATTATTTTCTTAGATTTTCAATTCAATTCAATTTTGGTTTCATTAGAAATATACCAAATAAAAAGTCCAAAGACTAACAATAATTGGTTCACATTGTATCATATAAAAATGCATTAAAAACAGTAAACTAAAAAATTCAGTAATAAGTTGAAATACGAAAAAATATCACGAACAAAAAAAATGATTGTAAAATTATAAAATAGTATATCAATATCAATGCTACAATATAAAGATATCGATTAAAATTGATATTTGAGATATTTAATAAGAAAGATAAGTTTACTATACAATTGAAGAAAATCATGGTGATAATCAAATTGTCAGTGAATTGAGAAGAAAGGAGATATATAGAGTGAAAAATAGAGGGGAGAGGGAAAGGATAAAGAGAGATCGAATTTGAAAGAGAGAGAGAGACAGAAGGAACAAAAAGGAAAACAAGACAAGAAAAAGATGAGGGATGAGAGAAAGAGAGAAAAAAGAAAATTGAGTTGATTCAGCTTAATGAAGCATTGTAAAAGTAAAATGCACATAATACGTAAGTGTCAAATGATTCATTAATACGAAAGCCATTATGGGAATTGTTATAAGGCTGTTTAACATTAGTGAATGGACTATAAATATTGGTGAAAATTATTAATGAGTAATTATCACATTGTCAGAAAATTGAGAAGAGGAAATACAAGACAGAAATAGAGAAATAGTGGGAGAGGGATGGAGGGAAAGGAGAAAGAGAGAGAAAAAGCTAGAGAAAGGGGGAAAGGGAAAAGAGACAGAGAGAGAGAGAGAGAGAGAGAGTGAGAGAGTTCGAAAAATGACAACACATTGTAAACAGGTCTAACACGATTTCAGTTGATTGAATTTAGCAAACGAACAAGAGAGGGAACTGTCGATTGTTTAGCGCTGATCGAGTTCTGCATCGTGGTGAAGGACAAATTATTGGAGTTTCTCAAGCTGCGGCAAGTAAGCACATGGCGCGGTTGTGACAAGAGATGGCGGTGCCTTGAGGAACCCAGAAGTGATTTCGGACATTTTAATAATAATAACAATAATAAACAAATATACCATGCACTGATAAGCTCTATATGTGTGGGGGGGGGGGGGGGGCTGCCCCCTACCCTAGACTGAGGCATTAATCCTCATTACTGTCAGTAATGACTTAAGGACGTAGATCCCCTAGTTGATAAGCACAGCTTACACATGCATTAGCAGTCACGCAAAACAAACACTCGCAAATTGTAATTATTCAATAAAATATGAGAATGTATACTATTATCTAGATCTATTAGGAATAAATCTTTGCCAAAATCATTCCTATTAAATTATACAGAGGTCGAATTTCACTCCAGTTTAATAGAACATTCACTTGGAAAATAATGAAAGGCTAAATTAGTAAAAAAAATTTTAAGGTAATACAAAGTTTCGGGAAATTATGAAAATTGGGTGGATAGTGATTCTTTACCATTTTGGTATATTTGGATGCCCCTGTGGATGTATTATAAGCACTAAAAATTTAAGCCCCTAAAACACTTCTACTTCCGAGAAAAATTGAATATTAAAATTTACCGGTGCTCCCGGTAAATGTTGATAATAGCGCCTACGGCTGTTCGATGGTAGCTATATACGACCGTGACATTCTCAGAATATGTAGTTGTGATATCTCATAATATTTTGTGATATATTTCAAATGGGAATAGCTATAATCGGTAGATTTTAGTCAATAAACATTGTTTTATAACTTAATTAATATCTTGACCTTGAGAGGGAACTATATAACATAAATAGTTTATTATTTATAATTTCATAACTTTAGACTCGATTTCAACCGCGACAACGATCACTGAATATAGTAGGATCGCATAGGCTTCCAATATCTTCATTTGAACCAAATTCATGACCCCATACCAAAACTTTGTAATACCTTTTTCTGCCACGACCGTCTAACACTGGTGCAGTAAGGGAGTGAGAGGGTTGCCTCCCACACATAAATGAATAAATGTATAAATGAGAACGCTCCATCTGTTGGTTATTTAATTTTTAGTTTGTATTACTACACAATTAAATTGCCACCTCACTGTCTGTTTAAGATAGCACTGTCCTTCATAATGAAAAGGCTTCTAATCGAAAGAGACTGATGCCCTTCCTGTCGAACTGCAAACGTCAATAATTTGACGGAACAAATTCATTGATCAGAATTTGATTTAACTGAACAATAGGGTAGACCGCTTTCCCACGACACAGAAGTGTCAAGTTTGTCTATACCGATGCATATTTTTTCATTATAAAGTTTCTATCCAACATAGTTAATGCTGATTAAAACAATTAAACTACAAATCCTTGAAATCAACTTTTTTTTTTACTACGTCCGCGGTTACATAAAATAAGATGGTTTTGAATTTTGCAGGAATTGAAGGTGAAAGAATATTTTAAAAGAGAGAAAGAATATCGAAGGCGAAACAGAAATCCAACATAGTTTCCTAAATACTTTTAGTTGCTGTCATCCCTTTTCTGGATTAATTGCGATTGTGGAAAAAGTGTCTCCACCGAGAATCGAACAAGGGTCGCTGGCTAACCACTGGACCAAGGAGACGGGCCAGAATATAACAGGAATAAATGATGTTGACACGATGTTGTTGATGATGATGATGATGGTAATGATGAAGATGGTGGTGATGATGATGATGATGATGGTGATGATGATGATGATGATGGTGATGATGATGATGATGATGGTGATGATGATGATGATGATGGTGATGATGATGATGATGGTGATGGTGATGATGATGATGGTGATGATGATGATGATGATGGTGATGATGATGGTGATGATGATGATGATGATGGTGATGATGATGATGATGATGGTGATGATGATGATGATGATGGTGATGATGATGATGATGATGATGGTGATGATGATGATGATGATGGTGATGATGATGATGATGATGATGGTGATGATGATGATGATGATGGTGATGATGATGATGATGATGGTGATGATGATGATGATGGTGGTGATGATGATGATGATGTCATGATGGTGATGATGATGATGATGAGGATGATGGTGATGATGATGATGGTGATGATGATGGTGATGATGATGATGATGATGGTAATGATGAAGATGGTGGTGATGATGATGATTATGATGATGGTAATGATGATGGTGATGGTGATGGTGATGGTGATGGTGATGGTGATGGTGACGATGATGTTGTTGATGATTGATGATGATGATGATGATGGTGATGATGATAATGATAATGATGATGAAGATGCTGTTGATGATGATGATGATGGTGATGATGGTGACGGTAGTGATGATAATGATAATGATAATTCACACCATTTATATGGCGATATGTTTCTGATTAAAGAACGTTCAAAGGCACAGGCCCCTCCAATGAAGGAAGTATTTTTCACACTTGCCGACATAGATATGTTTTGAGGTATTATTTGACATGTTCTAGATTGCAGTCTCACGAAGACAGAAAGGGATTGAGTCCCACAAAGGCTGAGGAATGGATGAAAAGACACAGTCCCCATATCATCCCTTCATGCGTGGGTGCGGGTACATGGGAAGTGATCGAGCCCGGAACTTCTGGGCTCATGAACTTCTGAACTTCAGGGTTTATGATGAACCCTGGAATGAACGCAACCCAGGGCGAGGAAGAGATGGAAAAGAAAGACTTCCAAACTCTCTAAACCCCTCTCGCATCATTTTACATTATGTAAATACAATCAAAGACGTCATTACTACCTACATGCTATCGGCTGTACCAGAATAATATGCAAAGGAAGGTAGCGCTACCAAATATGGAGTTGATTGTAATGCCTATTCCTCTTCGATGCCCGTTTGTATTGGGTAAAGCTGTCCAATTCTCAGATTTTTGCAACACTTTTGTCTTTTTCGTGCCTGCGCTTTCGATAAAGCTTGAAATGATGGTGCATGTGTAATGCCCTTTCCTTGTATATTCTTACTGCTATTGGCTGTACCTGTCCAACTGGAAAGAGAGTGGTTACGCCTTCTGCGTGCTCCCTGCTCATTGGATCCCTTGATCACGGCGGCAAGGGAGGGAGCCAAAGAGGGGGCCCAATTCGTGAGAAAATGTGAAAAACTCGCTGGCCGATAGTGGTTAGTGAGAACCATTTTTTCAAAATCAACACCCATCCCCCCTTTTTTGGCCAGGGAAGGGGCCCGTCTTCTTCTTTTAAACAAAAAAAGGAACAATTAACGTATTTTTAGCTTCTTTTTTTTATAGGGGAGGGAGCCCGGACCCCCGGGATCCCCCTGGATCCACCACTGCAGTGAACACATTGACGATATTATCTGAATAATGATATGACGTCATATAATTGTACATAGTATGCTCATAAACATCGGCCATGAAAAGAAATCCATATATCAGAATTGTGCATTTTGCAATATATACCCGACCGACCAAAATAATTCAAATGCCCCAAATTAATGTTTTTAATGTTACCAAACATAGGAGACACATGTTGATGTCCAGTTGTTGTACCCAGTTTGCATAATATGCAAATAAGCAATCATCATAAAGAAATTAAAATTCATATTTTCCCTATAAACGTGCATCTGAGTGTCCTTTTGAAACAAAATAAGTGTTCAATCAAATGTTTTCAAAGGCAGGCCGGTAAAAGATGGACACATTTTCAAAATAATGTGATATATTTTTGTCTTATCGTTGTAAATAACCAATTTGAACAAATCAAGTGTTGAATCCAATGTTTTTTTTGTTTATGTCAGTTAATAATAATAATAATAATAATAATAATAATAATAATAATAATAATATTTAATTCTTATATATCGCTTAATACAAATGTCTCTAAGCGCTATTACAAAGGTAATTGGATTCAGTGCTTGCCCGCACACACTGTGTGGACACATTTTAAAATCAATATTATGGTTAATGCTTGCAAAATTTGCAATAAGCTTCCATCAATATGATATAAAAGTTCAAATTGTTATCATAATTTGCCATGTACGATCCAGTTCAATGAATTTAAGTAATATAATTGATGTTGGCATTGTAACTGAACATGATTAATATACATTCAGTTTTGTAAACATCACTTTATTGTTCAAACTTGCACAACATAGGAGAAGATACAATAGCCCAGGACTATTACATTTTACTGGAAAACTGCAGGGCATTAAAAGCACATAACGTTATATAACAATAACAAATAAAAATAACAAATTTTACAGCATAGTGAAAACTGAGAAGCTATGGATATTCCTAGCTATAGATGAAATAAGAGGAGCTAAATAATTATTGCCAATTCATTTGAATGATTTGATATATCAACTTAATAAGTAGTAAGCATACATAATAAGAGTGTCATTTGAGTTAATGTTTAATACATAGAGGATTCTGTCAGTGCCAGGCAATGAACAGAGACGAGCAATAGAAAGAAAATATTATAGACTGGTAACAACAGTGGCGGATCCAGGGGGGGGGGGGGCCCGGGGGGCCCGGCCCCCCCCCCCTTGAGAAAAAAATCATGTAAAATCACGTGATTTTTACCTTTTTTTGGGGTTGGGCCCCCCCCCCCCCCTGGCGCTCAAGGGGGGGGGGGGTGCAAATTGAAATTTTTTTGAGGATAAAAAAAAAAATGTGCTCACTACCCCCCCCCCCCCCCCCCCCCCCCCCCCCCCCCCCCCCCCCCCCCACTGAGCGACTTTTCGGCCGGCGCGATTTTCAAATTTTCGGGAGCAAAAAAAAAAAAGTTGGGCCCCCTCCCCTAAGAAATCCTGGATCCGCGCCTGGGTAACAAGGTGTATTAAACAATTTGTGTGTGTGTGTGTGTGTATGTGTGTGTGTGTGTATGTGTCTGTGTGTGTGTGTGTGTGTGTGTGTGTGTGTGTGTGTGTGTGTGAGTGAGTAATTAATCCCTTACAAACTTGAAATGCGAAGAGGAATTTTGGTTTCCCATTTATTGGCATTCTTTGAGTAGTAGATGACAAACGAAGAAACAATATATAGTTTGGATAGATTCTGTCGAACTTGTTTCAAATGGACAGGTTTTCCAATTCATTTCAACAGCTGCTTTAGTCTCGTCACATTGTCTGGCGAAATATGACCTCTAGAGCCGATTCCCAAAGGAAGATACACCACAGAATATCCATTAGCCTGTATAATTGATTGATTTTTATTCGACAAGCTTCCAACATACAACAATATACAATAATAACAGATAAAAAAAGAAGTCAGCTTGAACAGGATAACCCACGAAAGCTCGAGAGCTTATTTCCAGTGGGGTCCCTTACAGACATGTATAAAATTAATAAGTTAAAATAGTAATATTTACAGACAGATAAGAAAATTAAAAGAACTACTTATTAAAGATAATAATAATAATAACAACATTAAACTGATGATAGAATGATATTAAGTACAAGAAGAAAAAGAAGAAGGAGAAGAAGAAAAAGAGGAGAAGGAAGAAGAGGAAAATAATGATTAATTTGTAGAATTTCTATAACGTACGAAAACATAAGTATACAACATGAAAAAGTATGAACCGACAGAAGAATAAAAATTTCAATCATATAACATGTCATTCACTTCTCTTCTCTGACTGTCAAGTATTAGGTATTCCTTTAATTTCCTCTTAAAATGATCATAGTTTCCTATTTCTTTTACACCATTGGGAAGGGAATTCCAATGTTTTATGGCATTGTAATAAAACGAATTTCCAATACTACGTACTCTTTCTGGTAAGTTAAAGTTAAATCGGCTATTTCTTGTATTATAATCATGTACGTCAGTAACAAGATCGAAGTTGGATCGAATATAATGATTCCACCTAGTATGATATATTTTATGCACGTGATGCAATACGAGTTGTTTTGATCTTTGGTCGACTTCAAGAAAACCAGCTTTAGAAAGTTCGCTGTAGCCACCCGGCCCCCCCACTCAGAGGTCGGAATGACCGCATGCGTGTTGCCAAAATGTCCGGTAAAGGGGTACTTTTCGTGCGACAAAGTCCGGCCCGAGATTTGTAAAAAAAGGGGTGTATTTGACTTTTCACCCAGAGATTTCTTTAAAAAGGGGGTGTTTTTCTTTTTCTCTCTCATCTCTTTGGACTCCTGAGAAATTATTCCGAATTTAGGGGGGTACATTGAGAAATTTTCCTAATTTAGGGGGGTCTCCAAGGCAGGAAAAGCCCGCGAAAAGCCCGCGAAAGGGGGGTTCGGAAATGTTGGCAGTCCTCAGATAGGGGGTGCTTTCAAAAAGAGGGTACGAGCATATGCGTACCCTAAATAACACTGAGTGGGGGGGGGGGGGGCCGGGTGTAGCCAACATGAGTTCTTGGACCAGAACAATTGATAAATCTCACCATTTTGTTCTGTATAATCTTCAACTTCTTTTGATATGACTTGTTTATGTTACTGGGTTAGCATAGTCAAATAAACATTGAATAAGAGCAAAACAGAGTGTACGTCTTGATTTTAAATCCATACAACTTTGATATCTGTACACAAATTTCAGACGAGAATTTGCTTTTTTTACAACTGATTCTACTAAAGATGAAAATGAAATTGCGCTAGCCAACTCAATGCCTAAATACTTCTCACAGACTCTTTTCTCTTGATTGCTTGATTATTGTGTGTCACTTTGAATTCAAATTACTTTTTAGAACTACTTTTAGAACAAAATAAAATGATTTCTGTTTTTCCTAAGTGTAAAGAAAGCTTATTATCAGTTATCCAATCGACACACGTAGACAGCTCTGAGCTTTTCCTCAATATATTTAGGACCAGGATTTGAATAGAGTAGTACGCTGTCATCTGCGTACAATAATAGTTTGAAGTCGGTATATCGGTAACTAATGGGGCATATTTGTTCGATTTATATTCATGTGCCTTAACTACACTGTTGGTCATAATGGTGGAATATTTATTTTTACCCCAGTTTAGGGAAGGATTAAAAAAATTATTTATTTCTAATAGATCTAGATAATGGCATACATTCTCAGATGTTATTGAATATTAATTTGCGAGTGTTTGTTTTGCGTGACTGTTAAATCATATGTGTGCTACTATGCTAATCAGCTAAGGGACCTACGTCATTAAGTCATAATTGACAGTAATGAGGATTAATGCCTCACAAAAGGGCACTAATATATAGCTGATCGACACGATTTTTATCCTGGGGCCTCACAGTAACGAGGCCATTGCTTAGCCCCTGAATCATGACTGTACGCAGTGTTTGCTAGGGTACGCGGCCCGGCCCTTCCACAAATCCCCCAAAAACGAAGGAAATGCAATAAATTGTCAAAAATTCATTGAATTCCCCCCGGCCCCCAACAGGAAAAAATTCTCTGCAGGGCCATGCATTATGGTTCAAGGCATGGCCACACAAATTTGAAAACGTATTTTAGCCATTATTGTTTACATAATTATGTACAGTGCGGATAAGCCTTCTGATTTGGCGGTTTGAGTCCTAACTTCAATCTTGAAAACAATAAGACCCAGACAAGAAGTTCCGGCTTGTGACTTATACCAGCTAGAGTAAAAAAAAAGAAGATTCCAACTTTAAAATAATGTAGTTCATTATTTAGTTTAAAACCATACAAATCTAATCTTTTATTCCTCTTGCCGTATACCGTCACCCGAGACGTGTAAACAATTATTTTTCCTTTTCAATTGGACGTTTTGGAGACTCTATAACCACTCTTATTGGAATGGTCGCTAGTTTTAAGCTTGCTTGCAGGAGCGAATGTACATGTTGGTACGGTCACGCAACGCGCAACACAATCCAACACCCCGATCAAAAAGCTGCGTGTTGTTGAATTTCAGACTAATTTAGCTTGTAAAAAGATTGTATTTGAGGATGGGAGGAGATGGGGGAAGTATTCCTGGCCGTCAGGATCTCGTCAGGACAAAGAGAAAACCCGAAAAGGTAACGTTTCGTGACTTTCGTCGCTTGTTATGTTAATAATCGGGTCCTGCTTCACACATAGGAGCATCACTATCCTGGCTGTGTAGTAAAAGCTGTGCTTTTGATTTTCAACATTTCAAACACCACTGTACAAAACTCAACTGATTTCACTCAAAATCGGTACTTTAGTGACAATTGATGACACCTAAATAGCAGTTAAATACAAATTTTTTAGCTTTCCGATGTTAGAAAGAATAATTTAAAAATTCAAATTGTGAGTCCACTGTTAAACTTGCCGATCAGCCGCATCGGCATGATTGTGTGCATCCATGTGTTTTAGTGTATTAACTATTCGTGTATTCAAATGCTGCCTATTAACACGTAGTGCTTTGCTGAAGGTCAATACGCATTAGCATTGACTCTCTATGCTTTGCTGGAGTGGTCCTACCGCCTATACTAGTTACTACCTACCCACCCACTCCAGCAAAGCATAGAGTCAATACTAATGCGTATTGACCTCGCTCTAGCAATTATGCATACTTGCTGAGAGGCAGTTCTATACACACATAGAGTCTATACATGTACACACCACACACTATTGTACAAAGCCCCAAACATGCCATTTTTTTAACCAATTTTTTAAATTTATTCCGTACGTAGGTCTACAAGATATTATTCCGTACGTACCAGACAATATTCGGTACGTACGCATTAAAATATTCTGTACGTAGACCCCTACGCAATAATATTCTGTACGTACGAAAAAAAAAAATTCTTTACGTATACGCAATAAATTATTCTGTGCGATAGTGTTAATAAATATGCGCACGCATGTCTACCCACTGTATTTTAATATCAACTTTTTAAGATTTACCCAAAACTTGGTCTTTAACACTAGAGAAAGACGGGAAGCCCTTGCCTGTCTCTATTTTGAGTTGGGATTCTCCCAGAAAGAAATTTTGTACTTTTTGTCATCAAAACATAAAATTCTACTGAGTGTTAGACATCTAAGTCAAAAAACTTTGTCTAACAAGACGCTCAGACATTTTGGAAGTTGCAGTTTTTGTGTTGGAGAAACTGCAATCGTTGTCTTCACAACTACACGGGTATAGTTGGATGCATGCAAAGCGTGTCACTTACGTACGGAATATTATAGCGTACGTACCAAATAATTTAATGCAAACGTACAGAATAATTTGTATGCCTCCGTTTTGGGTTGTCCGTCCGTCTGTCCGTACGTCCCGTTCTCGTGATCGCGTTATCTCGAGAACCGACTGATAGATTCTTACCAAACTTCTTGCCAAAACCCAGTTTTAAGACTATTTGTTATTTTTTTAATATTTAATCGTGGAAATGCATTTTGTCAGATCTTCTGTTTGAAAAAGAAAGGGAAATATAACAATAATAATGAAACATTGGCTTGTTTAACAGTTACTTCCATTCACTTATTTCAGGCTGATCAGAACATGGAGAGAGTAGCAAGATGGCACCATTGTGCCCTCACACAAGAGAAACTTAGACAGCCAATGGTGGCTTGTGAATTAGGAAGGTTGGTTAACTTTTTTTATTGATATTTTGTACCTTCAAAATATATCACACAATGTCAAAGTTATCATCTCTTAAAATTTGCATTGTTAATACCACTTAAAAAAATATTGTATTGCAACATTCCACTTTTGCTCAGGGTGTACTTTACTGTTGTTGCACACTGTACAATATGTACATGTACTTGTAGTCTTAACTGAATGTAGGTGGAGGCTATTAGAGGCAAAGTCACATTCATCTTGCCTAATGTTAAGAGAAAATGTAGATTTAAATGAACATAACAGATGAAAACATGACAAAATAATCTTCTACCAAATTACTTTCATGAATATTATCAGTTTATTGTGTTGTATTTGTTTGGACCTGACTGCTAAGAAAGCATGTGTATACTTTTAAGTATTAAAGCAACCAGGGAACCCACGGCTTTAGGTCCTCTCCAAGGGACTTAGAAATGGGGACTATAACTAATGATTTACCAAAGGGCACCAGCACTGTGCACATTGACTTGGTTTTGAACCTGGGATCTCCCGGTTACGAGACCACTATTCTACCACTCAGCTATTGCACCTCCGTTATGTGTTTGTGTATTCTTTATTTTAAAAACATTTGACCATTTTGATATAAGGAAGCAGTAGCGAAAATAAATGTCAGCTTTCTCCCATTAAACAACCCCTCCTCCCTTCAAAAAACATAACTTGTCAGCTTTCTGATTTGAGAATTTTTGTTTTCTTTCTTGCATGTACTGTACATGTAGGTTATACAACAAGGAGGCAGTACTTGAATGTTTACTTGATAAATCTAAATCTGAGTCAGCACTACACATCAAGAGTCTCAAGGTAAAGTCATATCAGCAGGGCCCCCTCCTATCGTGCCCGCCCAAAGTCCCACCAATCGAGAGATACATCTGAGGTTTATGCTGAAAAGATGATATTAAAAGAAAATGTTCAGCATGAATATCAATTAATGTTTCTGTTGCTTCAAAGTTCAGATTCTTCTCTGATTCTCTTTAAGCATTTGAGTACTGAGACCCGTTTCACAAAGCTTTTTGTCAATGACAAATGACAAAAATCAGTGACAAATCTGCTGATAACCAATCAGAAGCAAGGATTTCAGTAGCTTATAACACAAACTGTCAATTGTCATTGATGAAAAGTTTTGTGAAACACCCCCCTGGTCATAATTTTGTATGGTTATATTTTTAAAGGAGTTTTTCCAAGTGGATGGTAAGGTAGCAAATATGTAATGTATATGGCACTGTTTTTTAAAAACATATACCAAATGTGTCTCCAAAAAGGTCAAAAATTAAATTATTTTTCCTTACTTCAAACATGTATTTTTAGGATTAGGATTATTGTTGAGAAATGCAAATTTTGGAGCTTAATCTATCTCCTTATTTATTCACCAAATATGAGTACTTTGAGTTCTTACAACTTTATTGTGAACTATAGTTATATTTTGAAAGGAGTTATTCCAAGTGGATAGGTAGCAAGTATATACAATATATCCATATTTTCTACATTTTATGTTTGTCTGATTATTACAATGATAGCAAATTGACAAAGTCTTGCTAAAATACCAAACATTGCAAAGCACTGCAAGTGTACACAGACATTTAAATACTTCTGTGAATACAGTTACAACTCAGGAGCATTTTGTTTTTCATTTGACCTTGTAACTTTTATATCCTGCCATATTGTAATCATATGAATTTTGACATACCGGTGTGTGTCACAAATCATGTACCCAATTGTCTGTTTAAAGAGAAGGTTGAGTTCTGAGAAGAGGTAAAAAATAATTTGTGAGCATTATCATTATAATTATGCAAGGGTGGAAGAACATCAGATAAAAAATGTTCCCTGAAAAGCATGGCTCTTCAAATGCCTTCAAGTTCTAAATATGCCATGTAACATCGTAAAAATCGGGGCGGATTTTTACGCAACATGTTCGTGTAGTCCCATATACATCCTTCTGTGTACAGTGCTTGTAACTTTACCAAGACTAGGCCAAATTTCTTATCATTTTGATGATTCCAGAACCTTGCAATACACACGAATACTTATATGCTAGATGATCAACCTTTTCTAACTGTATCTTTCACAATGAATCGCATGACCAGAACTCAACTTTATCTTTAAACCAGGATGTGAAACAGCTTGTCTTGACAGACAATCCAGCATACCAAGGTCAGAAGGGAGAGAAAGGTGATGGCTATGTAGACACACATACTGCTCCGTATATATGCCCTGTAACTGGATTAGAGATGAATGGAAAGTACAGGTGAGTTTCCTCATTTATAGATAAAATGGTTTTTCTGATGGACTACACATTAGGGACTTTTAGATTCGCACAAAGACAATGTGGATTGCTACGATCGACGTCCTTTTAATGCACTGCCTTGAATCGATGTCACACGTATCAATCCACGCAAATCTAAAAGTCCCTATTTTGGTTCAATACACTTTTGTAATATTGGTTGTTATGGATTCAAGGCTGAGTTATCTCAGCCCATATTTGATTAAAGATGAAAGAATGTTCTGATAATGAAAAAAATACTGGAACGAGTTGATAATTGTAATGATGTCCTCTGTCGATGCCTTGTTTTCGTTTGCGGTCTGAGTTCTTCTTCTTATTCTTGATCTACTTCCCCCAATCCCATTCGGTTTACACGTAGTCCCTACCTACCAGTACATGTAGGTCTCTTCCTTTATCCTGATTCCTTCCAAGTTTTCGTAGGCATAGTCACTAGCATCCCATCAAGGTCACTGAGCTATTTATTTCCCGATATCTCTCATGCGTGACCGTCCAAACGCTATTTTGTCCGTTTAGGGCCACTTTATGCCTTTCTTTTGGCATACCTATCTCCACTATCCTTAATCGCTCGTTTATCGGCGCTGAACAACCTGCCGGTCAAAATGTCATCTTCATGCTCTAAATTCAAAACTGTATCAAAAATCGTTCTTCAAATAGTGACCCCTAAAATGAAAAATTGCAATAAATTTCTCCCATCAATTCCTTTTTCTTCTTCAGAGTATCTTTATATTATTAGTGCATGCAAACACCCCTGCCAAATGAAGGGCACCAAGGGTCACACATGATATAAATAGCGCCCTCTAAAGTTTTTAAAAGGCTCTGTTTGTGTGGCCGTTCAATGTAGCTCCATCATGCCTGTACCGTTTTTTTAAATTTAAATATTTCAAGATATATCCCTTTCAGCCAAATTAAAAAAAAATATACCCTTTGACTGACTGACTTTGTGAAAAAATTACTGTTGAAAATCATGAATGCTTTTAGTAGCAGTAGTAGTAGTAGTAGCAGAAAATTCTGAAAATTCTGAAGTAACTTTATCTGTTTATTACATTGCAATATAACCCTTATAGATTTAATTGCCCTTTTACTGTTTAAAATAATTTTTATGTAATTTGAAATTTGTATGTACTTTGAACTTGATTTAAGTGCAATATTTTGTGTAAACTATTTGATATTTACCATTGTGAATAGTAATTATAGTAACGATATTGATATAAATTATTGTTATCATAATGTTGATACTGAAAATAGTAAAAATAATGATAATAATAATAATAATGATATCAATAGTAGTATGGTGTAGTGGTGTAGTCAACGAGTGCTAACTGGCACTGCCTGTAAGAAATAATTTATGTTATTTGTACTTAATCTTTGTCATTATGATCTCATTGCTTTGATTATTACATGTCCATCTTATTACCAATTTTGTTTCCTGTAATTTTGATGTTTGATTTTACTATAGTACAAAACCTGTAATTTGGCTTTTGAGCCGTGATTGATTTTATTTCAATAAACCATTACTACACAAAAAAAAATTACTACATCTTGCTTTGAAATTACTAAGTTTATATACCTACAATGTAGGTCTATGAAACTTGGCAGACATGTGCATGTACATGTACTTGACACGTCTGCCAGATTTGGTTGAATTTGATGACGTCATCATGAATTTATCGCCCAAAGAATGAGTTTACCATGCATTCCATAACACTTTAACACGTCATGCTTGTACTACATTACGTATGCATAGCAATGACTTCAATGAAATGCTCTTTCAAAGGATACTAAACACAGTATATGTTTACAAAAAACGTTTGGAGTAAATCCCAATTGAAAGAATGGCACAATACAGATTCCAGTTGGCTCCCACCCAATTATAACACAAGTTGACTATGACGTCAGTTTTCAGAACGCTTTTAGCCCCCAATTTGTTTTGCTCAAAATCTTGCAAGCATATTCTGGGTGGCCAAGTGCCAGGTATATCGACGCCGGATTTTAAAAATCTGTCAAATGGGGTATTTTAGACGCCATTTTATACCCTGCATTACTATGTTAGTATGAAAGGCCATTAGGGGATGATTTCCAAGGGTTGATATGAGCAAGAACATCATTTGAACTGCAAATTATCACAATACATGATGTGTCGTATGTGGCTATTTTCTTTTTTTCCCTTCTTCCCATAAGGTTTTGTTTTATCTGGCACTGTGGATGTGTGGTTTCAGAAAAAGCTTTCAAAGAAGTCAAATCAGATGTGTGTCATAAGGTAAGTTAAAGGTACTATGTCCCATTTGCAGGCCCCAAAAATAAAAAAGGTAAATTTCAACGGCATTTGGAAGACAATACTAATTTAGAACTTCCCTAAAAAAAGGGGACTTGAAAATGTCTCTAAGTGGGAAAATAACGACTATTAGTTGTTGAATCGACTTAGGAGCTATATAGCCAGTAAGTAATAGTCTGATTTTTCAGACTGTTGTACCGAATGGTCGTACCAAATGGTCGTACGTTTTATGCTGCGCAAAGATTCAATCAGTTTAATTTTGGCCATTACAAGAAGTGGGTTATTGATGTAGACAAATGCTCATGTAGTATCTTTAACCCTTACTGTACTGGGGGGGGGGGGGCTGGGAGGCCCCCCCCCTTGACATTTTCAGAGATCGCGCCGCAACCGCTTGGAATTTTGAATTGTTGTTTCATGACTTTTTCCCCTCAAGTCTTGCGCACATTTTGATACCATTTTCGTCAAAATCGGATATACCTGTAAGGTGTTACATAACAATTAGTATGCGCATGTCATCAAAAAAGTGCTATAATTGCATATATTCATGTACAAGCAGAAATGTGAAGATATGAATTGATATCAAATTGCTTTTATATGTTTCTCAGAGTCTTGCCAAAGGACATTAGTGCCGCCGCGGGACTTGAACCGCGGACCTTGTCATCTACAGTCCAGTTACATAATCACTCGACCACGGCACCTCTACATTCTTTTAGTGCATTCCTCCAAGTAATTTTAGTTATTATTTAGATTGGCTAAACTATTTTATCTCTTTTTTTTTGTAGTGTGGCAAAGATTTGTCAATAGAAGATGGAATCCTCATCAATGGATCTGAAGAAGATGTCAAAATCCTGACAGAAAAAATGAATAAGAGAAGAGCACTTGCCAAAGCAGAAAAGGTATTTAAAAAGTTCTTTAAAGCCCCTCTAAAAAGTAAGAGCCCCAAACATTTGATGGCAAAATTTCACTTAAATTGTATCATAATGTGAAAGAGGATGCCATATAAGACACACTCCTGAAAAGATTCTCCCACCCCCCCCCCCCCCCCCCCCCAAAAAAAAAAAAAAAAAAAAAATGTGTTTATAGACAAATATTGATACAAAAATCAATAATTTGGGTTTTCTTAAATTTTGCATTCTTTGATATCGTCATCGTCATCATCACCATTTGTATGATTACTGTTAATTTCAACATCATTTGTTATTGTATTATCATTGTTATCGTCATCATCATCATCATCACAATATATCTCTCCGATCATAGTAAGGATGTTGAATATCATTATGACAATTATAACCTTAAACAACTTATTAGTACTCCTATGAATAAATATTTCTTCAAGAACACTTGTGTATTGTTGGGACGATCAAGGGTCTAGTTTTCTACTCTTCTTGTTCAGTATTAAATTGCTTGCTTTTTCAGTATTTATCTTTCTTTAGATGTTTTTGACATTCATTTTCATGCCCCTGCCTTTCAAAGGTAGTACCAGAGGAATATGTGTTCAGGTTTTCTGTCTGTCCATCCACCAGCCTGTTAGTCCTCCAGCCCCCTTTTTCGTTATCTCAAGATTATTATTATTCTCTTCTTTTGCATCCTCTGTTTCTCTTCTGTATTTTTCTCCTCTCTTCCTTCTTATTTTATATTGTTAAAGGTAATACAAAGTTTTGGTATGAGGTCATGAATTTGGTTCAAATGAACATATTGGAAACATATGCGTATTCATTGATCGTTGTCGCAGTTGAAATCGAGTTCAAAGTTGTGAAATTTTAAATAATAAACTCTATATGTTGTATAGCTCCCTCTCAAGGTCAATATATTAAGTAAGCTTTACAACAATGTTTCTTGACTAAAATCGACTGATTAGCTATTCCTGTTTGGAAATCATATATCACAATTACATATTCTGAGATTTTCATTGTCGCAGCTACCATTGTACGGCCGTAGTCGATATTCAACATTTATCAACATTTACCGGGAGCACCAGTAAATTTTTATATTCAATTTTTCTCGAGAGCAGAAGGGTTTTAGGGGCTAAATTTTCTAGTGCTTATAATACATCCACATGGGTATCCAAATTATCAAAATTGTAAAGAATCACTATCCACCCAATTTTCAAAATTCCCCAAAACTTTGTATTACCTTTTAAGAGTTTTTTTTTAAATTTGAGTTATTTCTATCTCTTATTTGTAGAAAGCGAAAAAGGCCCAAAAGAGGAAAGTGGATGGTGTAAAAGAGCAGGCTGAAACAAAAAGTGGTAAGATGAAATTGAATTTCTATTCCAATCCTTGATTGAATCACAGCCCAGTCAGGTGCTGTTCTTGTGTAGTCTGCAAGCACAAACCCTGGTCAGTCTTAAAAGTGAGTCTGCACTATAAGACTACCATAGGCCATGCACTGTGGCTGACACAACCAGTAGGTAGCTGGGCTAGGCTTCTCTCAAAGCACAATGATTTTTTGATAAAGTGTCAAATTAGGGTCTGTGCTTGCAGCCTAGTTCTTGTGCTAGAGCATAGGCTCAGTTTTCCTAGACTAAATGACCATCAGAGATATCCATCTATTGTTATGACTCTGCCCCTCGAAGGTGGGGGCGGAGGCATTATGTTTGCGAGTTGTCAGTCCGTCCGTCCATATGTCCGCTTTCTCGTTAAAATGGGATAACTCAAGAACCACTTGAGATATGAACTTCAAACTTGATGAAAGTATTAATAATAATAATAATAATAATAGTGGCTACTTGTATAGCGCACAGGTCCACCTTTCGGTGCTCATGGCGCTTACTATTTACCCCCATAGGAAGACAATCTGATTAGATTTTTTTTGAGTAACTACAGTGTGGGTCAAAGGTCACAGTGGTTAACTGATGAAATTATAGGTATCGGCCTCGGTATCACAATATCTCAAAAGCCAATCAAGGTTGGAGGCTCAAACTTGGTGACAATATATGTAATGCCATATTAAAGAAGATGATCTGATTAGATTTTGGGCTATTAGATCAATGGTCAAAGTTCATAGAGGTAAATTTCTGAAAGTTAAGGTTTTATCCTTGGTATTGCGATATCTTTAATAAGAACCATTCAAACTATTAGCCTCAAACTTGGTGATAGTATGTATCACCATAGGAAGATAGTCTCATTAGATTAAAAGTAAATGGGTCAAAGGTCACGGAGGTCAATTTCTGAAATTTAAGGTTTTTAGCCCTGCTATAGCAATATCTAAACATGGTGACGGTATTACTATAGGAAGATGATCCATTTACATTTTGGGGCTAGTAGGTCAAGGTTGACGTCAGTTGACATTTGCAGGCCTGATAAAAACCTGATTTAAATCTGTTTCCTGATTTTTCTGATTTTTTTCAGATTTTTTTTTTTTTTTTTACCAATTTTCTTTCTTCCCTATTTTATCCTGATTTTCCAGATTTTCCCCTTATTTTCTCTATTCTTCCCTATTTTGCCCTATTTTTTTCCGAATTTTCTTACTCGAAAGGGGGAAATGTTGTTAGATGCTACTTTTTCCCTGCGAATCCTCTCTCTTTTTTTTTTTACTCAAGGGGGGGCGTGGTTGAGGGGAAAAGAAAAAACCTTTTCTTGTTTTAGTGCTCACTATCACCCCTGCATTTGTTTTACCGGTATAGGCTTTTTTTTTGTTTCTTGATGAAACATGTACTAAAGGAACCTGTCTACAAAGACCACTTTTTGTCTTTCTCTTGGGCAGTCGTTATTGACAGGTTTGACTGTATATCTATATCTCTCCTCTCTCTATCCAGGCCTGATAAAAACCTGATTTAAATTGGTTTCCCGATTTTTTTTATTTTTCCCAAATTTTTCTTTCTTCCCGATTTAAAAAAAAAAAAAAAAAAATCCAGATATTTTTTTTATATTTTTTTTTTTAACCAATTTTTTTTTCTTCCCTTTTTATCCTGATTTTCCCGGTTTCCCTCTTATTTTCTCTATTCTTCCCTTTTTTACCCTATTTTTTTCTCCCAATTTTCTTACTCGAATGGGGGAAATGTTGTTAGATGCCATTTTTTCCCCGCAAATCCTCTTTTTTTTTTTTACTCAAGGGGGGCAGGGTTGAGGGGAAAATAAAAAAACTTTTTTTTTTTTTAGTGCTCACTATCACCCCTGTCTATCCTTGTCTCTTTGATCCTTCTTTTCCTCTCAAAATTGCTCTTCCTTTATTTTCTTTTTAAAATATTTTATTGCCTTCATCTCCTTCCTTTGAATACATCAACAAAGCTGTTGTTGTTGTTGTTGTGATTAATGGCGTTTCCATCGTCATTCGATGATTTCAGCCAGGCAATGCATGTGAAAGGTCGTAGTTACTGGTCCTCTCTTAGTACTTTTACTGTTGGATCGACGATAGCATAGAGGCGTTGTGTTTGTGCAATTAACAATGTCAGTAAATTGTTAGTAGTTATTTCCTGTATTGTTATTTGGCTTGTTATTTTAAAGAATTCATTAATAATAATAATAATAGTTCAGTTCTTGTATAGCGCATAATACGTTATGAAATAAATTCTCTATGCGCTTCCAAAGAGCTTTGGACTTTATTACCCTAGCTTTAGGAAGGAAAGGATGAAGTGGTTGAATATTAGTTGCGATCAGTTCATTATGTTAGGACGTTAGTTTAAAGCCTCTTTCCGTATAATAAAGCAATTTATACAATTCATACAATGAAGCAATTTATACCGAGGATAGTACCACTGTCACTAATAGATAATATAGCGAAAATACTCAATTAATACGTAATTAATGCACTACCTTTGACTAAATTTATATCCAATTTTATTTTCTTACCAGCAGGAGCACCTAGCGCACATAGTGATAGCAGCAGTGATAAACAGTCCACCAAGGCCATCAGCCTCAACAAGAAATTCATACCAGGTAAAAAGGAAGGCACCGCCACTGGAGTAATCACTGGAAAACCTGAGGATGTCCCAGGCAGGTCACACAAGCAAGACTTAGACCCATCCACCACTAGACCAGAGTATAACTCTAAGAAGACCGAAGTATACAAGTCCCTCTTCCTATCCAAGAATAAAGACGAGGGCGAGAAGTCTCCTTGGGTCACCTACAACCCATACTATGCTATGAGGAACTGAAGAGCGGAGTCTTTATCATACCTACAACCCATACTATGCTATGAGGAACTGAAGAGCGCAGTCTTTATCATACCTACAACCCATACTATGCTATGAGGAACTGAAGAGCGGAGTCTTTATCATACCTACAACCCATACTATGCTATGAGGAACTGAAGAGCGGAGTCTTTATCATACCTGCAACCCATACTATGCTATGAGGAACTGAAGAGCGGAGTCTTTATCATACCTACAACCCATACTATGCTATGAGGAACTGAAGAGCGGAGTCTTTATCATACCTACAACCCATACTATGCTATGAGGAACTGAAGAGCGGAGTCTTTATCATACCTCCAACCCATACTATGCTATGAGGAACTGAAGAGCGGAGTCTTTATCATACCTACAACCCATACTATGCTATGAGGAACTGAAGAACGGAGTCTTTATCATACCTACAACCCATACTATGCTATGAGGAACTGAAGAGCGGAGTCTTTATCATACCTACAACCCATACTATGCTATGAGGAACTGAACTGCGGACTTCATTCGAATCCTGACACCGGCACTAATATCCTTTGGCAAGATATTAACCTGCACTTGCTACTCTCCACCCAGGTGTTAAATGGGTACCCCGTAGGATGCGACCGTCATTGTCGGTCAAACAGTTTTTGAGCCTCATGTAACGCCTGGCTGGAATGCACCCCAGGGAGTGGAGATTGTGCACAGGTTGTGTGCGGGCAAGCACTGAAGCCAATGACGGGGGTAATAGTATATTTGTAAAGAGCTTAGAGACATTCGTATTAAGTGCTATATAAAAATTAAATATTATTATTATTATTATTATTCTATTCTACTCCCTGGTAGCAAGCTTTCGGGACTTGAAAGAGAAATGTCAACGTTGGAGAATGACGGTGAGAGAAGTGCCCTTGGGTCACCGAGAACTTGTAGATAAATGCTATGAGGAAAACTATGGCTCATGCCCAACCGAATCAATGATTTAGCTATCCACATCCCAATATGCCTTTGACTTTGTAAATGGCATCGACTGGGATAAACTGCTGTAGCCCTAGGGTATCTGGGTTGACTGCCGATGGATATCTAATTAAAGATAAAATTTAGTACTGGTAATGCGATTGCATTGTGAAAGGAAAGGTGTGGAATGGATCAAAAACAGTTGATCATGTAGCATGTACATGTAAGTATTGGTGTGTACTGCAAGGTTCTGGAGTCATCAAAATCATAATAAATTTGGCCGAGTCTTGGTAAAGTAACAAGCACTGTACACAGAAAGCTATATATGGGACAACACATATGGTGTCGGGGCTAGTACTACCTTGACGTCCTTGTCTTTCTATGCTCATTACTCGGCCAGTATACATTTTCTTCCAAAATTGAATGGCACATGTCATTTATTTGTAATCTTGAACATTCAGTGTAAGTTTCGTTTGATTCTGTGAGAATTAATTTTTTTTTTTTTTACCAGAACTGGAGTTTATCTTTAAGGTGTCAAGGGGCCATTATCCTAGTAGGGAATATTTGTCCAGTGGGTAGAGTCTGTGGTTATGGGGATGATAGCCTCAGAGAATACTTAAATGCTGGACATGATATTGGATAGGATGATGCTTTGGTTATTGAATTTGAAATATATTTCTGGCCAAGAAAGATGTAATATTTTATTTGGATAAAAAAAGATCTGGGTATTCGTTGTGACCTATCTTCGCCGCCGCAGTGATGTTGAGGGAGGGAGGCAGGAGGTTGCAAGGAACTGTATGAAGAATGATGGAATCACTTTGCTTCTGAAATCCCATAGCGGTGGATGAAAGCTTGTCTACTAGGGCTTAAAAATGGTCAATGCTTTAAAGATGAAGTTGAGTTCTGGTCATGTGATTGCATTGTGAAAGAAACGGTGTGGAATCGACCAGAAAAGGTTGATCATCTAGCATATAAGAATTTGTGTGTATTGCAAGGTTCTGGAATCATCAAAATGATAAGAAATTTGGCCAAGTCTTGGTAAAGTTAAAAACACTGTACACAGAAAGATGTATATGGGACTAAAGGAACATGTGCCGTAAAAATCCTACCCCCTGAGTTTTACGATGTTACATGACATATTTAGAATATGAAGGCATTTGAAGAGCCATGCTTTTCAGGGAACATGTCTTATCTGATGTTCTACCACACTTGCATAATAAGAATGATAACGCTCACAAATTATTTTTCACCTCTCCCCAGAACTCAACCTTCTCTTTAGGTGCATGTTATCACATAATCCATTTTTGTAATGTAGGGGTATGGTTGCTGTTATGGATTGTTTTTTTAATTTTTGTATTGACATGAGTTTTTTTGTACTGATAAGATGATTTTATCTGTTTTTAATGTAGACCTGTAGGGGCATCAATGCTGTTCTAATCTTTAGTTTTAATGTTATGTTTACAATGCGTAGACATAATTTAGATTTACTGGTAAGATAACCCTCTTTATGTTTATAATAGCTTTACAAACATGATGATTCAGAAAACAACTTTTGGAGCATTTTAGTTAGATTTGTTTTACAAATTGAATTTTACTCCTTAGATAGATTTAAAAGGAAGATTGTGCTCCGGGTATCGACGGAAAACAATCTGTGAGTTTCTCCTTCTTTTTGTTCCCATGTGCCCTAGTAGCAGTAACTTATTGGGTTAATCTTCAAGTATTGTCTAATATTAGATGCTGCTTGTAAGTATCGGCTTGCATGGTGATGTAGATATACAGTAGGCTTGCGGGTGCACCATGTGAGAGAGAGTGAGGATTGAGGAGTCCTGAAAAGGTCTCTCGGTAATCTTTCTTGAGGGTTTGTAGTCCTGAAAAAGGACTGTTGGTATAGTCTTGAAAAAGACTGTTGGTTATCGTTCTTAGCTTATAGTTCTAAGGAGAACTATAGTGCTTGGAGAGGATGAGTTGCTGGAGTGGCTCGACGTTTCAAACAGGTTGACTATCTGTCGTCAGGAAACAGTCCTTTTCAGGACTGCAAACCCTCAAGAAAGATTACCGAGTGTCCTTTGCAGGACTCCTCAATCCTCACTCTCTCTCACATGGTGCACCTGCAATTAGCCTACTGTTTGTCTTATATTGTTTATTGTTTTACTAGAAATAGTTTACAACTTTGAACCGAATTGTGTTGCAACCTGTTTATGTAGTCTTCCCATGCATTGCTTATATTTATTGATCATCATCAACATTGAGCTAGTCTGTTAATTCTGTTGAGGATTCCAAAACCCCATAGAACATAATTTCTGTTGGACCTTGTATTTACAGTGTAATTACAGTGTACATTTAGTAATTCAGAAATTTCAAAGAATGTTGAGTGCAGTACTTCTTCTATACTCTGTGATGTTTCAGAAAATGTGGGCACGGGCAGTTGCACCCCCCTTCTAACTGCTGGTCAAATTCTGCTAAAATCTTTCCCATGGCCAAGACAAATGCACCCTGACCATTTACACTGTATTAATAATTTTCATACATGCATGATTTGTATACTGATTTTGATTTTAAATGGTTTGATAAAACAAATTGAATTGAACATGAATACCCGGTATATGAAATTTGTAGAAGTGCATGTACTTGTCAATTGTTCTTAACACTCCTAATCCGTTGAACCATCCGTATTACTAAATGTCCAATCACCATCTTCCAGTTAATTTTATGAGATACTGGCCAAAATTAGAGGGAGGGAAAGATATCCTCATATCCTCAAAAAAAAAAATTCTGCTTAAAATCTGGAAGGTATTTTAATTATCCATCATATGACAACAAACCTATGGTGATATGCGGTGTTACTTAAAAGTTATCTCTAGAAATCTATTTGTATACATGTACATCAAATATGTCCTCAATACGCCATTGAGCCAATAAAGTCTGAATGTGTAGTCCATGTGAAGTGGTCTATAAAATATACTAAAAAATCTTACATATTCATGTGGTCGTTGTGTTTAATATAGGATTTCCCGGCCAAATTCGCGAGTTTGTCATTCGAATTCATTTACTTTGCATTTAAGATAGCGCAGATCAGCTTTGCCATGCCAATTATCATTCAATTTTTCCGATTTTGTATGTAATTTAGGATTTTGGTCGAAGGATTTCAAAGATCTGTCATTCAATTTAGAAACTGCTCAACTAGCATTCAAATTAATCGTCACTTGTCGAGGCGTCATTTTTATCGTTCAAATTAACACCTGTCATTCGTATTCGAATTATGTTTATTCAAGTTACGAATTTTAGGGGGAAGAAATGCAACACACGTTTACAGTTTTTTAAAAATGCAATTAAATACATGATTTGCCATTGGGGTCTTTTCTGTTATGCAATTTATTAATTTTGAGGAAAAACCATATGTTTGTAGTCAGACATTAGGTAAAGAAGGGGTGAAATCAAGGGAAATGGCATCTTTGAATGGACATGTTAATATACCCGGAAAAGTAGGGATACAAAAACACCTACCCCAGTCACAATATTATACCCTTCCATCATAATGAAATTGTGATAAATTTATGATGAAACACAAGACAAACAACTTCCTTACATGAAAGTTTACACAAATATTGAGACCATCAAGTCCGTAGATGTAAGTCTTTTTTTTAAGCAATCAAATTTAAAGGCTGGTGAATATCTGATAAATCTAAAAGCATATAAAGAGTATAAATGCAAGAAAATGAAATAGGATAAAATACACATGAAAAACGATCTTGAAAGAAAAAGAATGAGCTATAAAATGATATAGAAATGTATATTGACCATTAATTTTAGTGCACAAAGTGCTAATTTGAATGCTACAAATGAATTAGAATGCTAGAAGTACACCGTCGCGATGTCAGAAAATCGTGTTGCGCTAAATCGAATGACCAAATAGCGAAATGAGCACTTTGTTCATTAATTTGAATGAAACATACATAGATTCTAACGAAAACTTCATAGATTTGAAATCTAGAAAAAGGAATATAAACCCGAGATATACCCAACAGCACTAAAACCGTCGAATTTGAACGCAAGACAAATTAATTTTACTGACAAACTCGCGAATTTGGCCGGGAAATCCTATATAATAATAATAAGATTCATTTCTATACCGTAAACTGCATTATGCCTCTAAGCGGTTAAGAAGGTAAACAGTTGATAAGCAAAGGAAACGGAATTAGCATTACAAATTACATCAAATCAATTAACATTAAAACTTTGCAATTGAAAATAATACATGTACATAATTAGTTAATTACAAATCACTAATACAACCAAAATACAAATAGTTCATGAATTAATAGTATACGTTAATCTACAAAAAGATATAAAAGGCAAAAGGGCAGAGGGCGTATCAGGAACAAGACTTAAAGTGTTTTTATGCCTCCACGACAAAGTAGCCGGTGTTATGTTGTGGGTTGTCCAGGCGCGGATCTACGGGGGGGGGGGGGGGGGGGGTTTAGGGGGTTCAAACCCCCCCCCCCCCCCTTGGGCGGCCCAAAAAAAAACAAAAAAAAACAAAAAAAAAGAAAGAAAAAAAGAAAGAAAAAAGAACGCACGCTGGAGAGAAACCCTTTCAAGTGCAAATATTGTGAGAAGATATTCAACTCATCTGGTAACTTAACCAAACACATGATAAAAAGGCTGGATATAACTGTGTATTAAGCTGTTACTTGATTTAAAAAGACGTTATCATGCACTGCTTTTTATGGTCTCCATTGTGTTAATAGATGCCAGGAAAACATCACGGGGTTCAAATAAACACCCCCAAAAAAATCGGCTCGCCGCTACGCGGCTCGTGGACGATGCTCTGCATCGTCATTATTTTGGTCAACCCCCCCCCCCTTAGCAAAAAGCTAGATCCGCCCCTGTTGTCCGTCCGTCCGCACGTCTGTACGTCTCGTTCTCGTGATCACGCTAACTCAAAGAACCGATTGATGAATTTCCGCCAAATTTGGGTCATGTAGGCATGTGTATCTTGCAGAGCCAATGAACCGATTAGATTTTGGGTTCATAAAGTCACAGTGCTCATTATGTATGCACAAATAGATAGAGTGATCGCTTTATCTCAAGAACTGATTACCACTAAACTTGGGTCATGTATTGCAGAGCCAATATGAACTGATTAGAATTTGGGGTTTTGAGGCCAAAGGTCATGGGGCTCATTATGTATGCACACATAGCTCTTGAACGCATTGTCCGTAGAACAGATTGATGGATTACTCAGGACATGTAGGCCTATGTATATTGCAGAGCCAATGACTGTATAAATGTTATAAACGATGTAAATATGTTCATTCAGGGCCCCATGGAAGACCACTACTTGTTGGTGAATGGGCTACCCTGTCAAAATATTAGAAATAAATAAAATAAAATAAAATAAATAAATGAACTGATTAGATTTTAGGGTCATGAGGTCAAAGATCAAAGGGTCATACATGTATTTGAAAAATAGCTTGTAATCACGATATTCTGATAACCTGTTATTAATGGATTACAATCAAACTTTTTTTATTTGCTTCTGTTTTGGTTTGTAAAATCGCTCTATGGCGGCCGAAGGTATTATTTTCGACTGCGCGCAGTCGAAGATCCATCTAGTTAGCATTGTTTTGAATATATTTAAAGGATTGGCATTGCGAGTTTAAAGGGGGAGATAGTTCCAAAGAAATACAGCTGCATTAACGAAAGAACGTTGACCGTATTGTCTGTAAGAAATAGGGTGAGACCGATAGAGAGAGAGAGAGAGAGAGAGAGAGAGGAGAGATTGAGAAGCAGATCGCAAAGTCTGGACAGGAGTGTATCGATGAAGGAGTTTAGAAAGATATGAAGGAGCAAAACCATGATAAGTCTTGAAACTAAGGAGGAGAGGTTTGTAAGTGATGCAAGAAGTGATAGGAAGCCAGTGAAGTTTTTGAAGAACAGGTGGAATATGAGAAGTATACGAGGAACACAAGAAACAAGACGAGCTGTTGTGTTTTGGATACACTGGAGCTTTGAGGATATTTTGGCAGGAAGACCAAAGAGAAGGGAATTGCAACAATCTAGCCTAGATGTGACGTGGATAAGAATCTTTCCTAATTTCCTTACAGCTACAAATGGCATCTACATTTTGAGACAAAGTGAGGGAAGAATCCATAACAACACCAAGATATTACCAGCCACAAAGGATGGCTTAATTACAGACTGCCCAATTCGTAATCTGATCTGTGGGACATGAGAACAAAATTGGATTGAAAGTGAAGAAATTTGGTTTTAGTATTACCAGAAAACCTCAAAATTACCATATTTCATGTCTTTCATTTGATTGCATATAGCTTCCTATCAATACGTTATCCATAACTCACCAATAAAAATATAAAATGTAATTTATGGATCTACCAGTATTCTCTCTGTCGAAATTGTACTTTTTACCTTATTTTTGATATGTCTGATATTGCACTCTCATCCTTAGCATTATCTTACATATATATTTGCTGGATAATTTACTGTAGTTTATTTATGTTTGTATAAATATTTAGGTTTTACGCAATGTACACAAATCTGCAATTCAGCCATCTAGTTGCAAATGAATTTTCAATAAAACCAATACCACATAAACTTGTTACACACCCCAATACACATAGTAGTGTATAAATTAAAGGATTCATCCTGTACTCCCCCTTATCTTATTAGCTGTCTCTTTAGAACAAGTTGAAAATAAGTTGTTTGTCTCTTTATTTGTCCTCCCCTCTATCCACCCTTCTCTCTCTCTCTCTCTCTCTCTCTCTCTCCCTCCCTCTCTCTCTCTCTCTCTCTCTCTCTCTCACTCTCCCTCCCTCTATCTCTCTCTCTCTCACTCTCTCTCTCTCTGTCTCTCTCTCTCCCTCCCTCTCTCTCTCTCTCTCTCTCACTCTCCCTCCCTCTATCTCTCTCTCTCTCACTCTCTCTCTCTCTCTGTCTCTCTCTCTCCCTCCCTCTCTCTCTCTCTCTCTCACTCTCCCTCCCTCTATCTCTCTCTCTCTCTCTCTCTGTCTCTCTCTCTGTCTCTGTCTCTCTCTTTCTCTCTCTCCGTTTCTATCTCACTTTTTACACCATGTTCTCCATATCGCTTCTTCTCCAGAGAAAATTCGTCTTTTCAATAAACAAAAGACTATTTTGTGTATGCACTTGCCGGGCCTATTTTTTTCGCGTCTAAATTATAACCTTTTTAGTCAATGAAATTTACTAGGGGAACAAAAAGTATTGTCTGTTGATGTACGAGATGAACTTCTGATAAAGTAAGTGTTAGGCGCTATATAAGCAAATATAATTATTATTATTATTATTCACATTCGGCTAGAGGAGATTTTAGTGGAAACGTACAGTGTGCAAAACAAAAATATTTCAAGGGCCAAATCAAATTTTGTTAACAGACCTGAGATAGTGTGAAAGGATTGAAGGACACAACTATAGGCAGATGTGCCGGATATGAGACAAAAGAATATTAATCGGATGATAAAAACAGGGAGGAATTATTGATTGCCGAGATCAGTCCAATTTGTTTGGGTTGAAGCAAACAAGTACCGCATGCAGCATTTCAAGTGCGCCCCTGGATATACAAGGGGGTCCTAAATAAAACTATGATCCCCAAGAAAATTACCCTATAGAGTAAAAAGCCCTAGAGTCAAATATTACCCTATTGCCTATCAAAGCGAATGAGACAGGGGGAACCCTGTACACGAGTGAGGAAACTCTAACATATGGCTCCCCCACCCTTTGCGCCTTCAAACATGAAGAAGGAGCCTGAATCCTGTATCCGCGCCTGCGTTCTGACACGATTGAAGTTCTAGTCTTTAAGTTCCACTCATGCAAGTTGTACCGCCTTGTTATAAGTTCATGTCCGACTCTCACTGTTTGCATATTGGAAAATAGTTTACAGACTAGAAAATGCATGGATGGATAGAGAGTGACTGAGCAAGGAGAAGTAAAATTAACACTTATGTAAACGTTTTGGGGAAAATCCAGTTTAAAAAAAATATAAAAAACGTGTTAAAACTGGACCATTGGTCCCCCATGGTCCCCTGTTTCTTATGTTAATTGAGAGCTGATTTGATGAGATGTCGCGTGTCAGTGACCATGTAGGATGTCTTAACCCTCCTGGCCAGTCTAGAGCAGTGGGGCTTTAACATTTAAATAAAAGGTTGGGGGAAAATCCAGTACACACACACAAAAAAAAATCATTTTGAAACTGGCTTGAGGGAAATCTCGAATGCTGTACAAACTGGACACAGCGAAGCCCGCTGCCAGTAGCGTTATAGCCACATTTTGGTTTTAGGAGAAGAAGCAGCAGAGAATCGGTGGCTCAGCAGTCTTGGGTGCATTTGAAAGAGAGCATCCAATATACCTGATATTCATAGGTACCCTGTCAATGAATTCATATGATTAGGAATGAACAAACAGCGGCGGGGGGGGGGGGGGGCTGTCTTCCAAAGTGGGGGAGGGGGCACAAACGAAAGGGACTTGATGTAAAACAAAATGGCACCTACAAAGGGGAAAACTGAATGCGAAAAAATACAACTATTAGACATTGGTATTGTCATATCGTTATCAGGGATGATTTCAATATTTTGTTTCTCTCCTAACATGGTCCTAGATACTACTTTGCAGTTGGGTGTGATGGTCTGAATATTCATTTACAAACGATTCAAGCAACGAGCAATTAATTTATAGATTTGTGAGGTCGCAGCATCATAACAAGAGGAAAAAACAATCGTTAAGGAATTTTAGCTAAGCACCATAAAATCATGAAAGACTTTGGAGACCTTTAATAAGAATCAAAATTATACAAACTATTCAATAGCAGCCAGAAGCGAGGCGCCACATTACACTGTGATAGGAGAAGAATGGAATGTCACGTTAAAACAAAATGCAGAAAGTATCTAAATAACAAGTTGGAAGATAGAAAAGAAGAACAAAAAGGAAAATGAAAATGTGTTCATGTTTCTGAGTTTTTAAATTATTAACATTAATACAAACATTTCATGGTGCTGCTAGAGCCATATTAAATGCTTGAGTAGGAAAATGAGAGCGAGCTTGCACGATACAGGCTAAATGGAGACATAGTAACTATTTAGTGGGTATGTGATAATCAGATTATAATATTATTATAATGTATGCAGCCGTGTGTAAGTAGGGATTTATTAGTGAATGGAAATGGATGGAAACTTTCATCATAATTTATAGAAGTTAAAAGTATGTGATTGAGAGATATGAATAGAGCGTGAGTGAGAGACATAAGGGGAGAGGGTGTTGTGAGCAGGGGTGGTGAATTATTGGAAGAAGAGAAAATTATTGGATGAAAGAAAATATAGAACATTTCTAAATCTTCTCTATATTATGTTTCCTTCGTCTCAATATCTCTTTCTCTTTAAGCCGTCTCTCACTCTGAATCTTATCCTTTGTATACACATATTTCTTTTCACATTCCCTCTGTCCCTGCTTTTAATTCATTTTCATCTTCCATTCCAATCATTTTCATCTTCCATTATATTTCCTCGACCTCGCACATCATCTCTCCTTCCCTTTTACATTCGGCTAGAGGAGATTTTATTGGAAAAGTTTGATGTGCGATGCTCTGCAACTACAACGCATTTGGCACAAAGGCACAGATATTTGTTGCCAGACCTGAGAAAGTTTGAAAGGTTTGAAGGTTTGTGCGGCAATGAGACAAAAGAAGGGAGGGGCAGAAACCCTTCACCATTTGCGCCTTTTTGTGTCCCTTCAAGGGCTGAAATAGGAACGTGTCCTCTTGCACAGGTAATACAAAGTTTTGGTAATGGGTCATGAATTTGGTGCAAATGAACATATTAGAAGCATATGCGATACTACAATATTCAGTGATCGTTGTCGAGGTTGAAATCGAGTCGAAAGTTATGAAATTGTAGGTAATAAACTCTTTATGTTGTATAGCTCCCTCTCAAGGTCAAGACATTTCTTAAGCTATAAAAGAATGTTTCTTGACTAAAATCGACCAATTAGCTTTTCCCGTTTGAAAATTATATATCACAACTGCATATTCTGAGATTTTCATGGTCGCAGCTACCTTTGTACGGCCGTAGGCGCTTTTTGAAATTTATCAACATTTACCGGGAGCACCGGTAAATGTTTATATTCAATTTTTCTCGAAAACAGACGTGTATTAGGGGCTAAATTTTCTAGTGCTTATAATACATCAACAGGGGCATCCAAATATATCAAAATTGTAAAGAATCCCTATCCACCTTTTTTCAAAATTTCCCAAAACTTTGTATTACCTTTGATATTCGCCACTGCTCAGTCCAATTATTACGGACATTAGGGGGACTGGTGTAAGATTTCTTTTTGGAAAAGGGTTGATGTTAAGGATCGGGGCAGATGTAAGAAGAAAAAAAAATAATCGAAGAACGTTTTTGGCATGATTATCCTTCTTAGAGCCCACTTATACATTAAAGAAAAGAAATCTTGACTAACAAAGTAAATCTAGAAAGTCTACATCATTGCGAAAGGGAGAAAACATTTCTGATTTATTTTTGCACTTTCTCGAGAAAAAAAAAAATCCATTTTTTCCCTTGAACTTGCTTTAACCTAAACTTTAAAAATCCAGGCACCGCCAGTAGTCGTTGGACAATATTTGCTTTTATTTATCATCCCATCTGGCATAATTCTAGCCTCGGTTTCTCTGGCAAGCGAAGCTCGTCAGAATTTACGGACTCCAACAACGCGAGTGCCATCGACAAGAGGCTATATATATATAGCATGATACCGGCATTTTTCATCATTTGTTTGTTTGTTGAGATACAGAACAGTCAAGATGTTTTCATTCCTGTGCATCCTTCTTTCGTGTTTCACCATAAGTGTGTTCGCTCAAGAAAATGGTAAGTGTTATTTCTTTCATAAGTGAATAATTGGATAATTCAATTGAATTTTGTTTTGATTACATTAATTCTAAATGTATCAAAAGCCTGAAGACCTTTAGGGAAGCACCCGTTTACCCAAGGTTTGTTACTCTGACATAGAAATTTTCCATGCCAGGTGGATAGAGGTGGTTTATAATTCCGAAAATAAAATAGGTTCATTATTTAGAATCAGGGTTCGTTTATCCGAAGGTTCATAATTGTGAAAATGAAATAGGGTACATAATTCCGAAAATTAAAAAAGGGTTCGGTCTTCCAAAAGTTCTTTATTAAAAAAAAACAATAGGCATCTATGTTCTTTTTCATTTTCGTAAACCTGAATGATATTCGGAATTATAGAATCTTGGGTGTAACGAACCTTCAGAATAACTAACTTTTGGACAAACCTTAGGAAATTGCAACATGTAGCCAGGTCTTATGCAGGCTTTAACAGCTCAATCGCTTTTTTGGTGCCATGTGTTAGTCTACCAGTTAAACATTGCAATATAGTCGAATAGCTTTTCCCATGTTTGATAGAAGATATGATTTGTGTTTAATACCGGATTATTGTGATATTATGGAGACTTAAAGGGCTTTAATGTTCCACTAAATGAGGACAAATGTTTAATGATACAAGTCTTTTTTTTGTAAGCTGTTATGGTCGGTATACCTACGGGTGTAAGGAAATATGTTTGACATGTCCGGTATTAAGAGGAGTCCGGTATTAGGGACATATATGTATATATATATATATATATATATATATATATATATATATATAGTGCCGTTGTCTGAGTCTGTCGTGGGGCTGGGGTTGGGCATCTTAATAACTGGCTGTAATTAATGATTTCATTTTCTAGAACATTTTGCACGAATCTCTCATTTTTCCTTGAGTCTTGATGGAAAAGTTAATGCCTTTAAATTTGTTTTTGTGTGTGTGTGTGTGTGTGTTTCGTAATAAAGTGCAATGTCGAGAAGAAATTTTGATTGAAATGTGGACACGAATAATTGTGTACCCACTTTTGTAAGCGACAATAAAAACCACGTGTGGTTTGCTTTTTTATTATTCTTATTTTCTTGGCGTATTTGTTGTTTTTCCATGTTCACGCACAAAAGATTGCTAGCCTTAAAAAAAAACGAAGGGTTCCAACCAATTATGTCTATACAGTGCGTCCCGCAAAAAACAAAACCGAGAATTATCGATGTTTTATCATAACTTTATCACAGTTATAATTAATAAGTAACACATATTTGTGAAGCTTAGATCTTCCCCTTTCATTTGATGCATTTCATATGATGCATATTTCACGCATGAGTGATTGAAAACAATCTAAAGATAATTTTGCAAACGGTATCTGATTTTCAAAAAGAAAATCACATTTCCAGAAAGTTCATTTTCTGCTGTTTTATATGACACCTCAATCAGGAAAAATGAGCCAGGAATAACAAAGTTATGTTCGTTTAAAGTTGTGCTTGCATTTCCATTATTTATTCAACGAATTCTTTTCTCTAACTGCCTGCCGTAGCAACAAACAAGAAACTCCAAACTTTTAAAAAACCATTATACTGGATATTTAGATATACAGATTAGATTGTTAGATTGTTAGATTGTTATGCTGTTATCAACCTTACATACATGTATGCAGGTTACATGTTATTCTTAGAGTTTAGATTGTTTGTACGTAGGCCTAGTATAGTTTAGTTATACTCTTTGTAAGATTTGTTGTTATTATACTCATCATGTTTATACTCCCTATATATCTATGTAACATATGTTTTATGGACCTCTGCCTTGTGTAGATGAGTCTGAAATAAAGTTCCGAATTGAATTGAATTGAATTGAATACATTCAATTTCATTACTTTAAACTATGTAAATGTATTATATTATTGAATATGGAATTATATATCTAATTTCTTGTCAAAATCACTGTTCCGTTGAAAAGGGAGAAAAAATGAAACTGAAACTGAAACTGAATTATAATTGTGATTAAGATATGATAAAACATCGATAATTCTCGGTTGCGTGTTTTCTGGGACCAACTGTATATCGTGTATTTGGGTGTTTTTCACTATTCAACGTGTGAAGATTGGCCCGGTTATTATATTGGTTCCATACGGTGATATGACGCAATAGTCCGGTAGAAGTTTTTCAGACCTGGTTTCCTGGATTAAGATTAGCAAAATTATTACATACTGCACATATATGCTAATTAGATGATTATGCCAATTAGGCTAATTATACTACATCTTTATGGAATATCTTCTTATGAATTAATGATTAGTCTTTCAAAAGTGATTTACAATTTTGCATTGCACCATTTTTAGGCTTTATAGATAAACAATGACAATGAAGTCCATTATATTGTACATATGCTAATTATGCTATTTAAGACAATTGTATTACTTTAAAATAAAAATTGGTGTCATAAATGAGTTCCTTGTCATAGAGAACCCTTGAAAAGTCGTATTATCCATATTTTCAGGCTTCCGGGATTGAGATTGGCAACATTATTACATAATTATTGCACATATGCTAATTAGATGAATATGCTAATATGGCTATTAAAAAAGTTGCCCAAGGTCGCCAAGCTGGCAACCTATCTGAATTTACTTCAATACCCATCTAGAACACAAATCAACAAAAAAACCTTATACTTATCAACTTTTCCAGGTCATGCACATGGTATATGGTACCGTCTACTGGACTACAAACCCTCAGATAGTCTTTGACTCTATTCTGAATGAGTTGAATTTCGACCTCATCCCCGCACTATCAATTTAAAATTACTTCTTCAAGATCATTTTGCGTGAATCTATCATTTTTCATTGAGTCTTGATGGAAAAGGAAATACTGCCATTAAATTTGTTTTTTTGGTGTGTTTATTGGTTATCTTAGTCAGACTTAGTGCAATGACGAGAAGAAATTGTGCTGGAAATGTGGACACGAACAAATAATTATGTGTACTCAATTTCGTAAGCAATAATAAAAGTCACGTGTGGTTTGCTTTTTAATTATTTTCATTTTCTTGCTATATAATATTGTTTCTTCCCACGATCACGGCTTCATACATGCACGCACAAAAGATTGCTAGCCTTCAAACAACAAAGGATTCCCATCCAGATGTCTATATTATCGGGTATTTGGGTGTTTCCCACTATTCAACGTGTGAAGATTGGCGCGGTTATTATGTTGGTTCCATAATGGTGATATGACGCAAACCCTCAGATAGTCTTTGACTCTATTCTTACTGAGGTGAATTTTGACCCCCTCCCCCCTTCATCACACTTTACAAAATCCACGCCTGCCGCGAACCTGCTTCAGATCGTGACGTGCCTTTTCCCTTTTAAGTGTCTCGCAACTTTTGAGACCAATCAGTTTGCAAAATTTGGCAGTCTTTTGCGAGGTCACAGTTGTCCAGCTGAACAGCGGGAGCTTGGCCTATATACGGATAGGTGAGGGCCCTGGGTCCACTCCTAACTCGTGTTTTAGCCCTTCTTTCTTCCCTTTTCCTTTCCTTTCCTTTCCTTTCCTTTTCTTTCCTTTCCTTTCCCTTTTTTTTTGGGGGGGGGGGAGGGGGGCCGGGCCCGTCGGGCCCCCCGTGGATCCGCGCCTGTTCCTAAAATGTCCTGGTTCTAAGAAGCCAATTTAAACAGAGTAGAACTCCCTTTTACAGTTTATTTTTCTTACCGTGTAAATTTCTATTCAATTATGCGTTTGAACAAGGATCGTACCTTACAAGTTTTATAAAATTGACGTGACCCTTCGAACCCTTGGCTTTACATTCGTTAACCAAATTAAACAATTAAAAAACGGATCTTGGCTGTCGAGTCTTTAGTTTGTTACTCTTTATAATTACACGAAAAATAGTAAAGATACGATATTATCATGTTTTAAAAAATCGAATAGCCGGGAAACATGTAAAAGGTTTTTAGAACAAATTTCGCACTTGATGACAAAAATATCTATAAACACTGTCTTGTTACGTTATTCCTGATTTCAAATAAGTATAATTTCTAGTGATTAAACAACGTGGTTTCATTAGTAAATGACATAGACAGGGAAGGCACAATTTGCTACAAAGCAATTTTTAAATTCGTTGCACTTTTTGTTTTATTGTTATTATGCATGGGAAGGTCGAGAATGATGTGATAGCTATGATCTTAATGATTTTTTTTTTTAATCAAACTTTTTGATAGTTTATTACATATGTATTTTTGAAACTATTGTAAATATATTTTTTTATTTATTACTTGTTGTTGTTGGTTATTTGTGTTGGGTGCACAGATAGTAAGATCGAGCTCAAAAAGATACGATGACGATTGTACAGGCAGTAGTAGTAGTAGTAGTAGTAGTAGTAGTAGTAGTAGTAGTAGTAGTAATAGTAGTAGTAGTAGTAGTAGTAGTAGTAGTAGTAGTAGTAGTAGTAGTAATAGTAGTAGTAGTAGTAGTAGTAGTAGTAGTAGTAGTAATAGTAGTAGTAGTAGTAGTAGTAGTAGTAGTAGTAGTAGTAGTAGTAGTAGTACTCTCTAAAAGAAATCGAGTGATCACGGACATCCCTCCTCTGGAGAGTGAAAATGTAGTGAAAATAGAGTGAACATTCACTTTTTTCTTCTTAGAGAGCACTCGAAAATCAATCGCATTCACTCCTAAACAAGCGATCCCTGACGTCACTCCCAAGAAAGTGAAAATAGAGCGAAAATTCCCATTTTTTTTAGAGAGAGAGAGTAGTAATAGTATTCTTTTATTTATTTATTCATTAAGTCAGTTCGTGTCACTTTGATGGGGGGGGGGGGGGGGGGGGTATCCGACACACGTAACAAACAAAACGCCTTCTCTTTTGCTTTTGAATTTAACGAGAAATATTCACCAATTAGCTCTAAGCATCATTAATATTTGACCTGGATAATTTAGTCCAACATACGTCTCAGATGATTAACGAAATATTGCGTGCAACTTCTTCAAATTGCTGTTTTAAATCAACAGTTTACTGTCCGGTTATACAACCTGTCCGGACACACAACATCTGGGTATAAATGTTACCAGGTGTGGTAGAACTAACTTGTCGATTATTTGCAAGGGTTACCTACTTCAGAAAAGAAAGAAAGACTTTAAAGGTAAAGACCAGTTATGGTCATGCGATTGCATTGTGAAAGAAACGTTGTGGAATCGATCAGAAAAGGTTGATCATCTAGCATCTAGCATCTGCAAGGTTCTGGAATAATCAAAATGATAAGAAATTTGGCCCATTCTTCGTAAAGTTACAAGCACTATACACATAAAGATGTATATGGGACTACCCTATATCTCTCACAGTCCATTAGAGAAACAAATTTACCAAATATATGAATTAGTAGGTGGTTTCCCGGCAAATTTTTTATCATCATGTATTAGTCAAAACATTTTCTTTCACATGATTGGTAATGAGAGCTTCCATTTTCATTTTTTGAAATTAGGGCGTTTCCAATACTGGTCTTTACCTTTAATAATGACGCTTTTTGATAAGCTTTTTAATAAGCTATGTATTCCTTACTCTCATGTAATCTTCCTATCTTTGTATATACTTCACAACCTTCTTGTTACACAGATACTGCTCAGATATTTATTGGTGATACCAATGTCCCTGGTATCCTCTACGCTTCCCTGCCGGAACCACGGGATGATACCAACATTATGGACACCCTCTTCAACCTGATACCTCTTCCAGAGAATAGTGGAATAAATGGAATCGACTATGATCCAGGGAATAAAATGGTGTACTGGAATGATTTCAATATGGATCGAATAAGTCGAATCCAACTTGACGGCACGAACCAAGAAGTCATTCTATCTACGAACTGTGAGTGAATAGCAATATGCTTACTTTGCAAGTGCAATGTTTCTATATATTTTACAATGAATTGTTATTATTTATTTACCATGATTAATCATAGTAAGGTAATAACGCAATATACTTTGCGGATACTCTCTGTCATTGTTAATTCGAACATTAACAGTGGGCGCATACACACCACACGTGCAATACGATATAACGTGTTGAAAAGAGGATAATACCTAAATCCCTCCTGATAAAACGCAACGTTTCATTGGCAATTTCAAAGCTAGACCATCACCATGAATCTTATTCATGAAGATAAATTGCAAGTGCATAATCGATCTTGTGATAAAGTAGTGATTCAAAATAATATTATTATTATCATCATTCTTATTATTATTATCATTAAATTGTACTGATGTATCGTTTGAATGAATTTTCAGCCCCTCATTCTATCGCTCTCGATCTGGTGAACGGGAAGATCTACTGGACGATGTATAATGATAGGGCTATCTTACGTGCCAATCTCGACGGTAGCTCGGTAGAAGAACTCTTCAAATATACGAGTTTTGTGCAACCTACTTCAATCTTGGTGGACCCCGTCAATGGGTAAATATTAGTTAAATTGAGATAGATAACAGTATGTCCATTTATTTACCATACCTATACTTTATAAATAACTCTACTGCGATTTCGTGAGTATCATATTAATATGCAGGCTTTAGCAAATCTGCCACTGAAATTCTACATGAAGTCTAGAATACAGGGGGTCTTACCAAGGAATATTAGTACCTTGACAAGGATTCGAACCAGGAATCACCTGATCCACAGTCCGCTGAAATACCCAGCAGACCACAACACCTCTAATTTCAAAATTATGATTATTTCATCTTGAAAGGTTTCTTGTCTGGTCAACACGCATAGTCAATCAAGTTGTCAAGGCAACACTAAACGCCATCAACGAGGAGGTAGTGAGACCCATCTATGCTGAGGGGATGTTCAATGAGGAATGTGCTGATGACACCAGTAAGATACTTACTTATAATTGTGTTTCGTTGTGAGTCGGGCCTTTTTTTATTGTCACGTCGACATTGTGAACTGCGACATAAAAACTTTAATCTGACGATCTGCGCACGTACGCGCCTTGTTATCTCCCTGTCCATACTACCATAATCGAGAACGCGTCCACCCCCCTCCCACTCCGTGAACGGAGGGATACCATGCGTGTTCCCTAAATGTCCGGTAAAGGAGTACTTTTCACGCACCAAAGTCCGGCTCGTAGTACACAAAAATCCGGCTCGTAGTACACACAAATCCGGCCCGTATTGACTTAACACACCGGACTTAGGGGAGTGTTTTCAAGAGGACGGAACATGCATATGCGTACCTTAAATAACACTGGGGGGGGGGGGGGGGGGGGGGCGTCCACCTCTGTTTTAACGATCAGCTCAAACTAAAACGCCGTTCTGTATAGTACGTACCTAACTATCTGTTCCAGTAGAAGTCAGTGGTACCGGTTCGTGTTCTGACCACATTGGCGCGGGCGTGAGGAATGGATATGACGAATGGGTCACATCATCTTGTTGACTGAAATGCCCGGGGGGTCGCCGCCCGGGCACTGACCTAATCGAGCGTTCGCCTTCGAGCGATATAAGTCAAAAATCGAAGCTGCGAGGTCAAAGGCTGCTGACCGATTTTGAACTCGCCGCCCTGTGACCGACCGATCTCCCAGCGACGAACGGGCAGTAACTGGGCGGCGACCGTTCAGCAGCCTTTGACCTAGCAGCTTTGATTTTTGACCTAAATCGCTCAACGGCGAACGCTCGATTAGGTTGCCCGGCCACCGAGCGTATTTTGGGCAGTGAGTGAAAAGTGAGCAGGCGCCGCCGAATTTTAACTCCGCGCTAAAACTTCAGCAGTGACCGAGGGATGCCCTAAAAACAAGTGGTGCCCGGGCGAAATTGGCTAAAAACTCGCCGCCCGGCCGCCGAACAGGCTACTTTTGGGGTTGTGACCATAGCTTAACTGGGTGAACACGCGCTCTGGACGTAGACGGCGTTCTCGTCGACACAATCGAAAAGGCCTTATTTGCTACGGTAGGACTGTGTCTTTGACTCGCCAACCTAAGAGTCACCGTGTCCAAAAATGAATGCAAAGTTAAAGATAAACTTGAGTTCTGGTAAAAAAAGAAAATGAATTTTCACAGAATCTAACGAAACTTACACTGAATGTTCAAGATTACAAATAAATGTCATGTGCCAAACAATTTTGGAAGAAATTGTATACTGGCTGAGTAATGAGCATAGAAAGATAAGGAAATCAGGGTAGTACTAGCCCCGACACCATGTGTGTTGTCCCATATACATCTTTCTGTGTAAGTGATTGTTACTTTAACAAGACTCTGCCAAATTTATGATGATTTTGATGACTCCAGAACCTTGCATTACACACCATTACTTGCATGCTATTATGATCAATTTTTCTGATCCATTCCACACCTTTTCTTATACAATGCAATCTCATTACCGGTACTCAAGTTTATCTTTAAGGGTTTAAATGTTGTATTTTACTTTTTGGCACGCTAACGGATTGCCTTAATAAAGGAAATGATTAATGCAGAGAAGAAAACAAAATAATGCAAATAGGATTACACCTCATGTCTGCAACGGGCATTAAGTTATTTGACAATCAAAGATCCCTCCCGTAGATCCCATAACATACAGCTTAGCAATGGATTGTGCTATTGATTTTTGCGATTGATTGCATTGATCACTATGTGCAATCGATCTTAAAACTCAATCGTACACTTACTCAGGTTTGTATAGTGGGGCACTGATCACCGAGCACCAGATATACGTGGTAAATCTAGTGACGACACCTTAAGTTTGTCGTCACTTCCATATTTTGTAACCATTATGTAAGATATTTCAATTCAATTTTTTCAATTCAGAACTTTATTTCAGACTCAGCTGCACAAGGCAGTGGTCCATAAAACATATGTTACATATAGATAGGGATAATAGCGGAGTATGAACATGATGAGTATAATAACAAATCGCACAAATACTAAAGAATATAACAAACTAAAAAAAAAATTTAAAAAAAATCTATACTACGTATATACAATGTAACTGTAACATGTAACCTGTATCTGTAAAAATTGATAACAGAAGGCCTATAGCAATCTAACTCTAGTCTAAGCTGTACCTGTAACTGCAATATTAAAATAAATATATGTATAACAAAGTGAAGTTGTAACTTAATTGTAACAATCTCTGCTCACTAACTAGAACAATTAATATACTAATAATAGATAACTAGATATTATAACAAGCAACAAGGACTATGGACTATACTGCAACCATAAGAGGCTGGATAATCCTTGGTAACATCATGCAAAATATGATCAATTCCGAGGTGTAAGCAGGCTTTTAAGCCAAAATTTCCAGAGGCCCGATGTGTACCTAAGACTACTATACGAGGGGTTCACTAACATCTTTAAAATACTATTCTCAGAGACATCCACTCTCTGGATGAACTTATACATAAGATTTCGTAATACAGCCGAACAGGCTGGAACATTCAACTCAGCAAACATTTGACTAGCACTAAAGTATCTAGGTACCCTAAGAAGCATTCTCATGGCATCATTATAGGCCACAGTAAGCCTGTGTAAACTGCTCTTCTTAAAATTACTCAACAGATGCGCAGTGTACAAATTAAGGTGTACAGTATGCCCTAAATAATGCCACCTTCACGTCCGGAGAACACATATGAAATTTCCTAACGAGCATATTACCTTGAGCATATAATTTACGACAATGTCGGCTAATATCTTTATCATCACAAAGGTCCTCAGTAAAAAAAAAATGACCAAGATACATGACCTCTGTACATACATTGAGTTTAGCTCCACATAAATAAAAATCCGGGAATACCAATCTACGGTGTTCCTTACATCTAATTATCATAACAAGACTCTTTTTTGCATTATATTTGACATCATTATCATATCAATAATCAGAACAAATCTTGAGCAAACTCTGCAACCCAGCAGTTGACGGGCTAATAATAACGAGGTCATCTGCATACATTAAATGATTGACTACTATACTGCCAACTACACAGCCTTTTTTACAAGCATTCAAATTGTCGGATAGACCATCCATGTACAGGTTAAAGAGAAAGGGAGAAAGAATACCTCCCTGTCTAACCGTCCATTACTGACATGGAATGGTTCAGACACACTACTTCCCCATCTAGCCATCATTGTTTGATGGGTATACCAAAACACGAGTATCCTAATCAGGTACTTAGGAATACCTCTATCAGCCATTTTCGTAAACAGCTTTTCATGATTTACCCGATCAAAAGCTTTGGAAGCATCAAGAAAACAAAGAAACAAGGAAGAATTTCTGCTACGATAACTTGCAATAATTTCCTTCAGAGCAAATATACACATGTCAGTGCCATGTTTGGCTTTAAAACCGAACTGGTTATCTTTAGTAAGAATATACATCTCTTACCTACCAAGCAATATCTTTTCCAGCACTTTGGACAGGACACTAGCCAATGCTATAGGTCTATAGTTGTCCTTACTAGTAATGCGACCAGCTTTATTTTTAATGACCGGCACCAAAACAACGGAAAACATACTATCTGGTAAGATACCATGAATCAAAAATCCGGAAATGCACATTGCAAGCAAGGGCATGAGTTTCGGACTTGCAAACTTTAAATGTTCAGCTGTTATAGTATCAAGACCACATGACTTATTGTCATCTAATTTTCTAATAGCTTCTTTAACCTCCTCAGGAGAGATAACCATATTTACATCAAAGTCAACATTAGTAACACCTGCACCGTACTCTGTACACAATTAAACAAATCCTTATAATGGCTACACCACAATTCACTTATTTTTCCATCACCAGAGATACCTTCAATATTAGTTGGAAGAGGCGCTTTACTATTATTAACACATTTAATTTCTTTCCAAAATTCATAATAACTTTTACCCTGCAATTTACGAGCAACAGAGTCCGCCCGCATGACTTTCTCATTATTCTTAATAAAACGGAGAGCATACTTGAATCGTGCATTGGCCCTCTTTTTTAGCTCAAATAACCGTCCATGTCTGTTTTTGCCAGCTTCAACCCAGAGTAGGTGAGCCTCACGAGCAGCAGAGTGGAGCTCTGACACATGCTCATTCCAGACAGGCCTAGTATTATGAACCTTGTTTTTACAGTGATATAGAGATTCACTAGCATCACATAAGCATTTCACAATATCATCATATGTATTACATACATAATTAACATGGTCATTGTTCACACAATTGGAATCTCGACATAAAAAAGCATCGTGTGCATGTACATTGATTCCCTCAAGCAATAAATCAGTATCACGGCAATAATTATTCCTACGATTTATATCAATCTTAGTCCAATCTAGCCTGCCTTTATGTACAGTGTTAGCCATGCCTGAATCACGTTGCCCAGGCAAATTGTCAATATCAATTGATAAATTAATAGGAATATGATCAGTTGTAGCAAATCTATACATAATTTCCATCTTCTCTATAGAGGCATTAGCATCTGCTGTACATATACAATGATCCAACCATGACGTGGTATGCCATGCTTCACTAACATAAGTGTAACTATCTGCAGGTAAATAATGCAGACTTGATAACACAAAATTATTATCACAACAATATTGTCTCAAATGATTTCCAAATAAGGAACTATTGTCAGATATGTCTGCGTTCCAATCACCTACCACATAAACACTGGTAGTGTCTAACTCAGAAATAACCGCCGCAATAAATGCTATTTTCTCAAGATAATCACTTTCATTTTCAGGACACTCATAAGGAGTGTATATATTAATGATGACAAATTTCTTATCATCAATTTTAAATTCAATCCCTACAGCCCAATCAACATTTAATCTAACTTCACTAATTAAGTGTTCATATCTAGTGCGCCAGAGTATAGCCACCCCACCAGGTATACGACCCCGAACCAGACCATTTCTGAGATCTGTAGTAGATTTACCAATACCATGATATAACGAATATAAAGAGTTAATTCCATTTAAATCTTGCTTAGCTAACCAAGTTTCTTGAAGACAGATGATGTCTACCTCATCCTGAAATAGTTTTTCAATGACAAGACGACGAGATTTCTCTGCACTGCTCTGCCCAAGACGCAGCCCACGACAATTATAACTAACACAATTGAACTTAATTTAAAAAGGGTAGCATAATCCAAGCTAGGGCTCTCTCTGGCTCTTCTCTTCGAGTATTGAATGACGCCTGCTCACAGGTCCAGAAGACTCTAAAAGTGTCACAGACCCCTGCTTCCGAGGCTCATAGAACCTCCTAACGAAAATACCACCTGGCCAGATATCAGGTGCATACAACTCATTGACTTCATTGCATAAAGCGGTAACCTGGAACGATGAGAAACGGGCATTCTCCTTTTCTATCTTTCGACACTTAACAGAGTCATTCAGCCTTTCTTGGTACTCCTGTAGTATGGTAGAATCAAGATCAGGGTCGAACCGAGTAGCAAAGACATTGACCTTCTTAGTCTTGACAGCTTGTATTTTCCCTACAGTGGCTGTCCCCACTATACCCGGCTTCTTTTTGGGCTGTGGCCTTTCCTGGGGTTGTTTTTGGGCCTGGCTAGAGTTGGGCTCAATATAAGGGGTCTTACGTTTCCCACCCCGACGTACCACCTGGGTCCAAAGATTCTCACTCCGGACTTCTTGTGGTACTCGGTACAGTAGACATGGTGGGCGTGGAACTATAGAAGCTTCTTGCACCGTAGAGATAGCCGACACACGTGAATCCATCTCGGATGTAACTAGTTGAATATCCTCAGTAACTTTTGCCTGGCACATAACAGATTTCTTCATTGCTGTCATTTCACCCTCTAGTTTCTGAAGTCTTCCCAGCAAGGCTGACACACCGAGGCTGTCAAAACTAACAGGCGGGAGCCTGTTCAGGTCCTTTGCAACGAAAGTCGGAGCCTTGTCACCACATTCGAGAAGCAATTTAATCATTGCTTTAACATTATTAATGTCCTTTGTAGGGCCTTTGTGCAAAATATTCCTCTGGGTACCAAAATCACCACATGCATCAATCAGGGCCTTTTTGGATTCCTCAATTTCTTCCGACTTAAAGGAAGACGTAATCAGGCTAACTATCTCATCAGTAGAGATCGTGTCCATTTAAGGGCGCGTTCATGCTTGATTTTGAAGGCAGAATGAGCGATTTGTAACGCTCATCGTAAACGCTCATCGTAATCGCAGTTCCACGGTGCACTGTTCGTGCTCACTTCTCCAGGCAATTCTCCTTGGGTGGCCTTCAGCTTGGATTCGCAAACCTGTGTGCGCATGCTACGTAGGCCCACTAGAGGTCAGTGCGTTGACCCCATTTAAACGCGTTTACAAATTGTAAACGCATCTTTTTGTGAGTTTACGATCGGCGATCGTGATCGCCGTTTTTCGGTGATTCTACAAAAGTGAGCATGAACGCAATCGTGTTTTAAACTAAACGCGTAACAGATGCCTGATTCTGGCCGTCAAAATCAAGCATGAACGCGCCCTCATTTGACAGAAAACATAACAGCTCATCTACAATAAACACAGCGCCATTAGCTGCTTTTATCACTTCAGATCTGACATTCTTCCTGCCATGGCTGAGCAATAAAATCAAGGTTATCCAGTCTACAGCACAGACCGAGTCATAAGTAGTATATACTGCCTTGAGCTGTGTATCCACACATTGTGTATCCACACAGAAAACAGCATGAGTGGGTCTACACTCATAAAACATTACACATTTGAAATTGGAGTGTACCCAATATTGAATGATATTTTACCTCTCAAATATGAATGATCCCTTTATTCCAAATATATTGGGTACACTTTTATAGAGTATATGAGCATGGCAATTATTTACTAAGAATCATTTACTAAGTCTATGGCATATATTTATGATATATATGTATATTCTTTTTTTTTTGAAGGGGAGGGGTAGTTTTGAGGCTTTTATATCGGTCAAAATTGCCAGAAAGAACCGTTGAATAGAAAAAAGGGTAATAGCCTTATTCACAAATTGTGTGTAGCGTGCATTACTCATCTAATATTTGTTCTCACTATTTCTTCTACCAGCCCGCTTGTTTTACTACACGAAACAGACTGAATTAGGCGTCACGAATTTAGACGGGAGTGGGGATAGAACCATCAAATTATTCTCCGACCAAACAACGGGTAGTTCCCTCAGCAAGTACGGCAGCAGGCTGTTCTGGTCAGCTCGGTCATATTCGCCGAGTTATACGGGCTTGATCAACGAGTATGATATGAAGTCATCAACTCTTACGATTCACAACAGTACGGTGACATTGTTAAACGGCGACGAGCTTGTCATCAACCCTGTGACTACTCGGATCATATCACACAGTAAGACGCCTGTGGTTCAGGCCGCGTCAGGGCCCCGTTTCACAAAACTTGATATCAATAACAAGTCACAAGCTACTGTTATTAGCTACTGAAATCATGGCATGTGATTGGTTGAGAGCAAATTTGTCATAGAAATTTAGCATTTGTTATAGATAAACAGTGTTATGAAACGGGCCCCAGATCTCTGGATAAAAACATGATTATACAAATGACACTATTTTTGAGAGCCATTAACCTTTGGTGTTTTAGAATATAACTTTGCTATTTCATTTTTTCTCCACTGTATCTGCCTGTCTATATTATTTTAAGAAACACAAAACAGATAACATGAATCAACAAATTCTCAAGTTAGTCTGTTTAATGAGAACTCTTCTGAGTATGCGCAACTCTTTGCGCAGCCAGGTGGCATTATTATTTATTTATTCATTATTTTTTCAACAGGGTAGTTTCATTCAGTTCCATGCACTGGAAGCCAGTGGACCTGCTTTTCAAGAAAGCCCCGCATCTGTGTGCAATAACACTGTAAAAACATAAAAACGATAATGCAATAATTAACAATTGCACATACATGTGAAATATCAAATTAATCATATATTTTATATCATATATCTATTATTAATTATTCAAAAAAATTGAACAATATTGAATTATTACACTAAACTAGACCACGCCTAAAACAAAAACAAAATAAATAAAATAGAAATAAGTAATTATAGCAGGAATAGAGTGCAGTAGGCCTATTGTACTTTGTAAAGTTTACAACAAAATTACAGAGTTATACACTGTTGGTCATAATGGTGGAATATTTATTTTTACCCCAGTTTAGGGAAGGATTTAAAAAAATTATTAATTTCTAATAGATCTAGATAATGGCATACATTCTCAGATGTTATTGAATATTAATTTGCGAGTGTTTGTTTTGCGTGACTGCTTAATCATATGTGTGCTACTATGCTAATCAGCTAAGGGACCTACGTCCAAAGTCATAATTTACAGTAATGAGGATTAATGCCTCACAAAAGGGTACTAATATATAGCTGATCGACACGATTTTTATACTGGGGCCTCACAGTAACGAGGCCATTGCTTAGCCCCTGAATCATGACTGTACGCAGCGATTGCTAGGGTACGCGGCCCCTTCCACAAATCCCCTAAAACGAAGAAAATGCAATAAATTGTCAAAAATTCATTGCATTTTCCCCCGACCCCCAACAGGAAAAATTCCTCTGTGTGGCCATGCCTTGAGCCATAATGCATGGCCCTACAGAGGAATTTTTCCTGTTGGGGGCCGGGGGAAAATGCAATGAATCTTTGACAATTTATTGCATTTTCTTCGTTTTGGGGGATTTGTGAAAGGGGCCGAGTACCCTAGCAAACACTGCGTACAGTCATGATTCAGGGGCTAAAGAATGGTCTCGTTACTGTGAGGCCCCAGTATAAAAATCGTGTCGATCAGCTTTATTAATGCCCTTTTGTGAGGCATTAATCCTCATTACTGTCAATTATGATTTAAGGACGTAGGTTTCCTAGCTGATTAGCATAGTAGCACACATATGATTTAGCAGTCACGCAAAACAAACATTCGCAAATTAATATTCAATAAAATCTGAGAATGTATGCCATTATCTAGATCAATTAGAAATAAATAATTTTTTTCAATCCTTCCCTAAACTGGGGTAAAAATAATTATTCCACCATTATGACCAACAGTGTATAATCAGTTGTTTCTGAAATATATGGAAAAAAAAGACGTAGCGTAATTTAGCTTTAAATTTGCATCCATTGGCTTTGCATCAGTTAGGGTTAGTTTTAGGGTAGGGGTTAGGGTCAGGGTTGTGGCCAGTGGCGTACGCAGGATTTTTTCAAGGGGGTGGTTTTAATATTTTGAAATCGGGCCAAAAATTCGCAACGACTCAGCCAGCCGCTGAATAAGCGGGGGGGGGGGGGGGGGGGGGGGGGGGTAAGAGGACACATTTTTTTACGGGGGGGGGGGGTCCCAAAACAAATTGCAACGTCTCAGCCGACCGCTGAATAAGCGGGGGGGGGGGGGTAAGAGGGCACTTTTTTGGGGGGTCCCAAAAAAATCGCACCGACCCCTTCCCCCCTGCGTACGCGCCTGTACTTAACGCGAAGACCGCGCTTTACATGGGGGTGTTTCACAAAGACTAAGATTAACTATGGCTGGCCATTCATTCACCTGGTTGCTCTCACCATAATGATCTTTTGATTACAATTTTTTCCTTCATTAAAGAATTACTAAATAAATAAAATTCTGTTAAATTTGTGACCATGATTTGTACGTCTCTTAAGAGACTGATACTACTGTAGTCAATGGTGAGATCAAACAGTGGCATGAATGGCCTGCCATAGTGAATTCAACTTAAAATCGATGTTATTCTTTGTGAAACACCCCCTGGTATTAATAAAAACATAAAAGCTAGACAGTTCTTTGTTTAAATAGTGAAATCGGATAACTATTATACAGGATATCCTTGAAAAAGAAAAGTAAAAGTTAAATGGTAAATTAATCAATAATTCAAAATTACTTTTTTATTACTGAAAACCTAAATTAAAAACCTTAATTTTGTCTTCTTTCATACAACACCAAAATATAATCAATAAATCACGCATGACCGATTTCAGACACTCAAAGAGGCGATGTTGGAAATCAAATTGACCCAAAAAAGGCAAATGGCTGTTTCATTTACTTAATTAAGTCTTTTGAAAGAATTAATTGGGACGATAATTTTTGTTTGATACACGTCATTCAAAAGCTCTATTGTATTATTTCGTATGATACGATGATTTTAAATTGAAAGATCATGCATAACTTAATAGCCACAATTTGTTATTGGAAATGCACATTGACATTTGTTTAGCAGCCTCTATCACTTCTTACAAGAAAATGTCAATGTGCCTATAATCAGTTGCAAACTAGGATACCTGCTTATAAGTCTTATGTGGACCTTCCATCATGATTATGGTCTCGTATGCGCTTGAAAGAAATGATGGTATTTTAAGCAATTATTAATTCAAAAATCATTCCATATGTTTTCAAAACCAAAATAAACCAAACGAATCAGCCATCCACTTATTTAGGACAATTTGGTTTCTAAAACTGTCACTCTATGCTGTATACAATTAATAATGCGTGACTTATTGTTGAGGGTTTTGACGGTATATGATTACTAGAAAATAAACTTTCCAATCACATACACATTTAACTAAATATCATTTGGAATTATAGAATAATTCACGCGTAAACTTGTTTTTTTTTTTTTAGGTATTATTTAATTAGATTCGACGATTGATATTAAAGCCATGTATTTTATTTAACAGCTCCATATAATGAACCCGTTGCCATCGAGGGTTGCCCTGACAACATCGTCGTGAACATCGACGAGAACGCTTCGAATGCGTCATCGATCTCATGGACCGAGCCCGGACTCAACAGCTGGTCCAGCTGTCCCACAATGGTCTTCCAAGGAACAGGGACGAATGGAGGAGATTTCTCTTTGGGCATAACCGAGCTGCACTATCAGGCCCATGATGCGGCAGGAAATATAGATGATTGCCAATTTTCGGTGACAGTGCGCAGGTTTAGTGGTCAGTTATCTTTCTCACACTATGAATAGTATTTCATTTCATTTATTTTCCATTAAAATTCAAAATAAAATACATATCAAATTAACAACAAAATCGGAAGGACCCCAAGAAAAGCAAAGCTTGTGAGAATGGGGCCCTGTACAAAAGTAATCATACAAGCAAATTATTATAACAAATATTGTAAAACTTATAAAAACAAACATACACCCACCCTCATTCATTCACATGCATACAGACACACCAACACACACCGCAGGCAGAACATTGTACAGAAGAAGGAAGAAAAAAAAAAGAAAAAAAGAAAAAAAAAAAAAAAAAAAAATCTACTCAGTGCACTTCATTTGATTTAAACAAGAACTGTTTACATGAATATTTAAACTTTGATAGGGTTGAACTACTTTTTAAATTATAAGGTAAGGAATTCCAATCATGTATACCCTGGAATCTTAAAGTGTGTTGGGTCAAGGAAGTACGTACAAAGGGGTAATGATAGTTTGATTTATTTCTGGTTTCGTAAGAATGGTAAAAAGAATTTGTTTTAAACATGCTATTAAATATTGATGGGAGCTCATGTTTATGTAATTTGAACATGAAGACTAAATTGTTTAATTTTATGAGGTCAAAGACTGGCAAACATTTTAAATCATAAAACAAAGGAGCACTTGAAGTCAAATAGTTAGAATTAGAAATTATACGAACAGCACGTTTCTGAAGAATATGAATTTTATATAAATGAGTCTTGTAAGTATTACCCCAAATGATATTACAGTAGTTGATATGCGGTAAAACAATACTGTTGTAAATAGTTAATAATATATGTTTCGGCAACGTCTTTTTAAAGAATGACATGATACCAACCCCCTTGAAATTTTTGAACAAATATGGGTAATATGGTGGCACCAGTCAAGTGATTCATGAAGTTTGATACCTAAGAATTCAACAATATCAGTTTTCTTAAGAACATCATCTTTAATACTCACCGGGGCAACATGACTAGGAATCCTTTTTTGTTTAGAATGAAAATATTATCATCATTATTATCATCATCATTATCATCATTATTTTCATTTTTGTTATTATTGAATTTTTAAAGATTTTGATTATCATATGATCATTAATTATCATGATTAATATATTTTATTATTATGATTTAGATCATATTTATTATTGGCATTACTATTGTTATTTTTGTCATCATTATTATTATTATTATCATAAATATCATTGTTGCTGTCGTTGTTGTTGTTCTTCTTAAGATTATTGATTATTTTATCATAATGATTAGCTGCTTGCATGAATGAGGTGAACCCCCCCCCCCCCCCCCCCAACAAGATTGTTATGGAAAAGCAGTATTAGGTTATTCTTTAGGTGTGCAACAATCGATCATTTCAGGTGATGTGTTTGCAAAATAGAATTATTATAAGTGTTGGTTGAATGCCGGTCCAAATCCAGCATTGTCCTGACGCACTATTGAAGTCATTCAAGTGTCGGCTAGGTAAAGCAGTAGTCCTTACTATGTGGTGCAAAATTATATACTTTCCTTCTAAATTAGTATTATTATAGTATTAATGACTGCTTTGAGAGAAATAGTTGTTTTTATACGCTCAAGGGAAGGTTAGAATTGTGTTATTACCCGAGGCGTGCCGAGGGGAATAGCCCAATTGTAACCTTCCCGAGAGCGTATAAAAACAACTATTTCTCGAATATTAAAGCAGTCATTAATACTTTTATATGCCGAAAAAAAATAGACTAAAAAATAAAAAATAAAAAATACTTTTTTTTTTGTCGAAGGTGAGAGTCGAACTCTTGCATACAATGAGTGATGTATATTACACCAACGCCTTACACCACTCGGCCATCGCGCGCTGTTCACATGCTTGGCAGTTTTGTACAATATATACATTAAAATGGATTGAAACCGGCTTCGGCGTGATGAATGCTTCGCAAAAGCACCCTTCTTTTACTTTTGCAATGCATATTGGCACGAACTTAGATCAAGATCTATCGGCAGATGTTGTTTTTTTGTTTTTGGAAGTTTATTTTCGTCTTCATGTCAACAATGCAAGATAAAATTGTCGGTAAGATCGATCGAGATTCAATTGTATTGAAATTACCGACCAATCCTTCGCACACATACGGTATCCTCGATCGCTCAAACCATTTTTTAACATGTAAACCTATGGGGTAACCATGGAGGCTAACTTTTTTTTTTAATAACCATGGTTATTAAAAATATTAAATGTTTTATGCATGGTTACCGGGAATTTTACAGGAACAGTTGAAGTTTATGAATGCAATTTCGACCAATCAGATGGCTGGATTACTTAAGTGAGGTATATAATAGTAATTATTTGTTTATTAGGTGGTCTGTCGTAGACAGATCACCTATTGATTTCGTCAGAATTTTCTTTCTTCTATATTATTCTTTATTCTTTATTTTTATTTCTCCCTATTTTTTGTTCCGACGATAACTCAAGATCGGTTCAGTTAATTTTGGCACAGTCATAGGTCATTGTCATGAGACCTGGCAGGAACATGTTCAAGGTCATCAAATTATCGTGACGTCATCCAGGCGCCATTTTGTGAAATCACATTATCCATCATATCTTCATGATGCGTACTCAAAGTTCATTCATATTTATATCAGATATACTTCAGGTCAAGGGTCAACAGGTCGTGTCATCAAAGGTTAAACAAATATCATGACACGCGCGTACGCGCGCGTCAAATTTTTAAATTGCTAAAAATACACCAGTTTACAGTTGTATCAGTGCACATGCGCAGACATGGGCGCCATTTTAAATGGTGAGTAAACAAAGCCAATAACCTAGAGGTCATGTATTTATGCGTAAGTTAAGATTGCGCCTATGCAAATGATGATGATATCACTGCCTGCGCGCTGCGTTGTGCGCGCATATCATCAATTGCATAGGCGCAATCTTAATTTACGCATAAATACCATTGACCTCTAGGTCATTGGCTTTGTTTACTCGCCAATTAAAATGGCGCACACAACTGTTAACTGGTGTATTACTTAACTATTAAACGAGAGTACGAATCAGATCATTTTAAGCATTTCAAAATTTTCCGCCCGTACGTGTCCCCGCGCGCGTTGTGCGCGCTCACACCGCTCGAAAAAGATCAAATCAAATTTTTTTTACATGAATTAGATTCCTCTTACCGTAATTGACAATTTACATAAATTTCAGTCACTCTTGACCTTTTATAAGGCCATGAGCGCGCGTCAAAGTTCAAAATCCGCGCGTGCTGCTATGGGCAATATAATGCAAATCTGATCAAAAACATGCCATTTTAAAAAACAAAATGGCTCTTCAGATAGTCCGTCGACCCCCAATTGTTATATCATGGTTGAAAAAAGCATGATTTGGAGATAAAATTTCATACCACCCTAACTCGTACAAAGTGAAACAAAGTCTTCATATTGGCATCTAAACTAAAAAAAAATGTATTTTGTTAATGACGTCATTTTTGTCTTTGTTTAATTGAGATTATCTCGCTTATCGGTGATCAATTTTCTCCCAGATTTCGATATGTTGTAGCTGAGGTAATTCTCTATCAGAAGTATGTCATTTATTTTTCTTTTAGATGACGTCATCATAGTTAAATATTCGATTAAAGGCGACAATGCATAATTTGTTATATATTTGCGTGTTATGTCTATGGGAGGTCATTTTTTCAAAACATGAATCTGCATGACAATGTGTTTTGACCAGTATCTCGATTATTATTCAACAGTTTTCTCCCAAATTTTAGTATGTTGTAGCTGAGACTATATGCTATCTAAATATTTCCTCATTTTTTCAAACAGATGTCAGGATCATGCTCATGCTCATCATCATCATTAACATTATCGTTTTTATCATCATATAACATCATTATCATCATCACCTTTACTATCATGATCATGATTGTTTACATGTCTATATAACTTCTCCCATTCTCAAATCTATCATAAGAAGTGAAGACAGACCACCTAATTCGTCACCATGACGAATTAAATTTCTAGTTAGGTGGTCTGTCGTAGACAGATCACCTGTTTTCGTCAGAATTTTCTTTCTTTATTCTTTTTTATTTATTTCTTCACACTTTTTTGTTCACATGATAACTCAAGATCGGTTCAATCAAATACCTTCAATTTTGGCACAGTCATAGGTAATTGTCATGAGACATGACAGTAACATTTTCAAGGTCATCAAATTTTCATGACGTCATCCAGGCGCCATTTTGTGTTTTTTTTGGTACCTGTTACTCATGATCATATCTTCATAACGGAAAAGCATTTCTCATTCATATTTATCATGATTAAGGTCAATATCCGTCCGGTCAATTTCAGGTCAAAAAACGCGCGCTCATGCGTACGTCCGCGCGTTAGCACGCGCGCAAAAAATAAAAATGCTCCAAATCGTTTTAAATTAATTTTGCATACGTTTCAGGCCATTTTAAGCGTTTCGCAAAAAAACGCGCACACGTGCATGCGCGCGCGTTTTCGCGCGTACTGGTATTTTTCAACATAAAATCGCCAAATTTTCTCTGTCATCATATTTGGCACATGTTTCCAAGCATTTTGATACCTTGTTCACCTTTTTCTGCCCATTAATAACGGAATGAGCGTCCGTTTAAGATAATTTCCGTGCGTGCGAGCTCTTGTAATACATAGCGTACATGGGCAAAAACATGCCTATACAAAATCCATTGTAGCGCTTTAGGATGGAAGGTGAAACCAATTTTTTTTCCATATTTTGATATAGTATGAATTGGAGATATGATTTCATGTCTCATTTGACCCTCAATTAACTCATGACGTCATCATAATGGCCTCCCAACTCAAAATTTCAATTTGCATATTATGACGTCAGCATATTTCTGGAAAATTGACTGTATCTCTGTAAAAATTGATCAATTTTCTTCCAAATTTTAATATGATCTAGCTTAGACAATTCTCTACAAATGCAGTTGACACAATATTTCATTTTGATAAAGGTATCATGGCGTTTTTTGCGATTAAAGGTGGCATGTCAATTTTTCACATTTTGCGTGTATTCTCTATGGGACATGACTTTTTCTGAAAACTGGATTCTACATTCCCGTCTTTCACGAGCAATGTCTCCGTCGTCTTAGCTTCGTTTTCGCTGAGCATCGAGTATGTTGTAGCTGAGACAATAAGCTATCACAAGTGTTTCATTTTCTTCTCGATCAGATGTCGGGATCATGCTCATATTTCACTTGCAAAGTGGGATTTGAGAATTTTATTTTCCGTTTACGTGTAATCGCTATGGGAAATGTTTTGGTATATCGGTAACGCACTTGACTTCGGACCTCAAGATCCCTGGTTCGAGTCCGGGAGTCTCCAACAATTTTTTTTCTTCATTTTTTTTTCTTTTTTGACTTTTCAATGATCATAAAATTGAAAACAGACCACCTAATTCGTCCCTATGACGAATTAAATTTCTAGTTTATTTTTATTTTCTTGGTATTTGTTGTTTTCCCATGTTCACGCGCAAAAGATTGCTAGCCTTCAAAAAGGAAGGGTTCCAACCAATTATGTCCATACAGTGCGTCCCGGAAAAAAAAACCCCGAGAATTATCGATGTTTTATCATAACTTAATAATAAGTAACACATATTTGTAAAGCTTAGATCTTCCTCTTTCATTTGATGCATTATATGATGCATATTTCACGCATGAGTGATTGAAAACAATCTAAAGGTAATTTTGCAAACGGTATCTGACTTTCAAAGAGAAAATCACATTTCCAGAAAGTTCATTTTCTGCTGTTTTATATGACACCTCAATCAGTCAAAAATGAGCCAGGAATAACAAAGTTCTGTTCGTTTAAAGTTATGCTTGTATTTCCATTATTTATTCAACGAATTCTTTTCTCTAACTGCCACCCGTAGAAACAAACAAGAAACTCCAAACTTTTAAAAACCCATTATACTGGATATTTAGATATACATTCAATTTCATAACTTTAAACCATGTAAATGTATTATATTATTGAATATGGAATTATATATCTAATTTCTTGTCAAAATCACTGTTCCGTTGAAAAGGGAGAAAAAATGAAACTGAAACTGAAACTGAATTATAATTGTGATTAAGATATGATAAAACATCGATAATTCTCGGTTGCGTGTTTTCTGGGACCAACTGTATATCGTGTATTTGGGTGTTTTTCACTATTCAACGTGTGAAGATTGGCCCGGTTATTATATTGGTTCCATACGGTGATGACGCAATAGTCCGGTAGAAGTTTTTCAGACCTGGTTTCCTGGATTAAGATAAGCAAAATTATTACATACTGCACATATATGCTAATTAGATGATTATGCCAATTAGGCTAATTATACTACATCTTCACGGAATATCTTCTTATAAATTAATGATTAGTCTTTCAAAAGTGATTTACATTGTTGCATTGCACCATTTTTAGGCTTTATAGATAAACAATGACAATGAAGTCCATATATTGTACATAATTATGCTAATTATGCTATTTAAGACAATTGTATTACTTTAAAATAAACAGCGGTGTCATAAATGAATTCCTTGTCATAGAGAACCCTTGAAAAGTCATATTATCCATGTTTTCAGGCTTCCAGGATTGAGATTGGCAACATTATTACATATTGCACATATGCTAATTAGATGAATATGCTAATATGGCTATTAAAAAAGTTGCCCAAGGTCGCCAAGCTGGCAACCTAGCTGAATTTACTTCAATACCCATCTAGAACACAAATCAACAAAAAATCCTTATACTTATCAACTTTTCCAGGTCATGCACATGGTATATGGTACCGTCTCCTGGACTACAAACCCTCAGATAGTCTTTGACTCTATTCTGAATGAGTTGAATTTCGACCCCATCCCCGCACGTTCAATTTAAAATTACATCTTCAAGATCATTTTGAGTGAATCTATCATTTTTCATTGAGTCTTGATGGAAAAGGTAATACTGCCATTAAATTTGTTTTGTTTGGTGTGTTGTTTTTTTTTTTTTTTTTTTTTTTTTTTTTATCTTAGTGCAATGTCGAGAAGAAATAGTGATGGAAATGTGGACACGAACAAATATGTGTACTCAATTTTGTACGCAATAATTAAAGTCACGTGTGGTTTGCTTTTTAATTATTTTCATTTTCTTGCTATATAATATTGTTTCTTCCCACGATCTCAGCTTCATACATGCACGCACAAAAGATTGCTGGCCTTCAAACAACAAAGGATTCCCATCCAGATGTCTATATTATCGGGTATTTGGGTGTTTCCCACTATTCAACGTGTGAAGATTGGCGCGGTTATTATGTTGGTTCAATAATGGTGATATGACGCAAACCCTCAGATAGTCTTTGACTCTATTCTTACTGAGGTGAATTTTGACCCCCCCCCCCTCCCCCCTTCATCACACTTTACAAAATCCACGCCTGCCGCGAACCTGCTTCAGATCGTGACTTGCCTTTTCCCTTTTAAGTGTCTCGCAACTTTTGAGACCAATTAGTTTGCAAAATTTGGCAATCTTTTGCGATGTCACACAACATTTCGGAGGCACATGTTCGGCCAAAAATGTAATGAAAATTTACGTTTTGCATACATTTGTCTACAAAATACTTTTTTTCCGAAAATATGACACTGTCAATTTTGTTTTGGGTTGGTTTTTCTTGATCTTGTATGTCTTCCCATTTTTATTCATTTCGTTTAGCCTACCTATCTCCACTATCCTAGAAGCTACAGGCTTCTAAAAAGTCCGAGAGAGGCTCTTTTTTAACATGTAGGAACGCGGACGGGCGTCAACTGATGCGATTGCAGTTCTAGTCTGTTCCACGAATGCAAGCTGTACCGCCTTCTTATAAGTTCATGTTTGACTCTTACTGTTTGCTTATTGGGGGGGGGGGGTGTAAACTGCCAATCCCCCTCCCCCTCCTAGATCCGCCCCTGGGGATGGTAGAGAGTGATTGAGCAAGGGAAAGTAAACTTAAAGCTTATTTAAAAGGCTGGTGTTTAATCAAGTTTTTTTTTTGTAATCGTTATAAAACTGACTAGAGGGACATCTCGAATGCTGTACAATTGGACTAGACGAAGTCCGCTGCCTGTATCGTTATAGCCACACTTTGGTTTTAGGACACAAAGCAGTAGATAATTAATGGCTCAAGAGCCTTGAGTGCATTTGAAAGAGAGTGTCCAAAATGCCTGAAATCAAAAGGTACCCTGTCAATGAATTCATATTACTGAATAAACAAACAAACATCGGCGGGTGGGGGGGGGGGGGGTTGTCTTCTAACGTGGGGCACCAACAAAAAAGGGGGGCACCTACAACGGAAAAACTGAATGGGAAAATATACAACTACTAGACATCGGTATTGTTATAGCCTTATCAGGGATGATTTCAATTTATATTTTTTGAATATGGTCCAAGATATTGCTTTGCAGCTGGGTATGATGGTCTGAATATTCATTTACAAACGATCCAAGCGAGTGGGCAATTAATGTATAGAATTGTGAGGTCGCAGCAGTGGGAAGAACAACATCATAGGAAGAGGAAAAAACAATCGTAATGGACTTTTAAGCACAATGAAATCATGACAGACTGATAAGGCCTTTAATAAGAAACAAAATTATATCAACTATAATTTTTCAAAACTTGTTTTCAAGCAAAAGTTTCTGGATTTATTGAAAAATCAAATACAAAATATTCACTAGCAGCCAGGAGCGGGGCGCCACATTACACTTTGATAGGAGTAATTAGAAGAATGGAATGTCACGTTAAAATAAAATGCAGAAAGTATCTAAATATCAAGTTGGAAGGTAGAAAAGAAAAAAAAAGGGAAATTGAAAATGTGTGCATGTTTCTGAGTGTTTTTAAATTAACATTACTAAAAACATTTCATGGTGCTGCTAGACCCATATTAAATGATTGAGTAGGAAAATGAGAACGAGCTTGTACGATACAGGCCGAATGGAGACATATGTTTATTTAGTGGGTAGATAATGAGATGTATGCAGTCATGTGTAAGTAGGGATTTATTAGTGAGTGGAAATAGTAGGACACTGCTAACGTTTATATTTCACAGATAGGACATACATTACATATTCTTAATTCCTGCAAAGTTCTACAGAATTTGATGTTGGCTGCAAAAGGGACATAATTTTGCATGATGCAACAAATTAAGCCCCCCTCCTCCACACTTTTTTGAAAGGCTGAAAGGCCGGAAAAACCCCAGGAAGTAGTACATGGTATTCACAAATATGCGCTGGACTGCTAACTGTATAAGTAAATCGCTGTATCACTCTCTTTGTGTGAGCTCGGTGTTAAGGACGTGCACATTATATTGAGCCATAGGATAAGATATTTTAAAGTCCTTGGAAGATTAAAATTGTTGTTACCTGTTTATTGCTTTTCAATCATATCATACATTTGTAATCTTTAAAATTATAAACGTTTCATTCAGAATCTGAAAGGTCTTTACCTTCGTACTTTCTGGTGCCACATCATTTGATAGAGCAACTGTTATCTCTAATTGTTTTCAGATGAATGTAATAACCGTTGTCTCAATGGAGCGAGCTGTGAGCAAGGCGTTTGCGAATGTCTAGCAGGATTTGATGGCGATATGTGTCAAGATAAGCGTAAGTATCTATAATATTTTGTTTGTGCTGGACGAATTCCTGTTCATGACTTAGCCAGAATGTTTGAACAACCCGTCTGCTTGAACACACACTCACACTCTCACCCGCACACCCATACACACCCTAATTATGGCAATTTTTGCTTCTGACACCTGAGATGAAATGAAAAGGGTGACGTAATTGACATTTTCTTTGCTCTTGACAATTCTCTTATACCAGTTACAGCTGTTGAGTGTGGAAGTACTTCAATGACGGTCAACGTAGATGCACGGCTAGTCCCAGGGGACGCATCTGGTGTTCATTTTCATAACCGATCCTGCAACGGTGTAATCAACGCTACCACTGATATCATCACTCTCACTACAGACTACAATGAATGTGGCACCATCTTAGAGGTAAGACTCCTTAAATGATAACTGGTATGAATCACCCTTGATCCCATGGCTACCATACCATGGGCGTGTGCATGATTTTTGAAGAGGGGATTTAAACATAATGTTTGGCTCCCAGTAGAGCGCAGCCCAACTGCGTTTAGTCCATGGGCAGCGCCTCAATATGTTTAATTTGAAGTTTGTTGCGACAGGCATGACATGCTGGCATAAATGCAATTCTGTTTACTTTCATTCAAAATATTCTTTTATTCTTTTAAATACCGATTGTCAAAGTCCCGGAATCTATCCTGCTGTGCATCCGATTCCGCAGTGTTGTTGACGTTTCTGTGTCTTTTCCTCTTCGTAAACTTAGGAAATATCATATGACGGTGATAATGTTTTTTGACATCTTATTCCGCTACGATGGCACTTGATATTAAAATCAATAAAGAAAGTGAATTTGATGCATAAAGAAGTTAACTATGCATTTTGTCCATTTTCACATCACATTAAACAACGATATTATGGGTAGATACGAATATAAAAGTGAGTTATTATCAATGATATAGATTTATATTTCGATATAATTTACATGATTTACTCGCATTATGCTAATTCTATGAAACGACAACTGGAAGCATATTTATAATCCTTCGTTTTGAATTTTAGGCATATTAATTTTAGGTCCTATGTAATAAATCTAGGTTTTGTATTCTTCATCATCTGGCATAGAACGCAATTTTTAATTGGTTTTTGAAATTTGGAGAAACTTGGGTTCCAATTCTATCTCAAGCTATCCATATAGTTGTCCTTACATATATATGAACTTGTCATTTGATACGCATTATACAACGTTGTGTCACGTCTCCCGGATGGTCAGTAAAGCTATGGTCACATCCCCAAAAGTAGCCTACTCGGCGGCCGGGTGGCGAGTTTTTAGCCAACTTCGTCCGGCCACCGAGCGGCGGCCGCCCGGGCACTGCTTGTTTTTGTTGAGCAGGCCACAAATCGATCGGTCGCCGCTCTGAGTTGTGATCATAATTCAACGAAACTGCCTATCATGTCTTGAAGGACAGTGCGCGACTCTCAATTTATTCACTTTATTAATCGTTGGTCTCGTAGGAGCATTCGTCTTTCCTTTCATCGGGGGGGGGGGGGGGAGGGGGGGGGGGGGGGGGAGCGTGAGAGGGGCTTCTGCCCCAAAGCCTCCGGACACCAATGATTACAACAAAAGTTAACACCAGCATTTTGGTATGGGTGATTATATGATTACATCATGATGGTATACTTCATTATTGTAATGAGAAGTAATTCTTTCTATAACTCAGCGTTGGGGATATAACCGGTGATATAGCCCAAACAGTAACTCCATGTATTACTGATTCATGTTCATATTTAGTAATGCCATTACAGGACAGAGAGAGATACAACCAGGCGCGTACGCAGGGGGGGGGGGGTTCGGGGGGTTAACCCCCCCCCCCTTTGGTAATTTTATGTATGTAAACCCCCTAAAAAAACCTAAACCCCCCCCCCCTTTTGATTTTTTTTTGTATAAAAAAAAATTATGCCCACGGCCGACCTAAAAAAGGTGACCTCTTATCCCCCCCCCCCCCCCCCCCCGCTTATTCAGCGGTCGGCTGAGTCGTTGCGATTTTTTTGAGACCAAACAAAAAAGTGACTCTTACCCCCCCCCCCCCCCCCCCCCCCCCCGCTTATTCAGTGGCTGGCTGAGTCGTTGCGAAATTTTCGGACCGATTTATAAATGTTAAAACCCCCCCTTGAAAAAATCCTGTGTACGCGCCTGGATACAACATTAACCTCAGCGTCATCTTAAAATCTCAAAAATAAAGTATTATACATTACAATGTATTCATCAGTCTTTGACACAAATCAAACAGGATACTGGGTTTCATTTTTTGTTTTCGTAACATTAATTAATTTGATTTTACTTGCTGTCATTACAGGAGGATAACACAACTGTTACCTTTTCTAACGTTATTACGTACGCCAAGCCTGGTTCGGAAGATGGTACGGCAATCACCCGTAAATATCACATGCAGGTTCGGGTCGAATGTTGCCTCAAGAAAGAGGAAGTCATCAGTGGGTCCTTCAGACCACAGCTTGGTGAGGTGTCCTTTAGCGACAAGGGCTCTGGTGACTTCAGTCTGAGACTCGAAAGGTTCCAGACAAATGCTTTTGATAAAAGTGAATCCGAAACCACCTCCGTTGTCGGGAAAGGAGATTACCTCTACTTTGGTGTGTATCTTGAGTCGGTACCAGGCGTTGGTATGTTTATCGACAGCTGCTGGGCGACAACCACTCAAGACTCAGACGCAGAGCCACATTACTCTCTAATTTCTTCAGGGTTAGTAGAACTTTTCATGAGCCTCAAGAAATATATATCATATAGTGATGGGATAGTGGTTCATTCACTTGACTGTTAATCCAAGGGTTAGAGTTTCCAATACAAGTCCGGCGCTTAGGTCTTTTGGCAAGACATTAATCCACATTTGCCATTCTCCACCCAGGTGTTATTCGGTAACTGGTTTACTGCTGTGTAATGATACTTCGAAGGCCCTCAGGAAAATTGGCATTGATGCTGATGAGGCTCTTTGCCTTACTTCGTTCTGTCGGGTGTTCAAGTCGGGTTCCACAATCTTTCTTAAAAAGTAACCTCAAAATTACGAAAAGTCGTGTGCTTCATGTTGTCGGGTTAAACGATATTTTGTGAAAATATCCCCCAATGGTCAGGTAAACTTAATGCAAATAATCATGTTTTCAAAGATGCTCTTTGAGATACCGATACAGAATACAAAATAGTACAATGAATATTAGTGGCAAAAATATTCAGTCCTGACTGATTGCCAAACAAATATGAATAATATTTCAACAATAACGAGGATTCGACCGCTAGCCTTTTTTTAAAAAGAATGTATGTAACCCGTATTAGAAGTGCTGGGCCGAGATACAAGTTTTTTTAGATTTGATGTAGGTTTTTCAGAGTGTCTAGTAAACTAGACGCAACACTTTGGCGTTGGGTGGGAAGCATTTCACAAACATTATACCTGACCCTTGGGGATTCATGACTTGATTTTTCACGAAAGTTTGTGTAAACCGAAGACGCAATGAACCGATGGAACAAAATAAGCCAGGCTTCTATAGGTAAACAAAGTTAGTAGAAGTAGTGGTAGTGGTGGTAGTAGCAGTAGTAGCAGTAACAATAGTAATCGTTGTTGTAATCATAGTACAAATTGTACACATTTTTGGTGTTGTTATTATTATCATTATTATTACTACGATTAATATTGTTCTTCTTCTTCAACTTTATTTCATGATTTCCGGCCGTTCTCCCACGGCTATGACTCCTGCTAACTCGAGTATATGTTTCAATTGGTTCTACAGTTGCCCGGATGGTGAAACAGTTGATATCTATCGTCTCCTTGGATTGAATCGAGAAGGCTTTTCTTTTAGTGCATTTGCCTTTGTTGGAGATTACACTGAGGTGAAATATTTACATGGCATGAACTTATACACCTAATTACAATTTTGTTTGCCAATTTCATGAGAATGGAAGAAGAAAACTAAGCTGTAGGACCTAGCTCTTAGATAAGTCATGTCTGCCCTGTCTCTTTGGGCTCAGTAATTACATACGTGTAAATGAATCGCAAATGCTTGCAACCAAGGTCTTTAACACATTCACTGAGCTCCATGGTATAAGATACAGAAACCTGGAATCATATTACATATTGCGTCATCTTTTTAAAGACTTTCTTTAAAGCCTTTTTTGTCTTTCTTTGATCAAAATTGCTCACCTTGAAGGGGAAGTCCACCCTGATATTAAGTTGGTTTTGATAACGACAGAAAAATGATAGAAACAAATAAGTGAAAATTTGAGCAATATCCCGTTAAAAATAGGAAAGTTACGGTATACAAAATTGTAGTTCTCTTCAGTGAAACACAAATTTGCAACGCTGTGAGGTACCATAAGAGCTCCTCTCCATTTCGCCCTATACATAGAACTTCGTAAACTGTTATTTTCTTAGTTATTGATGATGGAATAGATATGTTTCATACAGGGGTTGTTTAAAAATACATATTTGCAATAATCTTATTTAGGGCGAATATATGGTTGAACATTTCTAAAAATAAATATAGGTTTCTGACATTACATGGCAGAATGGAAGGGCACTCACAAGATACGTCACAGAGAAGCCAATTATTTTCGATTGATTGCACCTTTTTTTTTTTTTATAGATTTAGTTAAAACTTTCACTGACCTGTTTCTCTCACTTTTTCTGCTTCTATTACAACCAACTTAATATCAGGGTAGACTTCCCTTTTTAAAAATTAGGGAAACTTTAAAAGCACATGTGGTTGGATGTTTAGATAGTATCAAAAAATGTATTGTAATGCATGCATCATCACATATGTTTTTTCAGGTGTACATTCACTGTTCAGTAAAGGTCTGTGGTGCCGCGAAGGCTCAATTGTTTCGAGACGCAGGATGCCCCTCAGAAACTCCACCTCCCGACCGCAAACGTCGATCTTCGTCCTTTCTGTCCACTCAGACAATCAGTAATGGTCCGATTCACATCCGTCGCTCAACCAGCGATATGGCTACTGATGGTATGAACTATTTTGTAACAACCATTTAAAAAACCTGAATGTGTAACATTTTCCTCATAGATAACTAAGTACACCCAGTTTCGATAATCCTTTACAGGACAAAAATAAGGATTGGAATATCTAGAAATATACCATTAGAAGATTCTCACTTCTATTTCTACTAGAAGGTGGAGGGGACGGAGAGGAAGGGGGTGATGAGGAGGAGGAGCAGGAGGGTCATTCCCTGTTCCCATAGATACGCATGTGAATATATCTAATCCACATCCAATTGTTCTACCATATTTTATCTTTTCCAATATCCACAGATTTGTCTTCATACAACCCTTTTGCCATGCTCCTCCTTGGAATGATAGCAACATTGGTTGCTATGGCAATCCTGATGGGTGTGGTCAAGCTTGTTCGTATCTCATCCGATAACAATTACTATCAGCGAGTTCATATTGCTGAATCCATGGAAGGAAATTAAGAGGAAGAGCAGCCATCAGCTCCAAAAGCCATAGTATGGAAAATATTCTCCATCTTTATCGATCATTGATTTGAAATCGAAACAGGACATCCCACAAAGTTGTCTTATTCGGACATACAAACAGGGCCCCTTACTACTCAAAAGAACAACAAGGGGGACACTTCATATCGTGAACATTTCTCATATAAACTGTTAATAAATTATACTAAAATAACACAAATTTTCCTAGAATATGGCGTCCCCAAGGCTCTGTGATCGGCCCTCATTGCTTTAACGTATACCTTCAGCCAGTGGTAGATATCTTACATAAATACGATGTCTTAAACCATATTTACGCGACTACATCCAGATACACTGCGCATGTAATCCGAAGGTTCCCCAAAGCATCAACAATCAATGCTCAAACTACAAAAGAATATCTCTGATGTTCAGTCACAGATGTTGGCTAATAAACTGAAATTTAATCTGGAAAAGACAGAATTCATGATTGCGGGATCTCCAAAGCACCCTCAGCAGTTACATCATGTCCATCTTAAGATTGACGATCATATTATCACTTCACCTTCACAATCTCTTCGCATATTAGGTGTTAGCTTTGACAAGCATATGAATATGCCAAATCATGTTTTAAATGTAGGTGTTGGCTTTGACAAGCATATGAATATGTCAAATTATGTTTTAAATGTAGGTGTTGGCTTTGACAAGCATATGAATATGCCAAATCATGTTTTAAATGTAGGTGTTGGCTTTGACAAGCATATGAATATGTCAAATTATGTTTTAAATGTAGGTGTTGGCTTTGACAAGCATATGAATATGCCAAATCATGTTTTAAATGTAGGTGTTAGCTTTGACAAGCATATGAATGTGTCAAATTATGTTTTAAATGTAGGTGTTAGCTTTGACAAGCATATGATTATACCGAATCATGTTTTAAATGTAGGTGTTAGCTTTGACAAGCATATGAATATGCCAAATCATGTTTTAAATGTAGGTGTTAGCTTTGACAAGCATATGAATATGTCAAATTATGTTTTAAATGTAGGTGTTGGCTTTGACAAGCATATGAATATGTCAAATTATGTTTTAAATGTAGGTGATAGCTTTAACAAGCAGGAATATGTGAAACCATGTTTTAAATGTAGGTGTTGGCTTTGACAAGCATATGAATATGTCAAATTATGTTTTAAATGTAGGTGTTAGCTTTGACAAGCATATGAATATGTCAAATCATGTTTTAAATGTAGGTGTTAGCTTTGACAAGCATATGAATATGTCAAATTATGTTTTAAATGTAGGTGTTGGCTTTGACAAGCATATGAATATGTCAAATCATGTTTTAAATGTAGGTGTTAGCTTTGACAAGCATATGCATATGTCAAATTATGTTTTAAATGTAGGTGTTAGCTTTGACAAGCCTATGAATATGTCAAATTATGTTTTAAATGTAGGTGTTGGCTTTGACAAGCTTATGAATATGTCAAATCATGTTTTAAATGTAGGTGTTAGCTTTGACAAGCATATGAATATGTCAAATTATGTTTTAAATGTAGGTGTTAGCTTTGACAAGCATATGAATATGTCAAATTTTGTTTTAAATGTAGGTGTTGGCTTTGACAAGCATATGAATATGTCAAATCATGTTTTAAATGTAGGTGTTAGCTTTGACAAGCATATGCATATGTCAAATTATGTTTTAAATGTAGGTGTTAGCTTTGACAAGCATATGAATATGTCAAATTATGTTTTAAATGTAGGTGTTGGCTTTGACAAGCTTATAAATTTGTCAAATCATGTTTTAAATGTAGGTGTTAGCTTTGACAAGCATATGAATATGTCAAATTATGTTTTAAATGTAGGTGTTAGCTTTGACAAGCATATGAATATGTCAAATTTTGTTTTAAGTGTAGGTGTTGGCTTTGACAAGCATATGAATATGTCAAATCATGTTTTAAATGTATCAAAATATGTTAATTTCTATTTACGTAACCTCAGTAGAATAATGAAGTTCGTATATACAAAGATTCTTCAATGTAGTTTTAAGATCTCTTGTTTAGTATCGTGTAGATTAGTGTAATTCACTTCTATATTGGAAACAAAAGAATGTAAACGTCTCGCCTCCTATCACTAATCTTCACTCGCGCGTTCTTGATCGTATCATACAGAAGACCCTCTCATTAACAAGAATTTCAATAATAGGGACAGTTAGATTTGCACGTCGACATATTGGACTGCTATACGTGTCACGTCCTTTTAAGGCACTGTGATTTACTTTTAAGGCACTAGCTGTGATGTCCTTTTAAAGGTACTATGTCCCTTTTGCAGCCAACCTCAAATTCTGTAGAACTTTGCAGGAATTATGAATATTTCATGTATGTCCTATCTGTGAAAATTTAAACGTTAGCAGTGTCCTCATATTCAAATAATGCAAGGAAACCCGTCTACTTGCTAGACTTCACTGTCAGACACTATTGAGTGACTGACTGGCCTTTTTTCTTCTTTGGTAATAACATACATGAAAAGAGTTGTAAAGGGTAAATGAGCATTTGTCTACATCAATAACCCACTTCTTGTGATGGCCAAGATTAAACTGATTGAATCTTTGCGCAGCATAAAACGTATGACCATTCGGTACAATTGTCTGAAAATCAAGACTATTACTTTGGGCTCTATAGCCCTAAAGTCGATTTGACAACTAATAGTCATTATTTTCAACTTAAAGACATTTTCAAGCCCTACCTTTTTTAGGGAAGTTCTAAATTAGTATTATCTTTCAAATGCAGTTGGAATTTAACTTTTTCATTTTTTTGGCCTGCAAATGGGACATAGTACCTTTAAGGCACTGTCACGTCCTTTTAAGGCACTGTGATTTCCTTGTAAGGCACTAGCTGTGATGTCTTTTTAAGGCACTGTCACGTCCTTTTAAGGCACTGCTATGTCTTTTAAGGTAATTCCAGTGCCTTTTTAGGACGTCACACGTAGCCGTCCACTAAGTCGACGTGTAAATCTTAAAGTCCCTAATCAGGCTAAAGCATACCCAGGTGATTTATTCCGTTCGCACACATGCATGTGTAAGCCAGTACTAAAACACTTACCGTCCCTCTAACCAGTAAACAGTTTTCGTTATTGCTCCCAAAACCCGGAACTCCTTCCCCCGTCTTCTTAAGAATTGCCATACTCTCACATTTCTTTTAGTAGTGTTTTTCTAATTTGTTCTTCTCGGTTTATAATCAATGTAAGCTTCGTATGATAATGTTTATTTTTGTTTGTTAGTATTTTTCTGTTTATCCGCCTTGTATCTAATAAAAAGGCGCTTTACAAATGTAATATTATTATTATTATCATTATTATTATTATTATTATTATTATTATTATTATTATTATTATGTAATATTATTTTTATTATACAATATTATTATAATTATGTAATATTATTAATATTATGTAATATTTTTATTATTATGTAATAATATTCTTATGTAATATAAATGAAAATTTAGTTCTCTACCGACGGCAGTTATTTGAAAATCTTTACCATAGATAGTATCCAATTTTAGCTTTTGTTTTTGAGTGTATTACTACAACTATTACTACTACTACTACTATTACTACCGGTAATCTTTATTGAAAGGGGCAGCTTTTATAAAAGAGAGTGATATAACCCAGAACAAAATAAATAAGATCATAGAAGTAAAGAATCTTATATTTATTGGTCAGTTTTGTTTTGTATCGACCTCATGATTTTTGGAAAACCTTTGTTTCAACTAATTATTGACCTCGAACCTTATTAAAGGGAAAGTTGAGTTCTGTTTTCAGACCGCAAATGCCTTCAAAGTGCATGTTTATTGCTCTTATTCTTATCTATGATATTTCTAGTGCCTTTTAATTGCTATGAAGGTACTTTAGACCCCAAAATGTGTAAAAATTAGCCAATACGATCATACCAATTCAGCTCCACTTTAAAAAAAAACACGGTTACCGTCAATTAATTAATTAATTAATAATAACAATACATGGGCCGTCTGCTTGTGCGTAATATAACCACCACGGCAAAGCCAACAACAGCAAATCCAACATCGGCATTGGCTGAAATACAACATAAAAGGCGCTATTTCGTTTTTTCAAATTATCGAATATTTGTGGTGATACACAAATATTAGAAGTCGTTATAATTATGGATATTTCAGCCGTCTCTGAACCGATTTTGATCAAACAAAGATGATTTTGTCATTTAAATTGTATGTTCTTTCTAATTTGACACGCAGTTTTTCATTATCTCACAACAAAATATTTTGTGTAGCGCCCTCTGCAACAGAACTCAACTATCTCTTTAACAACGAGCCCACCTATACGTCATAGCGAATACAAAGTGGGTAAAATATGAACATAATAATAATTATAATTGCTTATATAGCGCTTAACACATAATTTATCAGAATAATAATAATATAAAATACAATAATGCAGCATAACTACGCTGGCTTTAGCAGTGCAGCTGTTACGCGTGATGCGTTTTCAAGGACTAAATCCCTACCAGGTCCCCATTTTCTTCACCTGGGTGGAGTGTTTGCAAGTGTAGATCAATGTCTTGCCAAAGGTCATTAGTGCCGTGGCGGGACTCGAACTGCGGACCTTGTGGTCGACAGTCCGGCTACGTATCCACTAGACCACTAGACCACGACACCTCTACTACACAACATCAGAACTAGGGTTAATGAACATAAGTATATCACTTTTCGTGATGTTAACAAAATGAATGTTGATAATTTTCAAGGAGAATTGTTAAATGAATCATGGAATGATGTACACAATATAAACGATGTGGATGAATCTTATTGTACATTTGCAACAACGTTTAAAAGGATTGTTGATAAGCATGCCCCAATGAAGACGAAGAGGGTCAAACAAAATAATGTCCCATGGATAACAAAAGAAATAAAGGACATGATGAAAGAAAGAGATAAACAGAAGAGGAAAGCTAAGCGCATTGGCAATGTTAATGAATGGGAAAGTTATAAGAAGTTAAGAAATAGTGTTACTACATTATTGCGAAATTCAAAAAAGGTGTACTTACAAGATAAAATAAAGGAAAATGCAGGTAATAGTGCCGCGATTTGGAAAGCACTTAGATGTATGATCCCTAATAAACGGAGTAACTCTCGTATTCCTGGTATTAAATTTAATGATCAAACGATTAATAACGATCATGAAATGGCTAACATTTTTAATGATTTTTTTGTCAGTATTGCACGAACATTACATGATGGTTGTAATTCAGATGGTGACTTTACTTCCTTTTTAAAAAGGGCAGATACAACATTTGAATTTAAGGCTGTTTTGATCGAAGATGTAAAAAGAGTGCTGACAAATATTCCTGAAAATAAGGCCACTGGTTTGGATGACTTACCGGCTAAAATGATTAAAATGGCAATGTCCTACATTGTCTCACCATTGACACACTTGATAAATTTGTCTCTAACCAGTGGCGTAATCCCGAAGGAATGGAAAACTGCAGTAGTAATCCCCATATTCAAAAGTGGGGATGTTTTTGAATTGTCAAACTACCGACCGATCTCGATCCTCCCGATCCTATCTAAAGTTATTGAAAGGATTGTGCATGAACAGGTCACTGAATATCTTACACAAAATTCGTTGTTGTACAGTCACCAATCTGGATTTCGCCAAAACTATTCATCCGCAACAGCCCTCTTGAACCTTACTGAAGATCTATTATCTAATATGGATAACGGTCTGGTAACCGCATTTGTAGCGTTGGATTTAAAGAAAGCGTTTGATACTGTAGATCACAATCTGCTCGTAAAGAAACTCGAATGGTACGGATTTGATCAAAATAGTGCATCTTGGTTCAAAAACTATTTGAGTGAGCGCACACAAGTCACCAAAGTAAATGGTATTACATCATCTGTTGGGAAAGTAGAGTGCGGAGTCCCACAAGGATCAATATTGGGGCCGATGTTATTCCTAATATTCATAAATGACATTGCAAATGTGGTGAAGCATTCATCAATATCATTATTTGCAGATGATACGTGTATATATTATTCCTCCAATAGTGCCACTGATGTATCAAACAAGGTTAATGATGATTTAAATACTGTAACTTTATGGCTGAATGCTAACAGGCTGATACTTAATATGAGCAAAACTGAATATATGCTTATTGGATCCCATAAACGAGTAAAGCAGTTTCATAATGTAAATATTAATATACACATCGGTAACAATGCACTGAAAGAAGTATATAGTTGTAAATATCTTGGCGTAATTCTTGATCCTAGTTTGAATTGGAAACTGCACATAGACCATGTACGCAAAAAAGTTGTCCGAGGCTTATTTCTCTTTCGTAAAGTCAGACCTATTGTTGACTTGTGTACTGCTAGAATGCTATACTTTAGTATTATTCAAACACACTTTGATTACTGCTCTATAATTTGGAATAATGCTACTCAAGTCGTATTAAATAAGCTACGTGTTCTACAGAATAGAGCTGTACGGATTATGGTTAAGGCACCTTTTGAGCAAAGAACTCGAGAAATCTACCAACAAGCAAAGATAATCCCAATCGTTGATAGATGGACAAGAGGAAATTTAATCATGCTATTCAAGATAATGCATGACTTAACTCCAACGTACTTATCTTCACGAGTTGAATTACGACATAATCCACACAATTTAAGAAATAGCGATCATAAAATTCAGCTTCCAAAGCCTAAGACCGAGTTTTTGAGAAGAAGTTTCTTTTATCATAGCTCCAAATTATTCAATTGCCTCTCTTTTGAAACGCGAACCTTAGACACACTGGCTACCTTTGTTCGCACCATTGATTTGAATGAACTCATGTAGACTGAACATTATCTTGCCCTTTTTACAATTTTTACCTTCAATTTAATATTCTATTGGTTATGTTTTAAATAGATATATATATATATATTTATTTATTTTTGATAAAATATTTTTTTATAGTTTTTTTTATTGTTTTTTTTTTAAATAGTTTTTTAAACACGATAAATATTATACCCATCCTCTTACTTCTGTCTTGTGTTTTTTTTTCTTCTTATGTTTACCTTGATGATTTTTGTGTTATGTTATCGGTTTTACAGTTTTACTCGTATGCTTGTTGTCGTCCTAGTTGAATATCTGCAATCAACTGTCTTATTGCTTGTTTGTTTTGTACTTTAATCTGTTAGATATTTATTTGTTTGACTATACATGTACATATTCATTGCCTTACTTCTTGCATTTGCAACGTTTTACATATAATTGTATAATTCACTGTATATTTATTGTTATTTTTATGTTTGTGGACCCCTTTGAAAATCAGCTGTGCTGAAAGGGCCATCCACCCTATGAGAGGAAATGAATAAATAAATAAATAAATACTACATAATCACACACGTTTGATTCAGTCAATCTGGAGAAAAGACTGTAATATGTTTATCCTAGTAGTATAATTAAAGTATGTTTATACACAATATCTTCTATTCTACTTTAATATAGAAGCATTGCATCAAGTACAATATCAAGACATCAAAAATATAAGTTTATAAGTAAACCACTGAGTTATTTTCTTGTTAACAGTATATATACATTAATATCAAAATAAAGTTCTAAACTAATGCTCCACTTCCACTGGTTTCATTCACTTACTCTCAGGGGCGGCCGAGCGACTTCCAAAGTGGGGGGTCACCAACAAAAAAGGGCACTTTCTGAAAAAAAAGGGCACCTACAGTGGGAAATCTCAAAGCGAAAATATACAATTTTTTTAGACATTGGTATATACCCCTACATTGTAATTACATTATCAGGGATGATTTCAATATTTGTTTCTCTTCATACATCATACAAGATATCGCTTAAGCATCATACTTTACAGTTGGGTGTGATGTCTGAATATGCCTTTACGAGCGAGCGAAGTGAGCGAGAAAAATTTAAAGATCTGTGAGGTCGCAGTGCGAAAAATTACATCTTATAAAGAGGAAAAAACCCAATCGTGATGGGGTTATAAGCACATTCTCATAATGGAAGGCTGAAAAGACCTTTGATAAGTAACATAATTATATCCTCTTTAAATGCGAGCGAGCGCAGCGAGCGAACTTTGGGGAAAATTGCTTTTAGTCGCTTTAAATAAGGGGCGCGTTTTAAAAATGATTACATGAAAAGGGGAAAATTATCGAAAGGGATATAATAGAAAAGGAGCACGTGTCAAAGTACAAAGGATAATTATATGAGGTAAAAATGAGGCATTTTTTCACCTGAAAAGAGGCACTCACTTGAAAAAGAGACGTTTAAGAAAATGGGAAATAGGCATTTGTTGACGGAAAAGGGGCACCCATCAGATTTTGATAGGGGCATTTATAAGAGGTGAAAAGGGGATAGGTCCCCTATTAGAAAGGAAAAGGGGCACGTATCATTATTAAAAGGGGCACTAACCAGATATGAAAAGAGGCACTTATGAAAATATAAAAGGGGCACTTATAATAAAGGAAAATATGCATTTGTTGAAGGAAAGGGGTACTTATTAGAAAGGGAAAGGGTTAGTTATGAGAAGGGGAAGGAGCTCTCTCTTTTTAATGGGGGCACTTATTAGAAAATAAAAGGGGCACATGTTAAAATGAAAGGTGTGCTCATCCGAGTTTAAAAAAGGGGTAGTTATTAAAAGGAGAAGGGGCACTTCTTACAAAGGAAAACATGGACAGTTGTCAAAGTAAAAGGAGCACCTCTCAGTTTTGAATAGGGCAATTATCAAAGGTGAAAAGGGGCACTTCTCGTACCTGAAAAGAGGCACTTACTAGAGATTAAAAAGGGCACTTATTCAAGATAATTTCAAGATTTATGAGAATGGAAATTGGACACTTATTGCAAAGGCATATGGGAACATGTCAAAGGAAAAGGGTCACGTGTCAAAAATAAAAAGGGCACTTGTCAGAGGTGAAAAGGGGGAAGGGGCACTTTTACTAAGTAATAGGGGCACTTGTCAAAGTAAAAGGGGCACTTTTCCTATGTAAAAGGAGCACTTCTTAAAAAATAAAAGGGGCACTTTCCCTATGTAAAAGTTGCACTTTTGGGGTATCTGAAAAAGTGGGGGCACTGTGCTCCCCCCCCCCCCTGCCCCCCGGGAGGGCCGCCTCTGCTTACTCTTCCTTTGTTTCTGAAAAAAGGCAAACATATAGCGTTTGTTTATTCGTCTTTATTCAAGAAACCACATATAACATAGTAATAAAGATGTTACATAAAACCCAGGACCGAGATTTGAATAGCATTGGATGCATCTCATGCAGGTTTAAGCAATTACAATACATAATAACAAAACGGAAAAGAGAACATCATAACGCCAGTTTTTTTAAAATGAAAACATTTAATAATTCCTAACAAAAAAAAACAAAAAAAAAATAAATTATTTTCTCACTACCTCACTTTACATTTATATACCGTGGTCATATCGATCAATCTCTTCTTAATGAGTGATCGACCACGGGAACCTATCTCCAGAGAGAGAGAGAGAGAGAGAGAGAGCGAAATAGAGAAAGAAAGAGAGAGAGAGAGAGAGAGAGAGTGTGAGACAGAGACACACAGAGTGACAAAAACACACAGAGTGACAGAGACACACAGAGTGAGAGAGAGAGTGAGAGCGAGAGAGTGAGACAGAGAACTGAGAGAGCGAGAGACAGAGTAAGAGATACACACAGTGAGAGTTAGAGAGAAATAGAGAAAGAAAGAGACAGAGAGAAAGAGAAAGAAAGAGAGACAGACACAGAGAGAGTGAGACAGAGAAACTGAGAGAGAGAGAGAGAGAGAGACACACACACACACACACACACACACACACACACACAGAGGCAGAGAGAGTGAGAGAGAAAGAGAAAGAAAGAGAGAGAGAGAGAGAGAGAGAGAGATGGGGTTTGTCCCAAACATGCAATCTTACAACTTGGATGCAGCCTGTCCTGTAGCCCTGAGGCCTAGAGCACTGTGTTAGAAATAGAGGTTTGGTTCTAGACTGTAGGCATGAAGTTCTCTTGTCCTTCTTGAAAGAAGATGAAAGCCAGATCTCATAGGCTGATGCTGTAATCCAATATCAAGAAGAGGTTTATTTTAACAAACCTTAATTGCATTAATACCAATAAACAACAAACAGGAATACCCAAGATATTCATTAAGTTCTGTGTCCCGTATATGCACTTTTGTGAAACTGTGCCATGTGTATCCATATTTTCTATGTAATAGATTATTTGCCAACATCATTGTACTAATTATATTATTAAGGGAAACTAATGACTAAAATATGAAATTAGTGTTGAATTGATTGTAACCGATCCATTTCAGGTTGGAATGATACTTAGACAAGATTTTGTTTCTTTATTTCAAGTCGTAGGTGTGCAGATAAAGCACCCCCTTACACACACACGCACACACACGCACACACACACACACACGCGCACACGCACACACACACACCCATCCTGTGGCTGAAGAATCAAGGATTTAAGATTATTTAACCGTTTCCAGTGGATCTATGCCAATGTTAAAAGGGTTGTAGAGGTGTTGAAGTCCAGTGGATGAGTCACTGGACTGTGAACCACAAGGTACGGGGTTCAAATCCCGATCCACGTCTCAGCATTAATGTCTTTTGGCTCTCTCTTTCTTTTCGCTCTTCTCTCTCTCTCTCTCTCCCTCTCTCTCTCTTTCTCTCAATATCTAACTTGACAAACAAAGTGATGAGAAACGTTGGAGGCAGTTCATAGAATCCAAGATAAATTAATAGGCAAAATAAGTAAGGATCAGTATATCACGGAGACGAAGAAAGAGAAGGAGGAAAAGATAGAATGGACAAAGTAAGAAGGAACCAGTATACCACGGAGACGAAGAAAGAGAAGGAGAAAAGATAGAATAGACAAAGTAAGTAAGAACCCGTACACCACGGAGACGAAGAAAGAGAAGTAGGAAAATATAGAATGGACAAAGTAAATAAGAACCCGTACACCACGGAGACGAAGAAAGATAAGGAGGAAAAGATAGAATGGACAAAGTAAATAAGAACCCGTACACCACGGAGACGAAGAAAGAGAAGGAGGAAAAGATAGAATGGACAAAGTAAGTAAGAACCAGTATACCACGGAGACGAAGAAAGAGAAGGAGAAAAGATAGAATGGACAAAGTAAATAAGAACCCGTACACCACGGAGACGAAGAAAGAGAAAGAGGAAAATATAGAATGGACAAAGTAAATAAGAACCCGTACACCACGGAGACGAAGAAAGATAAGGAGGAAAAGATAGAATGGACAAAGTAAATAAGAACCAGTACACCACGGAGACGAAGAAAGAGAAGGAGGAAAAGATAGAATGGACAAAATAAGTAAGAACCAGTATACCACGGAGACGAAGAAAGAGAAGGAGAAAAAGATAGAATGGACAAAGTAAGTAAGAACCAGTATACCACGGAGACGAAGAAAGAGAAGGAGAAAAAGATAGAATGGACAAAATAAGTAAGAATCAGTACACCACGGAGACGAAGAAAGATAGAATGAACAAAGTAAGTAAGAACCAGTACACCACGGAGACGAAGAAAGATAGAATGAACAAAGTAAGTAAGAACCAGTACACCACGGAGACGAAGAAAGATAGAATGGACAAAGTAAGTAAGAACCAGTACACCACGGAGACGAAGAAAGATAGAATGGACAAAGTAAGTAAGAACCAGTACACCACGGAGACGAAGAAAGATAGAATGAACAAAGTAAGTAAGAACCAGCACACCACGGAGACGAAGAAAGAGAAGGAGAAAAAGATAGAATGGACAAAATAAGTAAGAATCAGTACACCACGGAGACGAAGAAAGAGAAGGAGAAAAAGATAGAATGGACAAAATAAGTAAGAATCAGTATACCACGGAGACGAAGAAAGATAGAATGAACAAAGTAAGTAAGAACCAGTACACCACGGAGACGAAGAAAGATAGAATGGACAAAGTAAGTAAGAACAAGTATACCACGGAGACGAAGAAAGATAGAATGAACAAAGTAAGTAAGAACCAGTACACCACGGAGACGAAGAAAGATAGAATGGACAAAATAAGTAAGAATCAGTACACCACGGAGACGAAGAAAGAGAAGGAGAAAAGATAGAATGGACAAAATAAGTAAGAACCAGCACACCACGGAGACGAAGAAAGATAGAATGGACAAAGTAAGTAAGAACCAGTACACCACGGAGACGAAGAAAGATAGAATGGACAAAATAAGTAAGAATCAGTATACCACGGAGACGAAGAAAGATAGAATGGACAAAGTAAGTAAGAACCAGTACACCACGGAGACGAAGAAAGATAGAATGGACAAAATAAGTAAGAATCAGTATACCACGGAGACGAAGAAAGATAGAATGAACAAAGTAAGTAAGAACCAGTACACCACGGAGACGAAGAAAGATAGAATGGACAAAATAAGTAAGAATCAGTACACCACGGAGACGAAGAAAGAGAAGGAGAAAAGATAGAATGGACAAAATAAGTAAGAACCAGCACACCACGGAGACGAAGAAAGATAGAATGGACAAAGTAAGTAAGAACCAGTACACCACGGAGACGAAGAAAGATAGAATGGACAAAATAAGTAAGAATCAGTATACCACGGAGACGAAGAAAGATAGAATGGACAAAGTAAGTAAGAACCAGTACACCACGGAGACGAAGAAAGATAGAATGGACAAAATAAGTAAGAATCAGTACACCACGGAGACGAAGAAAGATAGAATGAACAAAATAAGTAAGAATCAGTACACCACGGAGACGAAGAAAGATAGAATGAACAAAGTAAGTAAGAACCAGTACACCACGGAGACGAAGAAAGATAGAATGGACAAAATAAGTAAGAACCAGTACACCACGGAGACGAAGAAAGATAGAATGAACAAAATAAGTAAGAATCAGTACACCACGGAGACGAAGAAAGATAGAATGGACAAAGTAAGTAAGAACCAGTACACCACGGAGACGAAGAAAGATAGAATGGACAAAATAAGTAAGAATCAGTACACCACGGAGACGAAGAAAGATAGAATGGACAAAGTAAGTAAGAACCAGTACACCACGGAGACGAAGAAAGATAGAATGAACAAAGTAAGTAAGAACCAGTATACCACGGAGACGAAGAAAGATAGAATGAACAAAGTAAGTAAGAACCAGTACACCACGGAGACGAAGAAAGATAGAATGGACAAAGTAAGTAAGAACCAGTACACCACGGAGACGAAGAAAGATAGAATGAACAAAGTAAGTAAGAACCAGTACACCACGGAGACGAAGAAAGATAGAATGGACAAAATAAGTAAGAATCAGTACACCACGGAGACGAAGAAAGATAGAATGGACAAAATAAGTAAGAATCAGTACACCACGGAGACGAAGAAAGAGAAGGAGAAAAAGATAGAATGGACAAAATAAGTAAGAATCAGTACACCACGGAGACGAAGAAAGAGAAGGAGAAAAAGATAGAATGGACAAAATAAGTAAGAATCAGTACACCACGGAGACGAAGAAAGATAGAATGGACAAAGTAAGTAAGAACCAGTACACCACGGAGACGAAGAAAGATAGAATGAACAAAGTAAGTAAGAACCAGTACACCACGGAGACGAAGAAAGATAGAATGGACAAAATAAGTAAGAATCAGTACACCACGGAGACGAAGAAAGATAGAATGGACAAAATAAGTAAGAATCAGTACACCACGGAGACGAAGAAAGAGAAGGAGAAAAAGATAGAATGGACAAAATAAGTAAGAATCAGTACACCACGGAGACGAAGAAAGAGAAGGAGAAAAAGATAGAATGGACAAAATAAGTAAGAATCAGTACACCACGGAGACGAAGAAAGAGAAGGAGAAAAAGATAGAATGGACAAAATAAGTAAGAATCAGTATACCACGGAGACGAAGAAAGATAGAATGGACAAAATAAGTAAGAATCAGTACACCACGGAGACGAAGAAAGAGAAGGAGAAAAAGATAGAATGGACAAAATAAGTAAGAATCAGTACACCACGGAGACGAAGAAAGAGAAGGAGAAAAAGATAGAATGGACAAAATAAGTAAGAATCAGTACACCACGGAGACGAAGAAAGAGAAGGAGGAAAAGATAGAATGGACAAAATAAGTAAGAACCAGTACACCACGGAGACGAAGAAAGATAGAATGGACAAAATAAGTAAGAATCAGTACACCACGGAGACGAAGAAAGATAGAATGGACAAAGTAAGTAAGAACCAGTACACCACGGAGACGAAGAAAGATAGAATGAACAAAGTAAGTAAGAACCAGTACACCACGGAGACGAAGAAAGATAGAATGGACAAAGTAAGTAAGAACCAGTACACCACGGAGACGAAGAAAGATAGAATGAACAAAGTAAGTAAGAACCAGTACACCACGGAGACGAAGAAAGATAGAATGAACAAAGTAAGTAAGAACCAGTACACCACGGAGACGAAGAAAGATAGAATGAACAAAGTAAGTAAGAACCAGTATACCACGGAGACGAAGAAAGAGAAGGAGAAAAGATAGAATGGACAAAATAAGTAAGAATCAGTACACCACGGAGACGAAGAAAGAGAAGGAGAAAAAGATAGAATGGACAAAATAAGTAAGAATCAGTACACCACGGAGACGAAGAAAGAGAAGGAGAAAAAGATAGAATGGACAAAATAAGTAAGAATCAGTACACCACGGAGACGAAGAAAGAGAAGGAGAAAAAGATAGAATGGACAAAATAAGTAAGAATCAGTATACCACGGAGACGAAGAAAGATAGAATGGACAAAATAAGTAAGAATCAGTACACCACGGAGACGAAGAAAGAGAAGGAGAAAAGATAGAATGGACAAAATAAGTAAGAACCAGCACACCACGGAGACGAAGAAAGATAGAATGGACAAAGTAAGTAAGAACCAGCACACCACGGAGACGAAGAAAGAGAAGGAGAAAAGATAGAATGGACAAAGTAAGTAAGAACCAGCACACCACGGAGACGAAGAAAGATAGAATGAACAAAGTAAGTAAGAACCAGTACACCACGGAGACGAAGAAAGAGAAGGAGAAAAGATAGAATGGACAAAGTAAGTAAGAACCCGTACACCACGGAGACGAAGAAAGATAGAATGGACAAAGTAAGTAAGAACCAGTACACCACGGAGACGAAGAAAGATAGAATGGACAAAGTAAGTAAGAACAAGTACACCACGGCGACGAAGAAAGAGAAGGAGAAAAGATAGAATGGACAAAGTAAGAAGGAACCAGTATACCACGGAGACGAAGAAAGAGAAGGAGAAAAGATAGAATGGACAAAGTAAGTAAGAACCAGTACACCACGGAGACGAAGAAAGATAGAATGGACAAAGTAAGTAAGAACCAGTACACCACGGAGACGAAGAAAGAGAAGGAGAAAAGATAGAATGAACAAAGTAAGTAAGAACCAGTACACCACGGAGACGAAGAAAGATAGAATGGACAAAGTAAGTAAGAACCAGTACACCACGGAGACGAAGAAAGAGAAGTAGGAAAAGATAGAATGGACAAAGTAAGTAAGAACCAGTACACCACGGAGACGAAGAAAGAGAAGGAGAAAAGATAGAATGGACAAAGTAAGTTAGAACCAGTACACCACGGAGACGAAGAAAGAGAAGGAGAAAAGATAGAATGAACAAAGTAAGTAAGAACCAGTATACCACGGAGACGAAGAAAGATAGAATGGACAAAGTAAGTAAGAACCAGTACACCACGGAGACGAAGAAAGATAGAATGAACAAAGTAAGTAAGAACCAGTATACCACGGAGACGAAGAAAGATAGAATGAACAAAGTAAGTAAGAACCAGTATACCACGGAGACGAAGAAAGATAGAATGAACAAAGTAAGTAAGAACCAGTATACCACGGAGACGAAGAAAGATAGAATGAACAAAGTAAGTAAGAACCAGTATACCACGGAGACGAAGAAAGATAGAATGAACAAAGTAAGTAAGAATCAGTACACCACGGAGACGAAGAAAGATAGAATGGACAAAGTAAGTAAGAACCAGTACACCACGGAGACGAAGAAAGATAGAATGAACAAAGTAAGTAAGAACCAGTACACCACGGAGACGAAGAAAGATAGAATGAACAAAGTAAGTAAGAACCAGTATACCACGGAGACGAAGAAAGATAGAATGAACAAAGTAAGTAAGAACCAGTACACCACGGAGACGAAGAAAGATAGAATGGACAAAGTAAGTAAGAACCAGTATACCACGGAGACGAAGAAAGAGAAGGAGAAAAGATAGAATGGACAAAGTAAGTAAGAACCAGTACACCACGGAGACGAAGAAAGATAGAATGAACAAAGTAAGTAAGAACCAGTATACCACGGAGACGAAGAAAGAGAAGGAGAAAAGATAAAATGGACAAAGTAAGTAAGAACCAGTACACCACGGAGACGAAGAAAGATAGAATGGACAAAGTAAGTAAGAACCAGTATACCACGGAGACGAAGAAAGAGAAGGAGAAAAGATAGAATGGACAAAGTAAGTAAGAACCAGTATACCACGGAGACGAAGAAAGAGAAGGAGGAAAATATAGAATGGACAAAGTAAGTAAGAATCAGTACACCACGGAGACGAAGAAAGAGAAGGAGGAAAATATAGAATGAACAAAGTAAGTAAGAACCAGCACACCACGGAGACGAAGAAAGAGAAGGAGAAAAGATAGAATGGACAAAGTAAGTAAGAACCAGTATACCACGGAGACGAAGAAAGAGAAGGAGAAAAGATAGAATGGACAAAGTAAGTAAGAACCAGTACACCACGGAGACGAAGAAAGAGAAGTAGGAAAAGATAGAATGGACAAAGTAAGTAAGAACCAGTACACCACGGAGACGAAGAAAGAGAAGGAGAAAAGATAGAATGGACAAAGTAAGTAAGAACCAGTATACCACGGAGACGAAGAAAGAGAAGGAGAAAAGATAGAATGGACAAAGTAAGTAAGAACCAGTATACCACGGAGACGAAGAAAGAGAAGGAGAAAAGATAGAATGGACAAAGTAAGTAAGAACCAGTACACCACGGAGACGAAGAAAGAGAAGTAGGAAAAGATAGAATGGACAAAGTAAGTAAGAACCAGTACACCACGGAGACGAAGAAAGAGAAGGAGAAAAGATAGAATGGACAAAGTAAGTAAGAACCAGTATACCACGGAGACGAAGAAAGAGAAGGAGAAAAGATAGAATGAACAAAGTAAATAAGAACCAGTACACCACGGAGACGAAGAAAGAGAAGGAGAAAAGATAGAATGAACAAAGTAAGTAAGAATCAGTACACCACGGAGACGAAGAAAGAGAAGGAGAAAAGATAGAATGGACAAAGTAAGTAAGAACCAGTACACCACGGAGACGAAGAAAGATAGAATGAACAAAGTAATTAAGAACCAGTACACCACGGAGACGAAGAAAGAGAAGGAGAAAAGATAGAATGAACAAAGTAAGTAAGAACCAGTACACCACGGAGACGAAGAAAGATAGAATGAACAAAGTAAGTAAGAACCAGTACACCACGGAGACGAAGAAAGATAGAATGAACAAAGTAAGTAAGAACCAGTACACCACGGAGACGAAGAAAGATAGAATGAACAAAGTAAGTAAGAATCAGTACACCACGGAGACGAAGAAAGAGAAGGAGAAAAGATAGAATGAACAAAGTAAGTAAGAACCAGTACACCACGGAGACGAAGAAAGATAGAATGAACAAAGTAAGTAAGAACCAGTACACCACGGAGACGAAGAAAGATAGAATGAACAAAGTAAGTAAGAACCAGTACACCACGGAGACGAAGAAAGAGAAGGAGAAAAGATAGAATGAACAAAGTAAGTAAGAACCAGTACACCACGGAGACGAAGAAAGAGAAGTAGGAAAAGATAGAATGGACAAAGTAAGTAAGAACCAGCACACCACGGAGACGAAGAAAGATAGAATGAACAAAGTAAGTAAGAACCAGTACACCACGGAGACGAAGAAAGATAGAATGGACAAAGTAAGTAAGAACCAGTACACCACGGAGACGAAGAAAGAGAAGGAGAAAAGATAGAATGAACAAAGTAAGTAAGAACCAGTACACCACGGAGACGAAGAAAGAGAAGTAGGAAAAGATAGAATGGACAAAGTAAGTAAGAACCAGCACACCACGGAGACGAAGAAAGATAGAATGAACAAAGTAAGTAAGAACCAGTACACCACGGAGACGAAGAAAGAGAAGGAGAAAAGATAGAATGGACAAAGTAAGTAAGAACCCGTACACCACGGAGACGAAGAAAGATAGAATGGACAAAGTAAGTAAGAACCAGTACACCACGGAGACGAAGAAAGATAGAATGGACAAAGTAAGTAAGAACAAGTACACCACGGCGACGAAGAAAGAGAAGGAGAAAAGATAGAATGGACAAAGTAAGAAGGAACCAGTATACCACGGAGACGAAGAAAGAGAAGGAGAAAAGATAGAATGGACAAAGTAAGTAAGAACCAGTACACCACGGAGACGAAGAAAGATAGAATGGACAAAGTAAGTAAGAACCAGTACACCACGGAGACGAAGAAAGATAGAATGGACAAAATAAGTAAGAATCAGTACACCACGGAGACGAAGAAAGAGAAGGAGAAAAAGATAGAATGGACAAAATAAGTAAGAATCAGTACACCACGGAGACGAAGAAAGAGAAGGAGAAAAAGATAGAATGGACAAAATAAGTAAGAATCAGTATACCACGGAGACGAAGAAAGATAGAATGGACAAAATAAGTAAGAATCAGTACACCACGGAGACGAAGAAAGAGAAGGAGAAAAGATAGAATGGACAAAATAAGTAAGAACCAGCACACCACGGAGACGAAGAAAGATAGAATGGACAAAGTAAGTAAGAACCAGCACACCACGGAGACGAAGAAAGAGAAGGAGAAAAGATAGAATGGACAAAGTAAGTAAGAACCAGCACACCACGGAGACGAAGAAAGATAGAATGAACAAAGTAAGTAAGAACCAGTACACCACGGAGACGAAGAAAGAGAAGGAGAAAAGATAGAATGGACAAAGTAAGTAAGAACCCGTACACCACGGAGACGAAGAAAGATAGAATGGACAAAGTAAGTAAGAACCAGTACACCACGGAGACGAAGAAAGATAGAATGGACAAAGTAAGTAAGAACAAGTACACCACGGCGACGAAGAAAGAGAAGGAGAAAAGATAGAATGGACAAAGTAAGAAGGAACCAGTATACCACGGAGACGAAGAAAGAGAAGTAGGAAAAGATAGAATGGACAAAGTAAGTAAGAACCAGCACACCACGGAGACGAAGAAAGATAGAATGAACAAAGTAAGTAAGAACCAGTATACCACGGAGACGAAGAAAGAAAAGGAGAAAAGATAGAATGGACAAAGTAAGTAAGAACCAGTACACCACGGAGACGAAGAAAGATAGAATGGACAAAGTAAGTAAGAACCAGTACACCACGGAGACGAAGAAAGAGAAGGAGAAAAGATAGAATGAACAAAGTAAGTAAGAACCAGTACACCACGGAGACGAAGAAAGATAGAATGGACAAAGTAAGTAAGAACCAGTACACCACGGAGACGAAGAAAGAGAAGTAGGAAAAGATAGAATGGACAAAGTAAGTAAGAACCAGTACACCACGGAGACGAAGAAAGAGAAGGAGAAAAGATAGAATGGACAAAGTAAGTAAGAACCAGTACACCACGGAGACGAAGAAAGAGAAGGAGAAAAGATAGAATGAACAAAGTAAGTAAGAACCAGTATACCACGGAGACGAAGAAAGATAGAATGGACAAAGTAAGTAAGAACCAGTACACCACGGAGACGAAGAAAGATAGAATGAACAAAGTAAGTAAGAACCAGTATACCACGGAGACGAAGAAAGATAGAATGAACAAAGTAAGTAAGAATCAGTACACCACGGAGACGAAGAAAGATAGAATGAACAAAGTAAGTAAGAATCAGTATACCACGGAGACGAAGAAAGATAGAATGGACAAAGTAAGTAAGAACCAGTATACCACGGAGACGAAGAAAGAGAAGGAGAAAAGATAGAATGGACAAAGTAAGTAAGAACCAGTACACCACGGAGACGAAGAAAGATAGAATGAACAAAGTAAGTAAGAACCAGTATACCACGGAGACGAAGAAAGAGAAGGAGAAAAGATAAAATGGACAAAGTAAGTAAGAACCAGTACACCACGGAGACGAAGAAAGATAGAATGGACAAAGTAAGTAAGAACCAGTATACCACGGAGACGAAGAAAGAGAAGGAGAAAAGATAGAATGGACAAAGTAAGTAAGAACCAGTACACCACGGAGACGAAGAAAGATAGAATGAACAAAGTAAGTAAGAACCAGTACACCACGGAGACGAAGAAAGATAGAATGGACAAAGTAAGTAAGAACCAGTACACCACGGAGACGAAGAAAGAGAAGGAGGAAAATATAGAATGGACAAAGTAAGTAAGAATCAGTACACCACGGAGACGAAGAAAGAGAAGGAGGAAAATATAGAATGAACAAAGTAAGTAAGAACCAGCACACCACGGAGACGAAGAAAGAGAAGGAGAAAAGATAGAATGGACAAAGTAAGTAAGAACCAGTATACCACGGAGACGAAGAAAGAGAAGGAGAAAAGATAGAATGGACAAAGTAAGTAAGAACCAGTACACCACGGAGACGAAGAAAGAGAAGTAGGAAAAGATAGAATGGACAAAGTAAGTAAGAACCAGTACACCACGGAGACGAAGAAAGAGAAGGAGAAAAGATAGAATGGACAAAGTAAGTAAGAACCAGTATACCACGGAGACGAAGAAAGAGAAGGAGAAAAGATAGAATGGACAAAGTAAGTAAGAACCAGTATACCACGGAGACGAAGAAAGAGAAGGAGAAAAGATAGAATGGACAAAGTAAGTAAGAACCAGTACACCACGGAGACGAAGAAAGAGAAGTAGGAAAAGATAGAATGGACAAAGTAAGTAAGAACCAGTACACCACGGAGACGAAGAAAGAGAAGGAGAAAAGATAGAATGGACAAAGTAAGTAAGAACCAGTATACCACGGAGACGAAGAAAGAGAAGGAGAAAAGATAGAATGAACAAAGTAAATAAGAACCAGTACACCACGGAGACGAAGAAAGAGAAGGAGAAAAGATAGAATGAACAAAGTAAGTAAGAATCAGTACACCACGGAGACGAAGAAAGAGAAGGAGAAAAGATAGAATGGACAAAGTAAGTAAGAACCAGTACACCACGGAGACGAAGAAAGATAGAATGAACAAAGTAATTAAGAACCAGTACACCACGGAGACGAAGAAAGAGAAGGAGAAAAGATAGAATGAACAAAGTAAGTAAGAACCAGTACACCACGGAGACGAAGAAAGATAGAATGAACAAAGTAAGTAAGAACCAGTACACCACGGAGACGAAGAAAGATAGAATGAACAAAGTAAGTAAGAACCAGTACACCACGGAGACGAAGAAAGATAGAATGAACAAAGTAAGTAAGAATCAGTACACCACGGAGACGAAGAAAGAGAAGGAGAAAAGATAGAATGAACAAAGTAAGTAAGAACCAGTACACCACGGAGACGAAGAAAGATAGAATGAACAAAGTAAGTAAGAACCAGTACACCACGGAGACGAAGAAAGATAGAATGAACAAAGTAAGTAAGAACCAGTACACCACGGAGACGAAGAAAGAGAAGGAGAAAAGATAGAATGAACAAAGTAAGTAAGAACCAGTACACCACGGAGACGAAGAAAGAGAAGTAGGAAAAGATAGAATGGACAAAGTAAGTAAGAACCAGCACACCACGGAGACGAAGAAAGATAGAATGAACAAAGTAAGTAAGAACCAGTACACCACGGAGACGAAGAAAGATAGAATGGACAAAGTAAGTAAGAACCAGTACACCACGGAGACGAAGAAAGAGAAGGAGAAAAGATAGAATGAACAAAGTAAGTAAGAACCAGTACACCACGGAGACGAAGAAAGAGAAGTAGGAAAAGATAGAATGGACAAAGTAAGTAAGAACCAGCACACCACGGAGACGAAGAAAGATAGAATGAACAAAGTAAGTAAGAACCAGTACACCACGGAGACGAAGAAAGAGAAGGAGAAAAGATAGAATGGACAAAGTAAGTAAGAACCCGTACACCACGGAGACGAAGAAAGATAGAATGGACAAAGTAAGTAAGAACCAGTACACCACGGAGACGAAGAAAGATAGAATGGACAAAGTAAGTAAGAACAAGTACACCACGGCGACGAAGAAAGAGAAGGAGAAAAGATAGAATGGACAAAGTAAGAAGGAACCAGTATACCACGGAGACGAAGAAAGAGAAGGAGAAAAGATAGAATGGACAAAGTAAGTAAGAACCAGCACACCACGGAGACGAAGAAAGATAGAATGGACAAAGTAAGTAAGAACCAGTACACCACGGAGACGAAGAAAGATAGAATGGACAAAATAAGTAAGAATCAGTACACCACGGAGACGAAGAAAGAGAAGGAGAAAAAGATAGAATGGACAAAATAAGTAAGAATCAGTACACCACGGAGACGAAGAAAGAGAAGGAGAAAAAGATAGAATGGACAAAATAAGTAAGAATCAGTATACCACGGAGACGAAGAAAGATAGAATGGACAAAATAAGTAAGAATCAGTACACCACGGAGACGAAGAAAGAGAAGGAGAAAAGATAGAATGGACAAAATAAGTAAGAACCAGCACACCACGGAGACGAAGAAAGATAGAATGGACAAAGTAAGTAAGAACCAGCACACCACGGAGACGAAGAAAGAGAAGGAGAAAAGATAGAATGGACAAAGTAAGTAAGAACCAGCACACCACGGAGACGAAGAAAGATAGAATGAACAAAATAAGTAAGAACCAGTACACCACGGAGACGAAGAAAGAGAAGGAGAAAAGATAGAATGGACAAAGTAAGTAAGAACCCGTACACCACGGAGACGAAGAAAGATAGAATGGACAAAGTAAGTAAGAACCAGTACACCACGGAGACGAAGAAAGATAGAATGGACAAAGTAAGTAAGAACAAGTACACCACGGCGACGAAGAAAGAGAAGGAGAAAAGATAGAATGGACAAAGTAAGAAGGAACCAGTATACCACGGAGACGAAGAAAGAGAAGTAGGAAAAGATAGAATGGACAAAGTAAGTAAGAACCAGCACACCACGGAGACGAAGAAAGATAGAATGAACAAAGTAAGTAAGAACCAGTATACCACGGAGACGAAGAAAGAAAAGGAGAAAAGATAGAATGGACAAAGTAAGTAAGAACCAGTACACCACGGAGACGAAGAAAGATAGAATGGACAAAGTAAGTAAGAACCAGTACACCACGGAGACGAAGAAAGAGAAGGAGAAAAGATAGAATGAACAAAGTAAGTAAGAACCAGTACACCACGGAGACGAAGAAAGATAGAATGGACAAAGTAAGTAAGAACCAGTACACCACGGAGACGAAGAAAGAGAAGTAGGAAAAGATAGAATGGACAAAGTAAGTAAGAACCAGTACACCACGGAGACGAAGAAAGAGAAGGAGAAAAGATAGAATGGACAAAGTAAGTAAGAACCAGTACACCACGGAGACGAAGAAAGAGAAGGAGAAAAGATAGAATGAACAAAGTAAGTAAGAACCAGTATACCACGGAGACGAAGAAAGATAGAATGGACAAAGTAAGTAAGAACCAGTACACCACGGAGACGAAGAAAGATAGAATGAACAAAGTAAGTAAGAACCAGTATACCACGGAGACGAAGAAAGATAGAATGAACAAAGTAAGTAAGAATCAGTACACCACGGAGACGAAGAAAGATAGAATGAACAAAGTAAGTAAGAATCAGTATACCACGGAGACGAAGAAAGATAGAATGGACAAAGTAAGTAAGAACCAGTACACCACGGAGACGAAGAAAGATAGAATGAACAAAGTAAGTAAGAATCAGTATACCACGGAGACGAAGAAAGATAGAATGGACAAAGTAAGTAAGAACCAGTACACCACGGAGACGAAGAAAGATAGAATGAACAAAGTAAGTAAGAACCAGCACACCACGGAGACGAAGAAAGATAGAATGGACAAAGTAAGTAAGAACCAGTACACCACGGAGACGAAGAAAGATAGAATGAACAAAGTAAGTAAGAACCAGTACACCACGGAGACGAAGAAAGATAGAATGAACAAAGTAAGTAAGAACCAGTATACCACGGAGACGAAGAAAGATAGAATGAACAAAGTAAGTAAGAACCAGTACACCACGGAGACGAAGAAAGATAGAATGGACAAAGTAAGTAAGAACCAGTATACCACGGAGACGAAGAAAGAGAAGGAGAAAAGATAGAATGGACAAAGTAAGTAAGAACCAGTACACCACGGAGACGAAGAAAGATAGAATGAACAAAGTAAGTAAGAACCAGTACACCACGGAGACGAAGAAAGATAGAATGAACAAAGTAAGTAAGAATCAGTACACCACGGAGACGAAGAAAGATAGAATGAACAAAGTAAGTAAGAACCAGTACACCACGGAGACGAAGAAAGATAGAATGAACAAAGTAAGTAAGAATCAGTACACCACGGAGACGAAGAAAGATAGAATGAACAAAGTAAGTAAGAATCAGTACACCACGGAGACGAAGAAAGATAGAATGGACAAAGTAAGTAAGAACCAGTACACCACGGAGACGAAGAAAGATAGAATGAACAAAGTAAGTAAGAACCAGTATACCACGGAGACGAAGAAAGATAGAATGAACAAAGTAAGTAAGAACCAGCACACCACGGAGACGAAGAAAGATAGAATGGACAAAGTAAGTAAGAACCAGTACACCACGGAGACGAAGAAAGATAGAATGAACAAAGTAAGTAAGAACCAGCACACCACGGAGACGAAGAAAGATAGAATGGACAAAGTAAGTAAGAACCAGTACACCACGGAGACGAAGAAAGATAGAATGAACAAAGTAAGTAAGAACCAGTATACCACGGAGACGAAGAAAGATAGAATGAACAAAGTAAGTAAGAACCAGTACACCACGGAGACGAAGAAAGATAGAATGGACAAAGTAAGTAAGAACCAGTATACCACGGAGACGAAGAAAGAGAAGGAGAAAAGATAGAATGGACAAAGTAAGTAAGAACCAGTACACCACGGAGACGAAGAAAGATAGAATGAACAAAGTAAGTAAGAACCAGTATACCACGGAGACGAAGAAAGAGAAGGAGAAAAGATAAAATGGACAAAGTAAGTAAGAACCAGTACACCACGGAGACGAAGAAAGATAGAATGGACAAAGTAAGTAAGAACCAGTACACCACGGAGACGAAGAAAGAGAAGGAGGAAAATATAGAATGGACAAAGTAAGTAAGAACCAGTACACCACGGAGACGAAGAAAGAGAAGGAGGAAAGATAGAATGGACAAAGTAAGTAAGAACCAGCACACCACGGAGACGAAGAAAGATAGAATGGACAAAGTAAGTAAGAACCAGTATACCACGGAGACGAAGAAAGAGAAGGAGGAAAATATAGAATGGACAAAGTAAGTAAGAACCAGCACACCACGGAGACGAAGAAAGATAGAATGGACAAAGTAAGTAAGAACCAGTACACCACGGAGACGAGGAAAGATAGAATGGACAAAGTAAGTAAGAATCAGTACACCACGGAGACGAAGAAAGAGAAGGAGAAAAGATAGAATGGACAAAGTAAGTAAGAACCAGTACACCACGGAGACGAAGAAAGAGAACGAGAAAAGATAGAATGGACAAAGTAAGTAAGAATCAGTACACCACGGAGACGAAGAAAGAGAAGGAGAAAAGATAGAATGGACAAAGTAAGTAAGAACCAGTACACCACGGAGACGAAGAAAGAGAAGGAGAAAAGATAGAATGGACAAAGTAAGTAAGAACCAGTACACCACGGAGACGAAGAAAGAGAAGGAGAAAAGATAGAATGGACAAAGTAAGTAAGAATCAGTACACCACGGAGACGAAGAAAGAGAAGGAGAAAAGATAGAATGGACAAAGTAAGTAAGAACCAGTACACCACGGAGACGAAGAAAGAGAAGGAGAAAAGATAGAATGGACAAAGTAAGTAAGAACCAGTACACCACGGAGACGAAGAAAGAGAAGGAGAAAAGATAGAATGGACAAAGTAAGTAAGAACCAGTACACCACGGAGACGAAGAAAGAGAAGGAGAAAAGATAGAATGGACAAAGTAAGTAAGAACCAGTACACCACGGAGACGAAGAAAGATAGAATGAACAAAGTAAGTAAGAACAAGTACACCACGGCGACGAAGAAAGAGAAGTAGAAAAGATAAAATGGACAAAATAAGTAAGAATCAGTACACCACGGAGACGAAGAAAGAGAAGGAGAAAAAGATAGAATGAACAAAGTAAGTAAGAACCAGTACACCACGGAGACGAAGAAAGATAGAATGAACAAAGTAAGTAAGAACCAGTACACCACGGAGACGAAGAAAGATAGAATGGACAAAGTAAGTAAGAACCAGTACACCACGGAGACGAAGAAAGAGAAGGAGAAAAGATAGAATGGACAAAGTAAGTAAGAACCAGTACACCACGGAGACGAAGAAAGAGAAGGAGAAAAGATAGAATGGACAAAGTAAGTAAGAACCAGTATACCACGGAGACGAAGAAAGAGAAGGAGAAAAGATAGAATGGACAAAGTAAGTAAGAATCAGTACACCACGGAGACGAAGAAAGAGAAGGAGGAAAATATAGAATGAACAAAGTAAGTAAGAACCAGCACACCACGGAGACGAAGAAAGAGAAGGAGAAAAGATAGAATGGACAAAGTAAGTAAGAACCAGTATACCACGGAGACGAAGAAAGAGAAGGAGAAAAGATAGAATGGACAAAGTAAGTAAGAACCAGTACACCACGGAGACGAAGAAAGAGAAGTAGGAAAAGATAGAATGGACAAAGTAAGTAAGAACCAGTACACCACGGAGACGAAGAAAGAGAAGGAGAAAAGATAGAATGGACAAAGTAAGTAAGAACCAGTATACCACGGAGACGAAGAAAGAGAAGGAGAAAAGATAGAATGGACAAAGTAAGTAAGAACCAGTATACCACGGAGACGAAGAAAGAGAAGGAGAAAAGATAGAATGGACAAAGTAAGTAAGAACCAGTACACCACGGAGACGAAGAAAGAGAAGTAGGAAAAGATAGAATGGACAAAGTAAGTAAGAACCAGTACACCACGGAGACGAAGAAAGAGAAGGAGAAAAGATAGAATGGACAAAGTAAGTAAGAACCAGTATACCACGGAGACGAAGAAAGAGAAGGAGAAAAGATAGAATGAACAAAGTAAATAAGAACCAGTACACCACGGAGACGAAGAAAGAGAAGGAGAAAAGATAGAATGAACAAAGTAAGTAAGAATCAGTACACCACGGAGACGAAGAAAGAGAAGGAGAAAAGATAGAATGGACAAAGTAAGTAAGAACCAGTACACCACGGAGACGAAGAAAGATAGAATGAACAAAGTAAGTAAGAACCAGTACACCACGGAGACGAAGAAAGAGAAGGAGAAAAGATAGAATGAACAAAGTAAGTAAGAACCAGTACACCACGGAGACGAAGAAAGATAGAATGAACAAAGTAAGTAAGAACCAGTACACCACGGAGACGAAGAAAGATAGAATGAACAAAGTAAGTAAGAACCAGTACACCACGGAGACGAAGAAAGATAGAATGAACAAAGTAAGTAAGAATCAGTACACCACGGAGACGAAGAAAGAGAAGGAGAAAAGATAGAATGAACAAAGTAAGTAAGAACCAGTACACCACGGAGACGAAGAAAGATAGAATGAACAAAGTAAGTAAGAACCAGTACACCACGGAGACGAAGAAAGATAGAATGGACAAAGTAAGTAAGAACCAGTACACCACGGAGACGAAGAAAGAGAAGGAGAAAAGATAGAATGAACAAAGTAAGTAAGAACCAGTACACCACGGAGACGAAGAAAGAGAAGTAGGAAAAGATAGAATGGACAAAGTAAGTAAGAACCAGCACACCACGGAGACGAAGAAAGATAGAATGAACAAAGTAAGTAAGAACCAGTACACCACGGAGACGAAGAAAGATAGAATGGACAAAGTAAGTAAGAACCAGTACACCACGGAGACGAAGAAAGAGAAGGAGAAAAGATAGAATGAACAAAGTAAGTAAGAACCAGTACACCACGGAGACGAAGAAAGAGAAGTAGGAAAAGATAGAATGGACAAAGTAAGTAAGAACCAGCACACCACGGAGACGAAGAAAGATAGAATGAACAAAGTAAGTAAGAACCAGTACACCACGGAGACGAAGATATAGAGAAAAAGAAAATAAGCAAGAAAATCAAATAATTGAATGTGATTAAAAGATCATGAATGAAGATGTGAATGTTTGAATAAGAAAATGAAGATAGGCAAAATAATAGTAATAAAGAGGAGGTAATAGTATAGTATTAATGACTGCTTTGAGAGAAATAGTTGTTTTATTACGCTCAAGGGAAGGTTAGAATTGTGCTATTCCCCGAGGCTTGCCGAGGGGAATAGCCCAATTCTAACCTTCCCGAGAGCGTATGAAAACAACTATTTCTCGAATATGAAAGCAGTCATTAATACTTTTATATGCCGAAAAAAAATAGACTAAAAAATGAAAAATTAAAAATATTTATTAATTTTGTCGAAGACGGGATTCGAACTCTTGCGTACAACAAGAGGTATACTGAAAACCAATGCTTAGACCACTCGGCTATGGCCCGCCGTTAACATGCTTGGCAGTTTTCTCCAATATATACATTAAAATGGATTGAAACCGGCTTCGCGTGTGATGAATGCTTCGCAAAAGCTCCATATACGGACTCTTCTTTTACTTTTGCAATGCATATTGGCACGAACTTAGATCAAGATCTATCGGCAGATGTTGTTTTTAATACTAGCAGTCATTAATACTTTTATATGCCGAAAAAAATAGACTAAAAAATGAAAAATTAAAAATATTTATCATTTTTGTCGAAGACGGGATTCGAACTCTTGCGTACAACAAAAGGTGTACCGAAAACCAACGCTTAGACCACTCGGCTATGGCCCGCCGTTAACATGCTTGGCAGTTTTCTCCAATATATACATTAAAATGGATTGAAACCGGCTTCGCGTGTGATGAATGCTTCGCAAAAGCTCCATATACGGACTCTTCTTTTACTTTTGCAATGCATATTGGCACGAACTTAGATCAAGATCTATCGGCAGATGTTGTTTTTTTGTTTTTGGAAGTTTATTTTCGTCTTCATGTCAACAATGCAAGATAAAATTGTCGGTAAGATCGATCGAGATTCAATTGTATTGAAATTACCGACCAATCCTTCGCACACATACGGCATCCTCCATCGCTCAAACCATTTTTTAACATGTAAACCTATGGGGTAACCATGGACGCTGACCAACTTTTTTTAATAACCATGGTTATTAAAAATATTGAAATGTTTTATGCATGGTTACCGAGAATTTTACAGGAACAGTTGAAGTTTATGAATGCAATTCGACCAATCAGATGGCTGGATTTCTTAAGTGAGGTATATAATAATAGATAACAAGCCTGACTCGCTCTCACTATAAATACCACTCTGTAAGAAAGCAATAATAAATCATCTTGATATCATGTGTCAAAACATGATTATTATATTTAATGTATTGCAGGAACTTCATTTTCTCGAATCATATAAATAATAAAATTATGCTATAACGTGAAATATCAAATATCATCATTTTTACATCTTGTATTTTTAAAAACATAGTTGCATTGTTTACAGCATTATATCAAACGCACACGTACAAATTTACAATCTTTTTTTCTTTAGAGAGCTATAAACATCATTTTGTGTGCATTTACTGCATAATTGCAATTGTTATTAAAAAGAGATTAGCATACAAACAAAATTAAAACTAGTGTCAAACACACATTAATGGAACAAAGTTCACTCCGTTTGTTTTGTCAAATATTGCTTACAAATACATCAATTTATAGTCATGTCGGGGAAATAGAACTTCCCCCTGGTAATAACACATCACATAATACGCTCACTTCTTATATTCGTCTGTAAGAAAATTACGAAATAGAACAGTTATTTCTATTTAAGCTTTACTATGTAATGAAAAGGACTAATAACAATAATTACAGCAATATGGAATGTGTACCAGAGACAGTTTTACGAACCAATAAGTGCAGAATTATATTTAACAAATTCGAGTGTTTCTTTATTGAAGGATCTGCCGAAACATTAAATCATCTTATGTACAACAAATATGAATCGTTCAGATAACATTCTATAATTCAACTAGATTACCAGAATGAAGGAAGGTCGCGTTACCAGTATATATTTGTATCGTCTTCCAGGGACTTATGAAGAATATCCGCCATGAGACGACCCGCACTTTTGTTCAAGATCTAATGTTAAAGGGATAGTTGAGTTCTGTTGTAGAGGGCGCTACACAAAATAACTTTTTTTTGTGAGATAATGAAAAACTGAGTGTCAAAATTGAAAGAACACAATATTTATTAGACAAAATCATCTTTGTTTGATAAAAATCGGTTCAGAGACGGCTGAAATATAACGATTTTTAATACTTGTGTACCACCACAAATAATAGACATTTGACAAATTTGGAAAAAACGTTGAAAAAAACAAAATAACGCCTTTTACGTCGTATTTCGGCCGATGCCAATGTTGGCTTTTTTGTTGGCATTTTCGTGTTGCTTATATTACGCACAACCAGCCGGCCCATGTATTGTTATTTTAAATTTAATAATCAATTAACGGTCACTGTGTTTTTTTTAAGTGGAGCTGAATTGGTGTGCTCGTATGGGCTAAATTTCACACATTTTGGGGTCTAAAATTACCTTTATAGCAATTTTAGGTTCTAAAAGGGCACTAGAAATGTCATAGATAAGAATAAGAGCAATAACCATGCACTTTAAAGGCATTTGCGGTCTGAAAACAGAACTCAACTATCCCTTTAACCATCGACTACCATCGGTTACCACTGACTACCACTGCTTAACTTTGATTACAATTTATTACCACATCTAAAGAAAATGATTTTATAAGCCAAATATGGGATCATTTGTTAATTTAAATACCAAACCTGTGACACAAGGAAGCTTACGAAAATCAAGAGAGGTATTTCAGGGCGTTCACTCCAGAATAATATGGGAGGGGGTGGCAGTTGCCTCAAATAGTAAAACAAAAAAAATGCATTAACAGCTCGTGAAAATTATACATTTTAAAAGAAAATGAGAGAATATTTGTGGAAAGATAAGGCAGATATATTCAAATTCCAATTCAAACTTTGTAGATTTCAATCCAATGGCTTTTCCTTAGAGTGACTCGGTAACATCGTTAAAGGTTGATGAAAAAACGGTGTAAGTTTTGCATGAAATTGTAGACAAGCTCTCATCCTTACCTGGGAGTAGAAATAGACAGTAAACTGACGTGGGCGAACCATGTTGACAACACAGCCATGAAAGCCAACCGCACGTTAGGATTCAATCCTGAGGAAAATTCTCAAAACACAAAGATATTTATGGTTTTCTTTGAAGGCTTCACTGTGCAACACCCTCATACAGTGATTAACAGTAAATTCACACACCCATTCTTTATTTTTTACAACCGTTTTCCCTTGAAAATAAGACATAAGACAGGCTTTTGAAAATCTGTCAACATTTAAATATCTGAAATGGTAAATAGAGCCAAGCAATTGCTTTGTGATGATTCACATTCACCTAAAATTCAATCAAATTGTATAACAATATGTATAACTAGGATTATTTTTACATATTATTTACCTTTTCTGTTTTTGTTTTGTTGTAATGGATTTGTCTGGTTTAATTCTATATGTTGATGTTGTGTGTCGTTTTAATCTTTGTATTTATATTTAGTTTGTAAAATATTTAAGAAACTTGTCATGCAAATTTTGTTATCTTTGGGAATAACCGTGATAGGCCATTGGCCTCTGTTTTTGCCACCACATTATGATTTAAATTGAAGATTTTTCATTTTAACGTTTGATATTGTATATATGCATACAAATTGTACTTGTGTTTCTTTAAAATCAGATGTGGAAATAAAACTTGAACTTGAACTTGAACTTAATAATATAGTTGGGAGAATTAAGTACTCGATCAGATCATTTTCCCCCAAATTTGTATCACTAATAATGGTCCGTTTGCACTCAAATTTTCAGATTATCTTTAATTGTACATCTAGCATTGAAGTCACTACCTTATTACCATTTTTTCTCATGTGAACAATGTTCCTATTAAGTCCCTTTAACAGTCCTCAGAAAAAATTGCAAAGATTGAAAAACGACCTCTGCAGGGAATTGAACGTGGGTCTCTGGATTATATAGGTCACTCATAGAAAACACTTTGTTAAAAATAAAGATCAGTTCTGGTCATGCGATTGCATTGTGAAAGAAACGTTGTGGAATCGATCAGAAGAGGTTGATCATTTAGCATATAAGTATTGGTGTGTACTGCAAGGTTCTGGAATCATCAAAATGATAAGAAATTTGGCCCAGTCTTGGTAAAGTTACAAGCTCTGTACACAGAAAGATGTATAGGGGACTACGCACACGTGCGCGACACGTGTGTTATATCTATCACGTCCCAATGGATAAACTAATTTACCAAATATATCAATAAGTAGGAGGCTTCCAGGCAAAATTTGTATCACAACGTATTAGTCAAAACATATTCTTTCACATGATTGGTAATAAGAGCTTCCATTTCATTTTTTGAGAGGGGGCGTTTCCAAAACTAGTCTTTACCTTTAACGGGTAATGCGATAGACAATCTTTCAATTCGTGTAATAACCAATTGCTCTCTTGGGTTCGGAGGATGTTTTTGAATGGCCACATAAGAACCTTCAGGGAGTAGCCTTCATTTCAGCTCTTCACCACATTGTCTTATTACAACGTATACATACACATAGAAGGGGGAGGGGCGAGGTGATTAGTCCTCATCAAGATATCACATCCCATTCTTACGATTTTATCCTAACCCCCTTTCACATTCTTTGGTGTATATCTATTATTGCTCTCTCCTTGCTTTTCACATATATAGGGCCAGATGACATTGATTCGGACCTGCTTTAGTAGCTTTATATGAACCACAGACGGCTACCCTTTACTCTCGTTACCATACTCTCCGGAACACTGCGAGCTAAAAATACAAATAATTACACTCATACTTCCGCTTCCGCTTCGAGGTTGTTTATTGTGATCATGTTTTGCGATTCAATTGGTTCACACTGATTGTACTGAGAAGTTAGATTTTTGTGTAAATTATTATAATAATAATAATATTCCGCTTTTATATAGCGCTTAATACAATGTAGCCCCACTGTCCTACTTATAGCTACTTGCTCAGTCTATAGGGAAAACTTCCCCAATCGGTGACCATTGGTCCCCCATGATCCTCTATTTCTTATGTTATCTGAGAGCTGAGTTGATGAGATAGCCACACTAGTGTTGATAAGCTTTAAAGCGCTTTACAGATCTACTATTGCCCCGGACATTGGATTCAGTGCGTGCCCGCGCACACTCCCTGGGGAGCATTCCAACCAGGCGTTACTTGACGCTCAAAAATTGTTTGACTAACAATGACGGTCGTTTCCTACCAGGTACCCATTTAACACCTGGGTGGAGAGTAGCAAATGCAGGTTAATATCTTGCCAGAGGATGCCAAATGATATTTACCTATTGGGTATCTTGAAAAGAAATAAACTGAACTCATGTTTCTTTTTAGTATTATATTTTACGATTAATTCAATTATAAATTCACACACCATAAATATGTATACCTCATATCCATTTAAGTACTCAACTTTCAAACTGCGCGATGTGTGCCAGTATTTTCAAAATTATATTTCACATCATATTGTTGGGTCCAACACTTTAATGTCTGTATCTAGCATTTTTGTTGCAGGTCGTTTATTTCCATGGGTAATTTTACGAGTTATCCATTATTTGACAATGGTTAGTATCTCCCTAATTTGACTCCCACGTGATCGTTTTCATAAATTAACTAACACGCTTTTACATCTAAATGGTATGTTGATCTCAATGAGAAATTGTACCTGTCTATAAAGTGTTGAAAAACGTAATGATGTTAACGGAAAATTCAAATTATATTTTGTACAGCAAATCAGTTGTACATCAAGTAATCAATACAGAACGATTTGTAATCGTTATGCTTCATCAAAATGATCAGAAAGAATGTACTCGAAAGTGAACGAAAATTTAAAACAAATGCTAACTAAACTACATTTTCTCTAAATCTACTAAACATAGAAAGATAATAATGGTAATGTAGCAAATTATTGAGAAAGAGGAATCAGAGAAATTGACAGGAAATTTGAAGAAAAATTGTGTTTGTGGATGAGGATCTTTGGAAAAAGAGATATATAGAGAGAGAGAGAGAGAGAGAGAGAGAGAGAGAAGGAGAGAGTGAGAGAAGTTTGTTAAGAAAGAGATAAGCAGGAAAAAAGGGAAGGGTGAGAGAGACAGACAGCCCGAGATATACAGAGAGAGAGAGAGAGAAAGGGAGACGATGAAACAATTACAACATGGCAACGCAGAGTACAAGTTTGTCATTCGCTTTGTTATATAGTTTGAAAAACTGAATGGTATACTGCTTCCAGGAATAAACGTGCATGGAAAATACAAAATAACGCTATTTTAAAGTACTTAGCATTTGGTTTAACAACGACCAAGCGTGCTAAAAGCTCTTATTGCAATAACAATGAATATGAATACTGAGAAACTAACAAAAAGGTACATGTAATAATAGGCCTATACAAGTGATGCTTGTGTATTAGTGCATTATACGATCTATCCGCACTCAAGTTAAAGCTAAACTTGAGTTCTGGTAAAAAAAGAAAATGAATTCTCACAGAATCTAACGAAACTTACACTGAATGTTCAAGATTAAAAATAAATGTCATGTGCCAAACAATTTTGGAAGAAAATGTATACTGGCTGAGTAATGAGCATAAAAAGATAAGAAAATCAGGGTAGTACTAGCCCCGACATCATGTGTGTTGTCCCATATACATCTTTCTGTGTAAGTGATTGTTACTTTACCAAAACTCTGCCAAATTTATGATGATTTTGATGACTCCAGAACCTTGCATTACACACCATTACTTACATGCTTTATGATCAACTTTTCTGATCCATTCCACACCTTTTCTTTCACAATTCAATAGCATTACCAGAACTCAAGTTTATCTTTAAGGCTGTATGCATCAATCGTACGAAGCCGTCACGATAGGAAACAGCCTCAACAGGAGTGGATAGATCCTGTATTGAACGAATGGAAACATGCATCATCTGTTTTATACAACGAAACTCCTGAATCCTTATTGAGTGATGTTAACAAATATTAATTTCGAGGTTGTTTAGTGTCATTTCCACTGAAAAATATACCCTAATTACTTTAATAAGATTACAATAGCGTGCACACGTGCGCACATAAGCGCACTTACTATATATGCGCATTTACCTCTACACGCACTGCTGCGCATCGCGTTTTGAAAAATCGTTGGATAGTAATGGAACTATTGCACACTTTTTTCACGAATCACACGTGACCGCGTTTGACCAATCATTTAATTAGGATCTAGGAGTTTGTTGTATAAAAACCTTTAACCAATAACTATTGATAAGCAACGCCTTGGATGCGATTTCGCGCGGGCAGTAACGCACCTTAAAAAACTCTGGAGATAGGTATATAGAAAAGTTTTTTTGTTTGTTTTCATATTGGATTCGTCTCATAGTTAAATGCAAACACTAGAACTGATATCGATATTCGTCAGGTGATGAAGTTGCTGGACCGACAAAACTTTATTCAAAATAAGAAAACTGTTTAAAAGACAATACAATGAAAATAAAAAAGAAGGATATTCATGTTGGCTAGTGGACATGAATAGAGGATCATAATAAGTCGGATTCGTCGTTCCTAACGTTTACGCTAATTTTACAAGCTACTAATAGTTGTTATTCAAAATCGTTTGGCACATGTTATCTATCTACAATTTGAATGTTTAGTGTAGATCTTGAAAATTAGGATTTTTTCTTCTTTTTTTTTTTTGGGGGGGGGGGGGGGGGGGACAACTACATGAAATTACAAGAGGACTATGACAAGGGCTATCCTGAAAAATGCGGCATTGCATGAACGATGTGTATTTATTGAATACTGTGATGTAGCCTATATTATGTTCCTACGGTCAACATTGAAACACAAGTATGTAAGGATTCCAAAGCCTAAAGGAACAGACAGGCAGGCAATTCACATCCTAAGATGGATTTACCTTCAGATGAAAATGGGATGGAATTAAAAATACGTATTCAATTACAATATCAATTATAATTACCGAATGCAATAGAATGGAGAATTCAATTGAGCATTATGATTGTCCTTTCGATAATCACACCCTACACAATAATTACTTTTTCATTGCAGCTACGGAATGTATAGTGGATCAGGATTTCGTTTTCCTCATATTTAAAATGTGCAACAAAAAAAAGGAAAGAAATCTTCACGTTCGACAGTAATTATTACATTCACACTTTTGGCTGAATTATAATTTTATTATCTACATTGTGAGCGTCTCAAAGAACACTCATAAAACAACTTCACTTTGTGACGAATGTGCATGCGGTGACTTAGCATGTATGACGTCATACATAGCATTGGAGGGCGTGACTTTAGGTGAGAGTTGGATGGAAGACATAGAAGGTACATTGGAGTTGCTATCACACGCTGTTTCGTTGATGTTAGTCACTGTGTCCGAAACGGGATTGCATAAAGCGCCACCTACGTCTGTTTGAGATGAGTTCTTGTCGCTGTCACTCACGTCATTATTATTATTTGGCAGTTCATATGTCGGTTGCTTGACCCAAACACAACCTGGGTCATGCCCTGGGTTTATATGGACTTGACTTTTGCCTGATTTAGAGCTTGTCAACCGATCTTCCAGCGGTATTTCGACCGGTACTAAGGATGCCGTAGCACTAGATCGATCACCTGTAGATGTGATACCTGTCGTTTTAGGTCTATGCTTGTCCAAGGTCTGTGTCCGATGTGGTGACTTCTGGCTCCCAGAAAAACCTTCTACTGGAACATCATGCAAAGGATTAATATGTGTAACTAGATCTGTGTTTTGCGTAGCTACACTTTTACTATATCTTGGCACACATTTCACTGACCCCGAGTCTGACCCTGTAGTCTTGTTTTCAAGACGTTTGTCTTTCTTTCGTCCAGTCCCTCGTTTACCTTTTTTTGATTTACCTCCTTTAGATGGCGTCCTAGTTGGTTCTTCTCCACAAAGACACACACCAGGTGCGGGTGGTCCGCCATGAAATGAAATAGGACCGTTGACACTTTTTGTCTTGATAGGAGGAAGGTTGGACGGCCTTTCAGGTTTAGCGTTTTTGGGATGTAATGGGGGTGATGCTGAAATAATGCCCTTTCGTGTCGTCCTGGGACTCGCAGTGAAGGACGTTTCTACTTCTGTTTCCGGTCCTAAGTAGTTTGAACATGTTGGTATACTAGTCACGTCCGTAGTCTCTATTCGAGGAGTTTCACGTAGTAGGGTAACCTTAGCTGCTTCGCTCTCATTAGAGTCCTGTGAGTCGTTTCTTCGCTTCTCTTCTGCTAAACTTAGTCCGTGCACCAGAACTACGGGTGAGCTATGCGAAGATTCGTCTGCGTAGGCTACTTCTTCGTGATGCTTCAAGTGTTGATTAACCAGCGTCTCGCGATATAAAGGACAACTCTTATGTCTCGCTTCACACTCCATAACCTCACGCTGCAAGGCATACATGTGTTCCTGTCGGGTCATGTAGTCCAGGTCTTCTTCATCCTCCGCCAGCTGTTTCCTGGTCTCGCGTTTCTTCTCGTCACGTGCCTCGCACATTAACACGCATGCGCACATGGAGATGAACGAACCCAGGCCTATGAGCACAGGACCGAACGTCCTGAACTTCTCAATCTCTCCTTGTAACTCGTCATCAATCGTTGTTATCGTCTCGTTCCCTAAATTGACTGTGCGTAAGGCAATTTGGTAGGACATGTATCCGCACACTGTCATGGCTACACTTCCTATGGCTACTGCCAACCCCAAAACTAGGCAGACATGGATAGGATTACACCATGTACATCGCCGAGGTTTAGACTCATCTTTACCCGGTCCAGTTTTCTGGGAGTGAGGACTTCCTTCGGCTTTCTGCGATTTTGGAAATGCCTCCAGCGACACGTTTCCGTAAGGTGATGAATGAGTTGGACTACTGTCTTGTGGTTTGCTCTCATCTGTTGGTGATGTCTTAGTGCTGCTCTGCGGGGATGCGTCAAACAAATCACCTGGACTTGGTGGTTGGTTTTCTGAAGACGGACTAGGTATATCAGGTCCACTGTCCTTGACAGGCGCTGAGAAAGGTAGCTTGTCATCTGCATGTTGGCGCTCCATCGCCGCAGAGGGCGCTGTTGAAGTCTCTTGAGATTGCAGGACATAAATACAAAGTGTCGTTACCTGAAAGATATAAGTTTGAGAGCACACTATGAGTTGGAATGATAATAAATTTCCATCAAATGACATTATTTGCGAGAAGGAGCTACGTTATGACAAAGCAGAAGGACAAAGACTCTCACGTTCGTTCTCTCATGATGAACTTGTTTAGTCTCGAAAGAGAACATCGGATATTATCATTTAAGATGACTCAAGTTCACCATCAGAGAACAAGCGTGATCTTTCATCACCGCTCCTTGCTTCCCTACTACCTACTCAACTTTGGTAGCTTCTATTTAAATCCGTAACCTCTTTGATCTTAAAAATGTTCACAGTAAAGAATATTTTGACCAGATAACATATCATGATTTTGGGGGTTCCAATCACATTTAAAAGTGCAAATGTTTACATGTCTTATGAATAGGCGGATAATATGAAAACAATACTTTTGATATTGGATGCACTACCCATACAACACTATGTGATTCCTATATATGGAATAAACGTATTATAATGATGAACGTGATATTACGCCTAATAGGTATATGAAATGACCCACCCCCCCCCCCCCCTCCAGTCTAATAAGTAGCCTTTCCACGAAAGACGTCATAGTGTGCTGTCTGACGCCACTACGGCCTAGGAAGCCTTCACAAATATATATATGGAAAAATCCAGAATAATGGAAAATAAAGCAAGCCCCTCTGTATGTAAAGAGTTTCTAAAATAACATTAACTACGAATATTCACCTTGCAAATATTTGACAGGGATAAAACAAACATTACAATCTACTTGATAAGAAGGCCATGTTTCTTATATCACGTTTACTTATGTCAGTTTTGTGTAGGAATGAGATCGTCAGTTTTATAGTAAATTAAAAAAATAAACTCATTTTTCGTTTATTAAAACCTGTCAAATAATTTCTTCTAGGGTCATTAATGATGTCCACGTGAGTTAAAAGACCTTTACAGACCAGCTTGAGTGGATACAGAAGATTCAGATAAACAAAATTTCCAATACAAATATATGAGTATATGAAAGTTGAAAGATAAACAAAATTGCCAATATAAATATATGAGTATATGAAAGTTAAAAGATATTCCACAAAGCCACTAATTAAACCAGTTTGCCTTTCATTCCTGAGTTACAGAAAAAAAGAAAAAAAAAAGAAAACAGAAAGAATTTTTTTTTTTTTTTACAAGGGGTATGAATAGTTTAGTTGTAAACTGTATTCTACACATTTGTTTCTTAATTTTGCTAGTGAGCGAACAAGGAGAAGCAGACAATTTTTTAAAATCACAAACGCACTGGTATAGATACATGTAAAATATAGCAATATGTATGTGGGCAAGTTAAAGATAAAGACCAGTTATGGTCATGCGATTGCATTGTGAAAGAAACGTTGTGGGATCGATCAGAAAAGGTTGATCATCTAGCATATACGTATGTGTGTACTGCAAGGTTCTGGAATCATCAAAATGATAAGAAATTTGGCCAAGTCTTCGTAAAGTTACAAGCACTGTACACAGAAAGATCCATATGGGACTACGCACACGTGCGCGACACGTGCGTTTATCTCTCACACACCAATGGATAAACTAATTTACCAAATATATCAATTTGTGCAGTGGGCCTTTAAAAAACGCCTCTCTGGGCTGTAATATGAAAAGTGTCTTTTACGTGCACTGTGACGTCTTCTATAGCAGCATTTTCGACCATTATTTTAGTCATAGGGCACAGGGCACATGTGCATGACTAGAGGTAGGGGGTAGACGCCTATTAATCTTGTTTATGTCACCTTTAAAATGGTGAAATAAAAATACATGAGATAAGGTACCGAACTGTTAAAGCCACACTGCACTAGCTACTTGCTCCCTCTATATAACAAACAATGCATAATCGGTGACCATTGGTCCCCCATGATCCTCTTTTTCTTATGTTAATTGAGAGCTGATTTGATGAGATAACCACCTGTTCAGTGACCTTGCAGGGTTGTCTAGTCCCTTTAAAGGACCATGCTGCCTGAACATATTGAATATATTTTGACAAAAGTGTAAATATATTCGAGCACTCGATATCCGAATACACTGGGTAAAATATATTCGGGCACTCGATATCCGAATACACTGTGTAAAATATATTCGGGCACTCGATATCCGAATACACTGGGTAAAATATATTCGGGCACTCGATATCCGAATACACTGGGTAAAATATATTCGCGCAGCAAGGTGACCGAATATGGGGTATTCAGGCACCTTGCTGCCTGGAAGTAACTATCTCTAGTATACCTTTTCAGAAGGAGTGATTGAGTAATAAGACGCAATAAGTTCTGAAATGTATGTACAGTCAATCAAGTTGTACGAAACAAAGTACATTTGTATGTACACATTTAAGTGTAATGCATGTATGCGATTTGTAATAATTTGTTTTCATAAAATTAACGTTATTGCCAAATTATGTTGAATACAATGTATAACGAAAAAATCGGGGTCGTCATCCTAGGTTTAACATGCTAAACAGAGTTTTCCAGTAGAGGCCTCTACAATCAATATTCATATCAATAGTGGTAGTAAATCGAGACATTGTTAATACACCTATGAGCGGAATACTTGGCAGTCAGGTGCCTATATGGGGCCGGAAGGGCGTAGTTTATTTCGAAAGCCCTACCTGTCAATAAATCCACTGGATGCTATTTTTATTTTAAGGGGCACGCTGGCTCCATTCACCATGTATGCGTGTTACGCCAATGAGCTTTAGGGGACCAGGTTTTATTGACAGACTTAGTATTATGAGGCTCAGCTAATAACATCTAGTCTATAAAGATGATACCATGATAACTTGGGTTTGGTTGTTACATCGTATTCCACCCACGTACATCTCGTTTAGATAATATCATTCGACCTGCTTTCAATGGGCATGCTCGAATCGAAATTAGCATAATGAAACAATCATCTGGGGGGCGTTTCACAAAACTTGTCATCAGTGACAAATGACAGTCTTTGTTATAAGCTACTGAAATCCTTGCTTCTGATTGGTTGTCAGCAGATTTGTCACTGTTTTTTAGTCATTTGACATTGAAAAAAGACTTTGTGAAACAGGTCTCTGGTGTGACCATTTCAACCAATCTGATGATGAACTTTAATGTTGTCAGTTTAAGGAATGTATACACAATCACGAATATTTTGTGAATTACTATTTTTAAGGTTTATCTTTATCTTACACATTATTATTTTTCTATCACTGAAATCTAGCCTTTTGATCAAGTGATCCTTACAAATGTCAAGAAGTGACAGGGTTACAATCTGACCTCGTGTTATGCTAATTATATTGTTGTAAGATGTACATGTACATTAATACTAACCATACACTTTTGTCTCAGTACATTATGAATGTTAAACTCCACGATCATGAGTACTTATAGCACGGTGTCATTATATTTTTGTTCCACCATATTTTCTTTCCATGATAGCATATTATTTTGTTTCCATGCTCTTTCTCTTTTTACAAAGTTCATCTTCCTGTTTTATAGAAAACTTGCCATTGCGCCCTGTTATGTTCATTATATTACCATCACCCCCACTCACCCGACGTCCTCACTTCTATTTTCAATAAACTGTCAGTAGCCCATCATATATATCCTACATAAGCTCTAGATAATGTTGCTTTGTGGTTTGAAAAGGGAGATAATATCTTTTCTAGATATCATCAGCCCTGCATATCCTTTTATATACTGCATGTAAAGATTCTAGGTCTCTGATTGGTCAAACTTTAGGCATGCAGTTCACTACTGAGTGCTGGGCAGTTTAGCAACAAATATCGACCGGGCATAATCTAACTTGGTATACACGCACAATACAAGGGCGATAACCTTAGACGGCTATTTACTTTCTTAGACTCGACAAATAACTACATTTCACGTGAATATTTTGTATATCTTTTTGAGAATTGACATGGGGATACATTATGTAAAGCAAACTTCGTCTTGTACAGTTTCGACATTACCTTGGGCAATAGTTTTAACCAAGCCCTTTAATGCATTCAATGTTTGTATATTGTTCTACTTTCCCACTGAATATACCTTTCTTCACACTAGACAACCCTTGCAATAGACAGCATAACAGTTGGGAAACGGGCCTGCCGAACGTTCATGTTATATAGATATGTCTCGCGGGCCTTGGTTTATTTTGACTCGATTGGGAAATATGAAGAGAGAAAATAGCACGCCGAAAACACACAGGTACCACTCTCCTACGTAAATAATCACGTCATAACAACATGAGTCTGCGTCATAAACGCGCGAATACCAATTAACATGAGACCGCCATCGTCTGCATGGTTGGTAGTTGCCATAGCAACGAACGTATGTCCGGACTGGGGCATCACTGGTGGCTGTAAAGGGTAGGAAACCGATTCATAACAGCTTTATTAAACAATTACAATCATCTTAGTAAAAGAAGGATGCGAGTGGATGTAAATAGATTTAATATGCTCTTCCTACCAGCTTAACTTCATTGCTTGTTAAAAAGGTTTTAATGCTTTTACGGGCGATTATCTTCTAGAGCGTTTTCAAAACATACTGCGGAGGGTAAGTGGTGGGTTGGGAGGATTTTCCTTTGAAAGCCGCCAGTGATACTCTTTTTATTATGTTACATTGAAGTAAAGGTAGAATCAGCGCCAACTTTGATTCATAACACAATTTTCATTTGTGTTTATTCTTTATTTAATTTTCATCGCACAATTTGTACTCCTCTCCAACAACATCCGTACAGCATAGGAATTGTTTAATTTTAGCTCATGATTAACAATTACAATTTTTGTTCTTGTCAAATTTCAACGCATTACTGCACATTACCTTTTAACTTCTTTTTCGTTCCTAATTCTCGTCACTCATGGCGCGCCAAAACCAATACAAAATTGGTACAGGTTCTGGAGGGTGTTTCACAAAGATCCTTAGTCGAACTTAACTCTAAGTGTGACTTAAAAATTATGAAGAGCCATTTGTAGCCTTAAAATAAAATATATTCAAAATCGAAAATTCAAGTATTTTAGAATTTTTATAACTTCCACATCAAGAACATGAAATCTCTTTGATAATAGAAAATATGAATGATTTAAAATAACTTTTACAAAATATTTTTTGAGATGCTAACGGCTTTTCATAATGTTTAAGTCCAATAAATAGATAAGTTCAACTTAGGATCTTTGTGAAACACCCCCCAGGAAACGCATAATCAATTGTAACCGGAGGCCAGACTGAATAAAACATGAAACCGTTGTAGCCTTCAATTATTCGCGTGTGTCGTTTGCTTTCTCGATCTGCCTCCAAAGAGACAACAAACAAGTTCTAAACCGAATGATGAAAATATAGTAGAGCTACGGTGCTTGCATATGTGACGACATTTTGAACAAGAATCACGTTTAATTCTATGGCATTAATCAATGTTTGTGGCTCAATGTAAATTGTCTAAAGACAATCTGGCGTCAACATTTAGCCCACCCCCAACGTAAAATCATAATTGCAAATACACATAATAAACATGGCAAACGCGATGATTTCTACGGGTAACACTTCACTGCATATCCCACAATATAACCTATTGCTATCTTCGTGACCATAAAAGGTAATCATAACTGTACACTGATAAATAATTGACGGCTGAATTAACAATACCGTATTTATTTTGTAAAGAAGTACTTGAGTGATACTAAGGAAATAAAGAAACCTCTATACCGTGATGAACTAAAAACCACGGCTATGTATTACATGTAGCAGAGCTAGAGCAGACTATTTGATGCTAACACCTATACACTTTGCGGGAAGTGGTGACAAATGTGGCTCTACTATCTCGATGATCAGATTGTGCATAATACATGAACGCCTGCTGCGTTAGGCTCAATCAATGTCACAACCAATATGGTTCACTACAAGTACCAATGGGAAATAATGGCTTTAACCTGCGTTTTTCAACCCTTCTTTTAGTTACGACATCTTAGTGTTAAAGAGAAGGTTAAGTTTTGGGAAGGGGGGGGGATGATTTGTGAGCGTTATCATTGTTTTATGCAAGTGTGGAATAACATCAAATGAAAAATGTTTCCTGAAAAACATGGCTCTTCAAATGCCTTAATATTCTAAATATGCCATGTAACATCATACAAATCGGAACGAATTTTTTTATGCCACATGTTCGTGTACTCCCATATGGATCTTTCTGTGTACATTGCTTGTAACTTTACCAAGACTGGGCCAAATTTCTTATCATTTTGATGATTCCAGAACCTTGCAGTACACACCAGTACTTAAATGCTAGATGATCGACCTTTTCTGATCGATTCCACACTGTTTCTTTCACAATGCATTCGCATGACCGAACTCAAATTTATTGTAAAGAATTGAACCATATGGCATCACCCCAGTCTCAAATTCATCCCTATATACAGATTTGTTTTACATCATTTATACATGTAAACATGTCAAATCCCTTGACCGAATATACACAATCCGGTTTCTAAATTTTGTGAGCGAGCAAGCACAAAATAGTGATTTTTTTCTTATCGTAATCATATTTTTCGTCCTAAATAAAGACTAGATGAAATATGACTAGATTTGAGCAACTCAATATCCAAAAATTAGGATATTTGGGCATCTCATTGCCAGGAACTATCCTGTCTGAATACTTTGTTTATGTAAATGAAAGTCTTGGAGAGAATAAAACGTGTGATGGTAAGTATGAATGTCTCTTGTTCACGCGGCTTAATTAGACATTTCAAATTTAAAAAATACGTCTTTTAATTGCCTTCCGTCATTACTTTTAATCTTTTAAGTAAAACACGAATGTATGAAACATATTAAAGGGACAATTGATATTATATTGGTTTTAATCAATGAAGATAAAATAGAGAACGAATTAGTGAAAGTTTGAGCTAAAAACCGATTAGAAATAGGAATTAATGTTTGAAGCCGTCATCAGTGAAACACAAATAGGCAACACTTATCAACAAAGTAACATGCGATCTCTTCTCCATTTGCTCTGTAGAAAAAAAAAAAATCATAAACTTTCATTTCTTAGTTATTGATGACGAAATACATTTGTTTCATACAGGGGTAATTTAAAAACGCATTTCATTATATTTAGGGTGAATGTATGATTGAAAATTTTCTTAAGGGAAAATATAGTTTGTTGAAGTTTTTTGTACGAATGGGAGGGGAGCTCGCGGCAAGATACGTCACATTATTGCCAACTTGTGTTTGTTTGATTGCACCTTCAGAAATTCATAACGTTCTTATTTTTGATCAATTTGCGCTCGAACTATCATTGCCCTGTTTCTCTAATTTTTCTGCTTCTATTTAAACCAAGTTAAAGGTAAAGACCAGTATTGGAAACGCCCCAATTTCAAAAAATGAAATGGAAGCTCTCATTACCAATCATGTGAAAGAATATGTTTTGACTAATACATGATGATAAAAAAATTGCCGGGAAACCGCCTACTAATTCATATATTTGGTAAATTTGTTTCTCTCATGGTCTGTGAGAGATATAGGGTAGTCCCATATACATCTTTCTGTGTATAGTGCTTGTAACTTTACGAAGAATGGGCCAAAATTCTTATCATTTTGATGATTCCAGAACCTTGCAGATGCTAGATGCTAGATGATCAACCTTTTCTGATCGATTCCACAACGTTTCTTTCACAATGCAATCGCATGACCATAACTGGTCTTTACCTTTAATATCAGGGTGGACTTTCACCTTAATGGTCCCATTATATGGCCCTGGCCGTGACTCGATTACAGAATACTTGTTATATAAAATAAATCGTGATGAACATATAAATTGTGGTTACGAATATTACGTGGCTGACATTTTATCTGGCTTAATACTACCATGACTACGTTCAAGCAAAGTGCTTTGCTTTATTATTACCTTCGACCGTTGACCAAGGTATGGACAAGGAAAGAGACACTTTGTATTTTAATGGGGCAAAAATCTTTGGTTTATTATTAAAAACTAGATTTACCTGAATTGTAGACCGATATGGCAATAAGGGATAAAGATCTATTTTAAGTTTACTATTCGTGACGGTTGCTTGAAAGTTGTGACTTTAATAGTTCCGCTCTCGATTGTAAAAATCTATATTAAATAGGTTATTTCACTTTACATGCAATATTTAAATTGTCATTTGAATATATTCATTACCCCAGTTGTAATGACAACAATACAAATCGGCTATTTCCCTTCCTCATGAATCAGAATCAGTTGATTAATTGCTATCAACCTCCGTTCCACGGAGATCCATTCTCACTGCTTGCTATCAACCTCCGTTCCACGGAGATCCATTCTCACGAGTTTTAGATTTCCGTGCTCACATAAAAATCTGGATCCACTCTCATAGCAAAAGAAAAAGAATCTCTAGGCTGCGAGACCTAAATACTCTTCAAATCGCCCTCCTGCTTACTGCAGTGTGTTCGAGATTATTGGGCTCCGGATCTTTTCAAACATTTTATTCTGAGTGGACGATGAGGATTAAAGATCGACGTAACACGTCTTTGTTATCAGGATCATGTTTATCTCGGTAATGCCTTTTTTCCTCTTTCATTTTTTGCTCTAGGAATGTTGTCTTTTATAAATATAATTTGGTTGAATTTACTTACGGTCTTAAGGTTGCCACATGCGATTAAGCGCAACGCGTCCCCAACGACATCCAAAAATGAAAATTCTTTCGATGCTAGTCCATTGTCTAATGGTTATTCGTGGTATCCCTAACGTTGTTGGAATGTTCAAATCAGAATATTTCTCATATTTGGACGAACTGAAAAAAAGAATAAGATGTTTCGTAAGAGACACATTGCAGGAAATTGTCCATTGCCCATCTTGCAGGCCCAGCAATACGTTTCCCAGCATTGCAAGTTAGCCATGACGTGTGGGTCAAGAGGGTGAACATTTGTTGGGACCAACGATATTTCAATGACAATAAACGAAAGTCCCTCTCCATTTTCATCCCAAGTTCAATATTTGTAAAAGATTTTCTCAAAATTTTGATTTTTGTGACAACCTGAGGAGACCGAGGTGAAAACTTGTAACATCACATGCATAAGAAAGCAATGATTTAGAGGATTTCGAAGTGAAGAATACAATAGAGATCAATACCCCCCCCCCCCCCCCCCCTCCAACACCTATATACCAACTTTGCTAAGAACAGAAATAATACAAGTTGGATTTCGATGATTTCAAATTTTCAAATCGTTTGTTTGATTCTTTTAGCATCAGTCTGGTGATGGCCATGACACTGCCATGTTCTTTGATGACACAACTGATACACTTTACTGGACGGATTTGGTTAATGGAACCATATCAAAAACATACGAACCTATGGAGTTGGACGTTAGGATGCATAAGATGGGATGGGCGAACTGGACGGTACTATCTGCTGATATTGTAGGTATGATACTCCAAATATTTTGTTATATGTACAAACATAATTATGGTAGGTAAATTAACATCTGCCACCGAATCAATATATTTTCTTTCAGTATTGACATTATTTTGATATTATAACTCTTTATGGGGGGGGGGGGGGGAACCAAACTGTAGGTTTGCATAATTTTTCTTTATAGACGAAAAACGACCTGTTTGCGTATACCCGACACTGTATACAACATCTACCCTACGTGTAAATTATGAATGTCACAGAAAGTCCAAATTGCCTCTGATTTTATTCACTACCATGCGAGAGCTTTTATAAAAGACTCTGTCTACACGCTATTGGGAATGGTTGAATACAAACTAGGTGGGAATGTTTACCCTGGAAAGCCCTGTCAGGTTTTGATACCTTGATCTGTTGCGGACTTGGCTAGTTGAAACGTGTCTCGGCAAACTAAATGTGCTGTCCTATTGTCATGATTGTAACAGAGCCTTTTTGAAGAAGCGATGTAAACGTGGAATACAATGACCAGGAAGAACTATCGACCCGTTGTCAACTTGTACAACGAAAGTCTTAGAGAGAGCCGTCTCAGAGCATCAGTTTCTATACATGATTACAATAGGACCATAGGTGCGATATGGAAGCAGACTTTGTCAGTTTGCTTATCGAGGCCATCATGCAACGGAGACTGCACTCATAAGCGTATTGGGTAATCTCCTCGTCTTGTACAGAGGATATGAAGCGATTCCAATAATGCTTCACTACTGGGCAGCATTTGAGACGATAGACCAAGCCGACTCAGGTACACCTCACAAAACCCATATGCCACTTGAAGACTTACTTTGAAGGGGCTGATATCCTACCTTGAGGGTCGCCAGAGGAGGATATTTATCAACGGACTTGCTCTTGATTCTTTGCTGTCACATGGGGTGTCCCTCAAGGGTCTGGCCTAGGCCCGCTGGTATTCATCTCATACAGAGTTTCACTGAATGCTATTATTAAGGCTTATCAAAGAGTTTGATGTGCAGTTTACGCTGTTGTCACACAGCTAGATTTTGTTTGGCAAGCCAGTGAGCGTATGGATTCCTTTGACACACTACTAAATAGCCTAGTTCATGTTTAACGCTGGTGATCGAACGCTCTGCTAATACTCAGCGGATCTAATACTAAAGTCCTTCATACTACTTCTAGGTAGAGGAAAACCACACCCCTCTCTGTTGTCGATGACTGTATTTGTCTTTGTAGTGCAATAGGACGTGTGTATACGTGTCGGAGGGGGGGGCAGATAGGAAAGAGTCCCAAGCGACACATGCAGGGGCAAACAAAAAGGAAAACAAAAATGATTATCGTTTCCTGTCTAAAAAATCGGGGCAGATAATCTAAAAAAGTCTTTTTTCAAACAAAATAGAATTCGGAATTAAAAGTAAAAATCAAATTTTATGGATAATGGTTGTTCAGAGTTTAAAAAATCCATCTGTTCATCAATGATTATCATGACTATTTGTTGTGATCTTGAGATCTTAAGTTTTTAGCCTTCGCCTTCTCTGTCTCGTTAATAACAGTGTCAGGACTGTACGAGTGTTTAACTTTGGACATCAAGAAACAGCAACTTCACTGGATGACATACCCAGATGGACATAGCCAACGAGCAGTACGACAAGAAGGAGCCGTTTCCAATCCAGGATCTGTAGAATTATCGGGAGTCCCGATTAGCGAAAGCTATGTCATTGATCAGCGACGAAGGTGACCAATAATCTCGCCAAAAATCTCACTTGCATTATTCTCTTCCCTGTTCTTATTTCTTTTGCGAAAGTTAATGTGGTTGGATTTGCAAGTGGCGCTTGTAAAATGGCGACTGGCTGGAATGCTCCCCAGGGAGTGGAAAATGTGCATACATTGTGTTGCGGGTAAGCCTGAATCCGATGACCGGGGTAATAATATGTTCCGCGCCTAGAAACAAAGTATTAGGCGAATTATAAAAGTGAGCTATTATTATTATTATTATTATTTGGATGTATCATCTCACTTCTTTAGTATTATCTAGTATCGTTTCCAAATTGTTAATTGTAACTGTAAGCCATTCTAACCTTTAACGTTCCAACTTTAGATACGTAGCCGTTCTGTGCCCTACATGTAGCCCTCTTCATTTACACCCATTAACCGCATTTTAAGTAGTAGCTACACGTAATGATAATAACCGTTGTTATAATTTATGGTAACGGTACTATCGTTAAACATTGTTTAATCATGCTAATGGAATATTTGACAGGACCATCTTTCCTTATTTGATCTTAATTAGCATAGGTGTTTTCATCAATTGCCAGTGTTTGCACATTTTCAAGATATTATCTATATCACGTTTTTCGGTGAATAGACCTCCTGCTCTCATTTTGTCAAATGCTCTTGCTCGTAGTACACGAACATCGCAAACAGTTCATTATTGCAGGACAAGAAAGATTATCATAAAGAGAATAATGTATACGCTGTTCACATCTCCCTCAAAGTGCTCTACATAATAGTTTCGAATGATTTGACCCTCGGCAGATATCTCTACACTCTCCATCGAGCCAATGGGGTTCATCGAATCAATCTTGATGACGGGGATACTACAGAGCTTACAGGACCACTAGAAGGAAGAAGGTTTAAGGGAATGACCATAGATGAAGAAGGTGGTTAATATATTGTTTATTGCGGTACATAGATGTAGATTGGGTTCGAGGTGGATAGGTTTGGAAGGGCTCCCTTCCCCTCCCTTTCAGAGCCTTTCCAACTCCCATTATTAGGGTAATAAGATAATCGAAATAATCTTGTACGGGTCGCATCAGTTTCGTTTGCAGATGCCTGCATTAAATACATGTCTGGGCTTAAAGGTTAAACATGGATATGGCATCATTAAAACGACCATATTTTTTAAAAATTCGATGCAGAATCTTTTTCCGATGAAAAGACATTTCACGTATCGTTTTTTCACAAATAATATTAAGACAGATTGAAGGAATGTTTTTCCGAGGATATTTTAGCTGGTAGTCGATCATGCCGAATCAGGGGAATTTTCGTTCAGGGCAAATGAGATTATATCTTTTAAAGTATATCTTAATTTACTATTATTTGGCTTAATTTTGTTTTCTTTAAGGAGAACGATTGTTTTGGACGCAAGCCTCTCTGACCAAAATTGCATGGTTTGACCTGAGGAAAATACAAGGCCCGTTCACGCTCATCAACTTTGAAAGCACGGATATGAGGCTGGGGCTGGGGAGTATTCTCTTCGTGCCCTCTGGATGGCTCGTATGGCTAAACCTGATGGAAGATGAAGTCTGTATCGCAAGGGCTGAAGTCGATGCTGAAACAAGGTTGTGTGTGTCTACCAGTGTAGATGGTTAACCCCATTACTAACCAGGGCACAAAAACAAAGCATTAGCTCTTCGAAGGATATAAGATGGAGGTTTTTTCTTTATTTATTTTTGAAGGGAAATCCAACCTTACATCTACTCTCAAAGAAGGCAGAAAACCACTTAAAAGCAAGACACCGACACCGACACCAGACCGACACTAGACCGACATTATACCGACATCAAACCGACACTAGACCGACACCAGACCGACACCCGACCGACATCAGACCAATACTAGACCGACACTTGACCGACACCAGACCGACACCAGACTGAAATCAGAATGACACCAGACCGACACCAGACCGACACTTGACCGACACCAGACCGACACCAGACTGACATCAGACCGACATCAGACCGACACCAGACCGACACCAGACCGACACTTGACTGACACCAGACCGACACCAGACTGACATCAGAATGACACCAGCCTGACACCAGACCGACATCAGACCGACACTCGACCGACACCAGACCGACACCAGACCGACATCAGACCGACACTAGACCGGTATCAGACCGACACTAGACTGACACCAGACCGATCGTAATAATTACACGCGTCTTTGGCTAAGAATCGATCGGGTTGGAGTCGGTCTAAAGTCGATTTAGGGATGTGGCTGAGGTATACAGGTAAAATATTATACGTCCAACGGGACTGTTTTGGAACAGTCTACAAGACTAACCTGTATAATTTGTAAAATTAAAAACCGTATAAAAATACGAATTTTAGCTGTTATTTATATCGATTTTTAAAACGAAATCGACGTCTCATCATTTCGTGCTATAGGAGATTTCTAATCCCGTAAACTAGGTCTGTAATCCGGGTCCTATTAATGGTAATCCGTAACCTGTATCCATGGCGACCAGTTTCCCGACCTCTCAAATCGTACAGTTAAAGAGAAAATTAAGATGGGGTTTGTGAATTGCTAATGTAATCATTCCTGTTGGGTTCCGGTGTGAAGAAGCATGTGATTAAAGTAACTCAATTTTAAGCAGTAATCTTGGATGGATATAATTCATTTACTTTTAACGAAGAGCCCGTGGTTACAAAAAAAGAAAGTGTGGGTGCAGATCGTTAGAAACACCGGTTGAAGCACCCTGGTTGAAGGTAGTTTTGAGTTATGTTCGAACCCCGGACGCGTCATACCAAAAGACGTTTAAAGACGGGAGTTACTGCTACCTTGTTTGGCGTTCAACAATAAGGGGATAGAGCAACGTCGATCTGGCGCTGCTCAGTGGCTGTCGGGCTCACGATCAATTGGGCAAAAAGAATTTCCATTTTCGGTTTAATAAAGTTTGGAGTAGATTAACGGATTAATATTATGATTATTATTAATACCAATTCGCACAGTATCAAACAAAGCTTACACTGAATGTCCAAGACTGCACAAATACAACACCATTATAATGACTTAAAACTCATACATAAAGATACTTTTTACTTATCTGACATAGTTTTTAAAGTCGTTTATTCAACTTTATTTTTGATGTCCAAACATTTACAAAACTCCGTGGTTGGGCATGTTGGGCAAGGTGAAAATGTCCAGTTTCACTTTTGCCAACGATTAATATTTTCGATAAAGAATTGGTGTACATGTAAAAAGCATCGTTAAGCGTCGTATTTTGATAAATCCGGCATTTATGATTTCAACCACCAACATCGTCTATCAGGAATATCTGCAAGGGATTCAACATATCCAGGTTACCATGACAACGGCATCAAAGAATCATATGAATCCTTCATCCAGCTATTATCTCGTAACGTGTATGTTTTACGTGTATACACACTGTTACAGTATTCAGTGGTAGTATGCACCACTAACAGTCAAATGCCTTTCTGCGTTGCCATGCGGCAGCATGCATGATGCACCGAAAAAATACTATTTACAAAATCTATCTTACAAATATGCCATTTCATCACAAAAAGTCATGAATAAATTGCATGCTTTGGGCTACTAAAAAACAGAGAGCTACACTGTATGATAAAGGGGAGTGTACATAATAAATAAAGAAATCAAGAGAATAAAAAGATACGTTCATTGTCATGTGTCAATGAATCGCACATGTTTTTTAAGCTTGCCTTTGCCTATTATGCAGATACTGGTGAATATATAACATTATATAAATATTATATATTTTAAGCTTAGTAAAGATCTTGACATCGTTAATGAAACAAGAACAGTGTGTGTTACTTACATTCAGTTTTTGGTATTTTTGATCGGCTAGCTGTTTTAACTTTAATGCCGACTTTTTGTCAATAACAAAAATATCATTGTTTAACATTTTTGTATAAAAACATCGATTTTGTAATGATTATAATGCGAAAACATTATTTTTGGACTTTGATTCTAACTCTGTTACTTCGGTGTCAACTCTTTCTTTTGGCCATCGCTCTTTCTTATGGTCATCGCTCTTTTTGCAAAGCTTCTGCTGAACTTTGGAACAGACTATCTTTGAATGTCAAAAACTGTCAAACGTTTAACCAATTTAAAACTTGTCTTAAACACATTTATTCAAAATTGCTTTTGATGATTAACCTACTCTGTTCACATTGATGTGTATTTTCTTATGTATCGTGATTTGTAGGTTAATTTGCACTTTTTGATATGTAATTGTTTATCAGTCTATTTTGTTTGTTATAGCGCTTAGAGACTTCGGTGGTAAGCGCTTTATAAGTAACTTTTTATTACTGTTGTTATTATTAAAGTGTGCCATTGAATTTATACATAATTGTGTACTCTTCCTACACTGGCTACAGTGTTCGGTTACTAATAATTGTTTGCCTATAACGTACCCTTGTCATAGATTACGCCGTACTTAAAGGTAAAGACCAGTTCTGGTCATCCGATTGCCTTGTGAAAGAAAATGTGTACAATGGATCAGAAAAAGTTGATCGTGTAGCATGTAAGTATTGGTGTGTACTGCAAAGTTCTGGAGTCATCAAAATCATAATAAATTTGGCCCAGTCTTGGTAAAGTAACAAGCTCTGTACACAGATAGATGTATATGGGACTACACAAATGGTGTCGGGGGCTACTAACCTTGATTTCCTAATCTTTCTATGCTCATTACTCAGCCAGTATACATTTTCTACCCAAATTGTTTGGCAAATGACATTTATTTGTAATCTTGAACATTCAGGGTATTTTTTGTTTGATTCTGTGCGAATTCATTTTTTTTTTTTTTTTACCAGAACTCACCTTTATCTTTAAATAATATAATCATACACCTTGCTTTCTGGGCTTCTTTTTCTTGTATTTCATACGAGATGGACGGTGAGGGCAGGCTACCAATCCCAATAATTTATAAACGTTCAATATATTGGGGATCTGTCACCCCATGTTTAACCAGGGGAGAAGTCCCCAAGTCGTAGATTCTGGCCAGAGACGTCAGTTACTTACAATATTTGGAGAAAAAAACAGTGTATCCTAACATATCCACAGCGTACAATCAGTGAAAATTAAATGCTAAGTCATTGTGAAAATGACATGGTTTGTATTAACACGATGAAAACTTGTGTTTTTAATCCGCTCTGCAGTAAAAGTGATAAGCGTTTACACTGTGCTATTTCTCTATTTTGTTGCAAGAGGGAGCCTCACAGTAAGAAAACAAATTGAATACAAAACTATGAATTTGGTTCAAATCATCTTTAGATCTGCGAGCAGTGCTACTAGAGTTGAGAGTTTTTTTAAAATGGTAGAGGCATGGACCTAGAGGCCAGGTATATTGTCTTACTTGGGGGAAGGCTAAGAGTGCTGTAAAAACTGTCTAGGAAGGCTATGCATGCACTTGTAATTATCCCCTCTTTTACCCACTGGATGGCCGTCATTAACAGGGTAGACTGCATTTTTTGAATAAAATTAGCTCGACGTTCATTGTCCGAAAACGCCCTGTCCTCAAATGCAAGATAACCCATCAAGCTCGCTCGAATATCGCCTGCCTGACATGCTTAAAGGGAGAGCAAGCACAATCTGTGGTTATTTCATTTCTAAGTATGTTTTAGCATATCACTGATAGTTGTCTATTTGATGCAGGTTGGAGTCTGCCGATCGACATCTTATGGCTGTCTACACTTCGCTATCCATGGAATAATAAATGTTGTGGTCGCACCATCTTGTCTGTGTTGGCGTAGAAGATACATGTATGTATTGATTATTCATGGTGTTTATGTTCAATTTATCTAGTGCATTTTCCCGGAAATTGTGAGGAGGAAGAAAAAAAATGTAGGCCGGCGGAAAGAAATGAAACACGGAGAAGAAGATGATATCGGAAAAGATAGAGAGAACGAAACTAAAAGATTACGAGATGGAGAAAGGACAAAATAATATGAGGATAAGATGGCTAAAGAAAATAAGAGCAAGGGAGATTGCAGTCGTATAGAGAAGAAAGTGGATAAAATGATTAAACGAAAGAAAGAAGAGAGACAGGTGGACTAAAGGTGAAGTGAGAGGAAAAGGCAAACAATTCGAAATAGAATAAACAAGAATGGAGAGAAGATTTAAAGGAAGAAGGGAGTTCAGATCGTTATCCTTAGGTATGTTTAGATGTATTTCATCCATTGCCACACGCTACCTTATATCTTTCTCAAATAGACACGCAAAATGCTCTAACCTTCGCCGACCCCCTAAAATGTGTCATTTATTAAAAAAATGGTTTATATTAAATTTAGAATAGCAACGAAAATGAAATATGACAACAGCTTGGGAGAAGAAATACAGAGTGCTTCCGGATGTCCCTTAAAGGTACTATGTCCCTTTTGCAGCCAACCTCGAATTCTGTAGAACTTTGCAGGAATTATGAATATGTCATGTATGTCCTATCTGTGAAATTTAAACGTTAGCAGTGTCCTCATATTCAAATTATGCAAGGAAACCCGTTTTCTTGCTAGACTTCACTGTCAGACACTATTGAGTGACTGACTGGCTTTTTTTTCTTCTTTGGTAATAACATACATGAAAAGAGTTGTAAAGGGTACATGAGCATTTGTCTACATCAATAACCCACTTCTTGTGATGGCCAAGATTAAACTGATTGAATCTTTGCGCAGCATAAAACGTATGACCATTCGGTACAATTGTCTGAAATCAAGACTATTACTTTTGGGCTCTATAGCCCTAAAGTGGATTTGACAAATAATAGTCATTATTTTCCCACTTGAAGACATTTTCAAGCCCCACCTTTTTTAGGGAAGTTCTAAATAAGTATTATCTTTCAAATGCAGTTTGAATTTAACTTTTTCATTTTTTGGCCTGCAAATGGGACATAGTACCTTTAAAGATAAAGTTGAGTTCTGGTCATGCGATTGCATTATGAAAGAAACGTTGTGGAATCGATCAGAAAAGGTTGATCATCTAGCATATAAGTATTGGTGCGTAATGCAAGGTTCTGGAACCATCAAAATGATAAGAAATTTGGCCAAGTCTTAGTAAAGTTACACGAACTATACACAGAATAATGTATATGGGACTACACGGACATCTGGCGTAAAAGTCCGTCCCGATTTGTATGAGGTTACTTGCCATATTTTGAATATTAAGGCATTTGAAGAGCCATGCTTTTCAGGGAACATTTTTCTCTGATGTTCTTCCACATTTGCATAATACAATGATAACGCTCACAAATTATTTTTCACCTCTTCCCAGAACTGAACTTCTCTTTAAAGATGAAGTTGAGTTATGGTCATGCGATTGCATTGTGAAAGAAACGGTGTGGAATCGACCAGAAAAGGTTGGTCATCTAGCATATAAGAATCTGTATGTATTGCAAGGTTCTGGAATCATCAAAATGATAAGAAATTTGGCCAAGTCTTGGTAAAGTTACAAACACTGTACACAGAAAGATGTATATGGGACTACACGAACACGTGGCGTAAACATCCTACCCCCGAGTCTTACGATGTTACATGACATATTTAGAATATGAAGGCATTTGAAGAGCCATGCTTTTCAGGGAACATGACTTATCTGATGATCTTCCACACTTGCATAATTAGAATGATAACGCTCACAAATTATATGTCACCTCTTCCCAGAACTAAACCTTATCTTTAAGCTATCCCCATATCTTACCTTTGAGCTGCGATATGTAAAATGTTCTCCCAGACGAGTACGTCATCGAGCATCGTGTGTTCACACTAGAGCACCTGAGCTCGACCGCTACACACCTCACCCGCCTTGGTCTGACTGACCTTGCACGAAAGCAGCTACAAAGAGATACAATCATATCATAAACCATTACAACACTATGCAATGCACCAAGGAATTTGCATCTATAATAAGATTTGTTAAAGTCCATACACTGGTATTCTAAGACTATAACGCTGACTGTTTTAAAAAGCAGTGTCGGAAGTGAGCATGATACTAGGCCAAGTCGTTATACATGGCCTGAAAACCAACGCAAATAACCGCCGATTAAAAGTTTTTCCACAAAAAATAATATGTAGTTAAAATAGTTTGTATAGTTATAATTTACCTCTTCGCTTTTCGTAATTACGTGTGCAAAGCAAACAAAAATAAGTTAATTTATCCTTAATTTTGAAACTAAGGATAAAAAAAAGATTCATCACAGATTATGAACTTATTGTGAGGGAAGATAGATGGGTGATAAAATATTCACATACTGTTTTGCCCTAAATTCGATACAACAAAGAGAAAGCCTTAACAATAAATTATGTATAGCATACCCTAATTTTGCTTATTTCAATGCAGAAGAAGATTATGTATTCATAATTAAATTAGATAACGGACACGTTGAATAGAGACATCCCAGCTTCAAGAGGAATGTGCCAGTGAATACAAGACTTCAATCATTAAACTCTCATCTTTCTGATGACATTTCTAGCCATAAATCACTTGCATTCTTAAAACAAAATCAAAACATACGAATATGCAAATATAAATAAGAAGTCGTACTCTATAAAGCCTACTCGGTGTGTGACACCAAGCACCGTCTGAATTCATACATGACCCCTAATCGGTCTACATGTTCGACCTTTAAAGGGATCCGGTAACTTTGTCTTAGATCCTTTTAAAAAAATCCCTGATTTAGCTCATGCTGCAATGATAACCTTCAGGTAAGTCAGGAACCCCATGACTTTTACAAGCCGATCGCATGTCTGATTGTCAAGATATTTATGATTGAAAATCGAAATCAAATTTTGCGTTTGCCAAACGGTTTTCATAACACTGCAGTCTATTGGGGAAAACGAGTATGGTAAAACTGGTCACTCAAAGGTTTTCTACTTTTTCGAGGCACTTCTTGATCTTTTTGTAGCGCAATTTGTTTAGGACTTCAATATAACACCATATCACAGACACTGATAACACGTAGGGCCGTGTATCTCAGATTAAAAATTGTTAAACGATCCCTTTAATGCTAAGTTCACATTGAATGGCGCCATACCTTATCAGAATGCGTGCAATCAGTCACAGTGAACACTCACTATCATCTGCAATGTAATCTCAAATCCAAGCAAATAATCGTTTATGATGAGGCCTATATTCTAGCGATATAAACCAAGATATGGCACACAACTCAATGTGGTTTCCTGAGTATAGCGTAGTAGCCTCGGGCAGTATTTTTGTTCTCGTTGCCAAAGGCAATGATAACAAGCCAAAAAGAAAATCAACATGTCACCTTTTGTTAAAGTGCGTCATGTTTGTCTTTCTTTCTTCAGAAGGACAATGTTTACCCGTTTATGTTGTTCCTTCTCAATCTCTCTATTTACTGCATACAAGTGTTCTTCTTGTTATCTCTCGTCCTCTCTAAAACCGCTATGTCACTTTACTTCTGTTTAACAGTCATTACGCTTCTTTACACGATTCACTTTACTGCTCTTCAAATAAGTATCACTATTCTTTACAAGAGTTCGTGAGCTGTGAATAGAAGCCAAGTTACGTCATAGTTACTTCATTTCGGTGAAGTAAACGTCATGCATTATAATAAAATCACTTTTTTTAATTTATTTTTTTACAAATAGTCATTAATAAGGTAACTGTAGGTTGTGAGGTCGGTTAAGAGAATATATCGATGTTGTGGAAAATGATTTTATCAAAAACGAAACAAGATAACTGACTAATATTTAACAATTATGCATACAAGTTATATGTATCAGTATTTGCAGATCGTCTATGAAAGACACGCAAACATGAAAGTTGTAAAAAGGCAACGTTTATCAACAAACCAATGTCTAGTAGTCTATAATGACGACATTAAATATATATCAATCCAAATATATGTACCAAATACTGTTAAATTCTTTTTTCCTTCAAATAAAGCTGGTACAAACCTCTTTTCACAAATTTTACTTAGTGAACAAAATTAATTGCTTTTAGTAGAATAAAATAAAATCGAATTTACCTCTCTATGTTAAACCCCTTGCCTGTATCGTCACTTAGCATGTGAAGACTAGGAAAAGAGATTTTTACTAGTTCTCATCTTTTGGGAGTTATCTTCCAATGCAGAAAGTCATTTAAAAGGAGATATAATCTTGTACTTCTGTATGGATGTGTGCATTAATTTAGACATGTTCTATATTAAAGTTTAAATGAAATTCACATACTAGTCTATTAAGATTAGACAACTGTGAAATTATTGTTTAATGTTAGTGTAGTAGGTTCCTTTAGAAATACCGCGAGTAAGCCTAAGCCACAAAGACCACTTTAACACTATTCTAGAAAGTACTCTTGCATGAAGTACTTCACACGTTCATACTAATGGCTACGTTCATTGTAAATGGTTAGCTGCGTCTATACTCATTCATATAGACATTGCTATACGCTCACATCTATTCAAGCAAGATGGAAATACCGACAAAATTTGTTATTGACTAAAATAATTGTAAGTGTTTCTCTTTTCATTTGGTGCGGGAAAAAAACATTTGACAAGAAGTAGTATATACATATTGAGTGGCATTTGCTTGTCTGCGAATCAGGGATTTCTTATACCTCATCAAGCCTTTCGAAAAATAACCGTTCTTTGCGTGTCAGATTTCACCACAGACTTTCGGTTCGCCCCTACCCATACATAATCATTTGCGGCCAACAATATCTTTCTGATACATATGACGTCATATGGACATGTCGTAGACATTGTTATAAAAACAACATAGCACACATACACATTAGTGAATAACAATGCTTGTTCGTACATCAAAAACAGAAAGAATTAATGAACATCACATAAGCCTGTGTGCATGTGTATCCCCCACTCTCTCCCTCTCTCTCTCTCTCGCTCTCTCACCCTCTTTGTCTCTCTCTCTCATTGTCTCTATCAGTAATTCTTTCTCTCTCATTTCTTCTCACACTCTTATTACTACGCCTTCCCCGTCTCCTGGCCCCTCTCTCTCTCTCTCTCTCTCTCCCTATATCTCTCCCTATATCTCAGGTTTTCTTGATTTTTTAAAATCTAAATAAATGTAACTATGTTAACTTTATTTCCACTATATTTTATTGTAACACATTATATTTATATCACATTTCAGCATCTTTAAACATATTTGTTTCGAGGTTAAAATTCCTTGAATATGTGTTTTAAAACCAACTTATAAGTATAACAAACGTTATATGTTTACGTATACATGCATATACGAACTCATATAATTTATCTCTACTCGGTGTGTCATCCGGTAGGATGCGAAAGCTAATGTGGTTAGATTAGCAAGTATGCGCTTGTAAAAAAGACGCCTGGCTGGAATGCTCCCCAGGGAGTGGAGAATGTGCATACATTGTGTGCGGGTAAGCCTGAATCCTATGACCGGGGTAATAATATATACATCTGTAAAGCGCTTTGAGAGGGCCTCCGGTCCTGAAAAGCGCTATATAAGAACTATAGCTATTATTATTATTATTATTATCAGTAATTCTACTATTTTGACATTCTTTATATGTTATATGTTTTCTCGTGTTTACTTTATATTTTTGTTGTATATACACGGCCTCATTGTAAACCAGCTGAACAGCTGAACTGGGCTTTTACCGTCAATAAATAAATGAATCAAATCAAATTTTAAAAAATATTTATGAAAAAAATTCACCTATTTGTTTATATCTGCTTTACGTAACCTCGTCTCGTTTCTTATGATGTCTCTTCAAACGTCCATTTTTTAATGATCACAGTGCATTTAGAGTATGTATCCTTTGGCTGTAGCGATTTGAGGTCATGGGGGGGGGGGGCTTATGTTGCTTGCAGCCCGGAAAGAGATTTATGGTCGTGGTGAAGATGAGGGGGGGGGGGGGGGTTCGAGGGAAACGTAGCAACTTAGTGAAGTAGGATTTATAGAGGCACATACTTCAAAAGAGAAATATTTTGAAGAGTTACATCGTCACACTCTACTATTTCCCTTTAACAAATTTATATAACACGTTTTACGAAATACTTTAACCGCATTTTAAAGCGCCCCATTTACTTTTACAGTAACCTGTTTTTTTTTGTTTTACTTCTTCGTACTGTTCAATTTTTGCAATTTATTTATTCTTCTGGGGAACGTAAGCCCCCCCCCCCCCCCCCTCTCCCGCCTGTCCAAGTGCGCAAATGTCAACCTTAAGGGGTGCAAGATGGTAAGTGTGATCCTTATTACTTATACAAGGATTTCACCTACAGTGTGATTCCAAGAGCACGATATCTAAATAAGGGAAACTTCCAACACCCCTTGCAATTAGCCTACACATTTAGGTGTCCTAATGATCATTCCAACTAGACCGTCTCCACCGTATCTGATTAGTCTTGTAGGACACCTTGGAGCTACGTTCAGAGCTATTGGGTTACTTGGGGTATACGGTATACTATGGACCTACTCCATGGGTATACTATGCATGAATCGTGCTATGGAAATAAATATCAGATCGTCTTAAAGACCGTCAATACTACTGGGCCAGAGGGGATTAGACTACACAGCGAGGTCACTGACAGGTGGCTATCTCATTAACTCAGCTCTCAACTAACATAATAAAAAGAGGTTCATGGGGGATCAACAGGCACCGATTGGGAAAGTTTTCTATATAGAGGGAGCAAATAGCTACAAGTAGGACAGTGGGGCTTTAACAGATATAAGCACGCCACCGAAAACACAACGTATAACTGCATTAAAAACTCAAGACAAATCAAGAGAAGATTGTAAGAATGTAAGCCGTGTAGCCCTACCACCATGCCACGTCTACCAAGATGAATAATGTCATTGGGGACCATTTATCGGGGAATCCCTGGAGAGAGAATCTCCAAGCTCTTCGATCGGTTAGCCCCACACGCTGCTCAAATTAAGGTCATGCTTCCCAAATTATCTCCGATTGAATGCCGCAATGCCACAATGCCATTGAATAATACACAGACGAGCCATATGGTAGTAAAAGAAAACGAAATGAACTTGAATTATCGCCGTGTGATTACATTCTGAAATAAAATAGGAAATTGTTGCGATGTATAACAGGGTACGAAGCCTAGTTTGGGAGGTTGTGCAATCACCGAAAGAATTGAAAATTAACTCAGTCTCATTGGAAATCTGTTGCAGTGATAACGCACTGCACATGCATCCTTACAGACACACATGTGGTATTAGAATGTCATCAATAGTTTGACACATTTCTAGCTATAGTTGAAATAAGACAGCATTTCAAAAGGAATCCTTCTCACATGACATTTCTATTATGATCTTCAACATAGAAGGAAAAATAACTAGTTAACTTCAAAATTATTATCTCCTATCTCCATGCATTTAAACTCTACTTTAATCTCTATTTTACTTTAAACAAGTAGGCTTAAGTGTCGCAGCTTGAATCTATTTAAATTAGGCAAATATCTTATAGCTCAAACAGTGTCATTTAAACTCAATTGAAAGAAGTTAAAGCTAAACTAATATTGCAAATTAAAGATAAACTTGAGTTCTGGTAATGCGATTGCATTGTGAAAGAAAAGGTGTGGAATGAATCAGAAAAGTTGATCATATAGCATGTAAGTATTGGTGTGTAATGCAAGGTTCTGGAGTCATCAAAATCATCATAAATTTGGCAGAGTCTTGGTAAAGTAACAATCACTTACACAGAAAGATGTATATGGGACAACACACATGGTGTTGGGGCTAGTACTACCCTGATTTCCTTATCTTTCTATGCTCATTACTCAGCCAGTATACATTTTCTTCCAAAATTGTTTGGCACATGACATTTATTTGTAATCTTGAACATTCAGTGTAAGTTTCGTTTGATTCTGTGAGAATTCTTTTTCTTTTTTTACCAGAACTCAAGTTTATTTTTAAACAAGTTCTTATCTCAGTTGATTCCTGATTAGGGGAGACCGGGTCTAGTTGTTACACACATTTCATTATGATCCATGGAAAATGATAAACATTACCATCTTCATACACTATCCTTTATTTAATAATGATGGCAATGGTAGTAGTAGTAGTAGTAGTAGTAGTAGTAGTAGTAGTAGTAGAAGTAGAAGTAGTAGTAGTAGTAGTAGTAGTGGTAGTAGTAGTAGTAGTAGTAGTAGTAGTATTAATAGTAGTGTAGTAGTAGTAGTAGTAGTAGTAGTAGTAGTAGTAGTAGTAGTAGTGGTGGTGGTGGTGGTAGTAGTAGTAATAGTAGTAGTAGTAGTAGTAGTAGTAGTAGTAGTAGTAGTAGTAGTAGTAGAAGTAGTAGTAGTAGTAGTAGTAGTAGTAGTAGAAGTAGTAGTAGTAGTAGTAGTAGTAGTAGTAGTAGTAGTAGTAGTAGTAACAGCAGCAACAGTCTGTCGCCCGCATATATTACTTTAATCTTGTTAATAGCACTCTCCATGATGAAAATCAAAATATCAGAAAATGTCTATGGTTTAAACAGATGGATAGCTAAAGTATGGGGGAAATGAGCGGGGAAATTTAGAAAAGCATGGAGTCTTTTGTGCCCCCCCCCCCCGCATATTTCTCGAGAAAACACTCTTTGTTAAACTAGTATTCAAACGATTGAGTTACGAAGGTAATTATTAGAGGTATAATTGTTTTCTATTTACATTTCATTCACAATTTCACAATTTTACACCTATTTGAAGTTCTATTTCACATCTATTAATCTTGAGGTCTACTATGGGAATTGTATTTTAAGAGAAAGATTTTATGATTTATTTTGGATTTTTTATACTTCAATGGATTGGTTAGTCACCAGCGAAATAACAACAAACGCGCACAAACTTACTAGGCATCATCTTCGATAAAAACCACAACTCCAATTTGCACATAGTGACATGTGTTAAGCACACGGTGTCGGACTTCAGTACCCGGATTTCTTTATCGTGCTGTGCTCATTATTCAGCCACTATACATTTTCTACCAACATTATTTGGCACATGTAATTTATTTGTAATCTTGAACAGTCAGTGTAAAATTCGTTGGATTCTGTGAGAATTTATTTTCTATGGTGACCAGAACTCGTTTTTATCTTTAAGCCATGTCTTATGGTAGTAACAGTTTACTTTTCACTTTCATGCAATTGCGATTAGAATTCAGGAGTTAATGGCATTGATGAAAGAAAACTGTGCGCCGTTTGAGTAAATTGACGCCCTGCGTATTTTGTGGTTATTCAATTTGCATTTCCATTGATGATGCATGGTAATCTTTGTGATAGCACAACACAATCCTATGATATATATTATGTGTGTGTTCGGCAAAACATAAAAGAGGTACATATTACAATGAGAATTATAAAACAAACATGCCCATGCACGGATGACGGTTATAATAGCACGACTCACCGACCATTCATAATACCATGTAGGGCAGACATAGCAAGTGGTGATTTTAATTAAATGTCATCTCCCGAAGCGATCGAGACGAGATGAGATTAGTAACCCAATACCCAACCTACATTCAATCACACATTATTGTCGATTTAGAAATTGAAAGCTTTCGGGAGGAAAACTACCAGCTCATAGATCTCATCGTTTTCTTTGTGTGTGTGCGTGTGAGTGTGTGTGTGTGTGTGCGTGCGTGCGCATGCGTGTGTGTTTGTGCGTGTGTGTGCGTGTGCGTGTGTGTGTGATTTTCATGTTTGTGTTAAATATATCCATCATGTGCATGAATTAAGGCGTCCCTTATCCAACTTACGGTATAATAAATCTTTGTTAAGCGTTATTTCATTAACCACTTGTATCGAATCAATTCTGCAAATGTATTTAAATTAAATATACTCGGACGTCTTGAGTTTTCTACATGCATATACTTGAGAGAGGCAGAGAGGCAGAAACAGAGAGAGAGAGAGAGAGAGAGAGAGACACACACACACACACACACACACACACATAAAGAGATAGAAACTGAGCATAATAACTACACCTAAAATCTAATTGAATCTCGAGTGAAGTGCCACTTTCTCCATCGATGGTTTTAACTGTTTCAGAAGGGAAAGTCATAATCAAGCAAGGATATCAATTGAATCCAGGCGTTTGAACTATTTGACATGGTAATCCATTCATTTACTTCCAAAATAATACTAAACATAGAACCCCGGATTATTACTCAAAACAGATGAAAATGATGAAAGTGCTATAGGATGAGAATTAAATGCGTCCGATTTCTTGTCATCAAACTTTTACTATGTCGCCTAGGTATGTATTGATTTGGATCACCATGGTGGTAGGCAGTTGGTAACCACCCTCTAGGACAACTACCCCCTAGTACAACTTACTACCCCAGACAACTACACCCTAGGGCACCCACCCTCCAGGACAACTACCCCCAGACAACTACCCCCTATGATAGTTGTCCGGGGTAGTTAACGTAGAGGATGGTCCTAGGGGGCTAGTCTTCCTAGAGGGTAGTTGCCCTAGGGGGTAGTTGTCCTAGGGGTAGTTGTCCTAGAGGGTGGTTATCCTAGGGGTGGTTATCCGGGGGTGGTTGTCCAGGGGGATGTGTCCTAGAACCGTATTTAAGATATGCCAGATATGTTAACCTAGGGGTTCGTGACCTCAAGCCCCCCACCCACCGGATTCCTCACTGGAATTCATCAATATTTTGACTCAAACATTCCAAAGAAAATTATGTAAAATAATGCCGGACGTTCTATACGGCAAGTTACTTCCTACACGATACTATTGCATACCAAGTTGAACAAATATGTTCAATAAGCAAAATCAAATAAATATATATTTGACATGACTGAAGGTTTGAAAATCAAACAAGGTAGACATCAAGCGACTTCTTTAACAACGATAAACCGCTGCACGAAGACAATACATCGATTAAAAAACACAATATCATAACCCCCTTATCTGAACCAATACGACCCTCTTCCTGCGAGGAGCTATACATAGACGAGCCATCTTCCTTGGCAGCTGCTCTGTTTCGGATGATAACACTCTGTTATTTATAGCTCTCTCTGATCTAACTGTTTGTCTGCCATGCACTCATAATACATCGCTATAATATTATGACTTTATACAATATGGCGTCGGTGTAACTAAATATTCCAAGCATGCTTATCGTTATGATAGTGATTACCAGTAACGTATTTGGATTCGAAATTCAATCAATTAACAACTTGACGACAAAAAGTCCACGTCAGTTCTATAAACTGATGCTATAGGTTGATGATTCCACGCTGATCGTTGTTACACTTGACATACTCCATATTGAATTGGTTTCATGATGGTGAAATACCGTCATGCTTCATTTGTGAAATAAAGAGACGAGAAGGCTGGAAGCGATAATCATTTTAGTTTGGAAAAATGGACAGTAGCAGTATAAGGACTAATCAAAGTGTGCTGTAAGCAATACGGCTTTAGAGCATTTTGTAAAACAGAAGAACAAAATCGTATATGAAGATTATTTTGAAAAAGGAGGGGAAGGAGGAAATAACAATGTGAGCAGTTTCCAAAATCAACCCATACCTACATAAACATTCGAATTGTAATAATATCTAAGAAAAACATTTAATTAAGGGGTGGGGTTAACGTTTAATAATAATAACATTGTTGGATAGTTTTATATTGCACATATTCACCACGCGAGTGCTAGTGCTCACAGCATTCAAGGAATTCCTTCCTACCGGTACTCATGTATTAGACTCGTTGGTGGAGAGTGGCACATGTAGATTAATGTGCAGGAAAGTTACTAAGGGAGAGAGAGAGAGCCAGAAAGAAAAAAAGAGCCCGAAAGAAGAAAAGGCAAAATAGAGAGAAGACAGAAAAGAGCATGGATTAATAATGGACGATGAAAGAAAAAAACAGATTATGAGAGTGAGTGTGTGTTGTATGTGAGAAAGAGAGGGGGAGAAAGAGGGATATTGAGAGAAAGAGAGATAGAGAGAAGGAGAAAGAGGAAGAGAGAGAGGAAGAGAGAAAGAGAGGATGCTTTTTATAAGATTCTTTTTTCTTTCTTGAGAGCTACATAGTTGCTTAGTTTCCCATGGCAGCTATCTTAGTAAGATATTAATATATTTCACAATGCCTTCTCCCTCCCAGCCCAGTCTCTCTCTCTCTCTCTCTCTCTCTCTCTCTCTCTCTCTCTCTCTCTCTATGTGTGTGTGTCTCTCTCTTTCTCTCTGTCCCTCTCTCCCCCTCTCTGTCTGTCTATATCTGTCTCCCCCCACACATACACACACACACTCTCTCTCTCTCTCTATATATATATATTTCTCTCCTTCTTCTTCTTCTTCTTCTTCCATTGAAGTACATAAAAGTCTAAAAGAGTATTGTCGTACTTTAGAGTATTGTCGTATTATAGTAATCTCATCATCTGCTTTACTTGTTTTCAACCCCAAGCGCTCTGAATGTACCTTATGGTTATGTTTGCGCATTCTTTCTATTTTATTTTTTTCTCCTTTGCCATCGCTCTTTACCTCAACCCACACCAGAAACTGATATCACTGTATTATCAATACTCCACATAACTGAGGATCAGGACAAGTCCCTATATGCAATCTTCTGAGTCACCAGCAGTGTGTCGTGAAATGGAGAAATGGAGAAATGGGGGGGGGGGGGGTGGGGGTGAATGTATCTGTGAACGTTGATTTCTTAGTTTACATTTATATTTCAATCTGTAGCCCTATATATATGAAAAGGCAGAACATTAAGATGCGGTTTTAATTATTGTTATCAAAATCAAATGAACGGATAATCAGATGAATTAGATCAGTATTAAATAGAGTTTGCTTTTGGTACCTAACCACATTGAGTATCAAATGGATAGAATCTTATATGAACATCATGAAAAGTACACGTTCAGCTCCAGGTAATTTCTTTATCTATCCTGGGCTTTTTCCAACACTGTGCTGTTGCCTTTAAGTTCGACAAGTTAATATAATGGAGACGAGGTTGCTGCTCAGTGCACCATATTATTAATTCCGCCGCATTCAACCCCGATTTCGCCACATTAACCACGCATAAGAGATACCATGACACGTGACATGGCCTAAAGCTACTGAGGAGAAGTAATGTGGATTATTGGTACTTGCTTGCAAGATCACTACTGATACTCCGCTATCTCATATCATTATGTGTGATTGAATCCTGTGATCATATCGGAACAAAACTCTCTCTCTCGATAGAATCTGAAAGAGCATTTCACCCCCCCCCCCTTCCATGCATGCGTGTACATGTACTTTCTATTTCAGATTTGACTTGACGCGGGTAATGTTGCGCAGAACATGACAAAATAGTATATGACTAGTTTGAAGATGGCGTAATCCAAAAGCAATTTTTGCTATCGGTAGTGTCGTTTTTAGAAGAGAGAGAGAGAGAGAGAGAGAGAGATAAAGAGAGGCTTTTTTTATGGAGTAGAAAAAAATCGCATATTTTTACATTTCAATGTGTTAGAGTGTATAATGGCTTTGCTTGACAATCTAAGACTTATTATAATTTCATAGATTCTAGTTTGTTAAGCAAATAGGCCTAAAAACAACCAAAATTTTGCAACCTTTTTGTAAATCAAGATATGTGGAATGGTAGTTGATTGGTTATTTTACCTGACTGCTAAGAAAGCATGAATGCTTGTGAGTAAGCAACCGAAGGATCGACGGCTTAAAGTCCTCTCCGAGGGACCTGGTAATGAAGATTAATGCCTTACCAAATGGCCTTGGTTTCGAACCCGGGTCGCCGGATTACGAGACCACTGCTCTATTAACTGATCTATCGCCCCTCCTGTGTGAACACGAACAAACTTTCCGTTACCCCCCCCCCCCCCCTAATCGGCGCAGTCTCATTAATACCCTGTCACGTTCCTTCAGTTCATAATGTTAGTAAATCGATCCTAGTCGCAGCCATCTCTTCAGTTGCATCCATTTCTCCTTAATTTACTCAAGAGATGTCTCTATGATAACCCACGTAAAGTAGTCTGTTCGAGTCCGTTGCCCCCCTCCCCCCTCCCCTCCCTCCCCCTAAAAAAAAACCCAGCTCCTGCTCGTAATCCGGGCACAAGTTTACGTTTAATCAGACATGGTGCATTTACAGTACATGAAACCATGCAGATCAAGAGCTTCGCTTCGAGTAGACTGCATGCCTGTCGCAAGGCAGAAAGTTCATCGACCTACCACTGGGCTTAAACATACAAAGGGATCGTCTCAATTTGCTTGAGGATGCTGGAAAGTGCACCCGGTTTCACGTCTCCATGTCTGTGTCACATCTGCTTTGTGGCGTATTGATTTAAACCATGTTTTATTGACTAATCGTGTCGTTGTCATGGTGATGATGTAAGTTCAGACTAAAATCTCAGTCTCATTATCGGAGAAGTAAAGAAAGGAATATAAATTATGGACACAGCGGCAAAGTCAAGCAGTTGAGTTCATTTACCACTGTTTCCAGGAATCATCTTCTTTCTGACTTATTCTACTTTTTTTGATAATCTCTACCACATATCTCAATATAATAACAACATATTTATAATATTTATTTTTTATATAGCGCTCAATACAATGTATATAAGCGCTTTACAAAAATACTATTACCCTGTCATTGGAAAGCTGTAAACGATTCTCATTTCAAATGAAAGTTCAAATACCAATATTTGACCCTATACACAAACAATATTTTGTTTCGAAAATCAAGATTCTCGTACAAAGAATGCTATGTGGTGGTTAAAGGGAGACTCCTTCTGATGTACAGTGCATGCGGAAAGAAACAGTGGATTTCTTTAGTGCCACATATTACATGTATGTATATATATATCAAATAAGTTCGCTTGCAACAGTAAAATTTCTCATAGTGCAGTACTCATCAACGATACAAGAGACTGTTAAATGTTTATTTTGCAAGCTGCCTTAAACGTCAATTTGTGGCAAAACCTGAGACGAATATGAATACAAAGATTTCTTACAACGTAATTCGATCAATTATTCAGTGAGGTACAAATGGTCTGTTTGAAGCCAGAAGGGCATTAACTGCTGTTCAAGTGTATGAGGTAATGCCCATCAGGGAGGTGAAAGGAGGCGAAACTCTTGTAATTTATTCAAACACATTCGTGAGTTCTATAGCGTAACAATGGGATGTGTAACATTCCACTTGGCTTTGAAGTTCCATGCTCCGAGCTGCGCTTCCACTGCGGGGACATTCGGAAGCCAGGCACCAGTTTTACATTTATTACAAAATATTAAATTACCGGCAAAATGTCAGTGTAAATCAAAAACTTTATATGGGGACTGTATTGGGAATAGTGCATCAAACACATTTCCAAATTTAGAACTCCGTCCTTCCTATAATTTGTGTGCCAGAGTGTGCCTGACAAAAACTCAATAGTTTAGGGCAATGCGCTAATTTGTGCATGTTTTAATGTCCCGTTATTTGATCCATGATTTACAATCTTCAATAACGTTAAGCTTGCTAATGTGTGTTTTTGCGTGTTTTTTTGTATTTTTGAAGTTAAAAAAAAGGATGAAATTACACAAGTTTGTGTTCGCTCTTTACACATTCAACAATGGATGAAAAATCATTGAAAGGGACAGCGAACAGTTGCTGTGATACCATTTTCTAATGTAGGAATTCTAAATCCTGAAATTTATGCGCTCTTTTATCTCACCACCTGGTCAACAGTTGCAGATTAGCGCATAACTTTTCGGCGGCTTGGAGCATGGGGTCAAAGGAGAGCGACTTGATTCCAGTCCTTCTCTATCACGTCCCTGTGCCCATCAAGCTCCATATGGGCTGCCCGCATGCCTGCAAGAAGGCCGTTACCATTGACAATGCATAGCTGGTACGTACCACCTGCTTGCTCTAACCATGCATGAATACTCTTAAATATTAGTTGCAGAAGTCATCACGGTCATACAATCGGAAATGCTCTGTCGTTCCATTTAAAAAAAAAAGGATAAAGCATTTGGACTAACAATGAAAGATGGATTCATCATTGATCCTAGATCTATTTTGAACGAACATTGATGTATAATATGTGCGTATCAATTCACTACACATCAATACAGCTTGTATTTCCTGTACGATGAAAGGATGTCATGCCATTGAATGTTCTTGGAATCAATCATTTGCTTTATATAGAAATTACGTGAAGGATCGTTGCCTTTGTCAAAGTATCATACAGTAAATTTCCACCGACAGCTTAACATAAATTGGAAAACCAGAACAATGTAGATGAATCTCGTTATGGATCGTATATGGTAGTCAGGCGCGTACGCAGGGAGGGGGGGGGGAGAGGTTTGGGTGTAACCCCCCCCCCCCTTTAGTTTTTTTTATGTGTATGTTTTGTGTATGTTTTTTTAGTGAAACCCCCCCCCCCCTTTGAGTTTTTTTTTTTTTTTTTTTGTTTTTAATTATGCCAACGGAACAAAATGTCAAATTTTGAAATTTCGAGACCAACCCCCTCCCCCCCCCCCCCCCCCACTGAGCGACTTTTCGGCTGGCTGAGTCGTTGCGATTTTTTTTGGACGCCAAAAAAAAAAAGTGTCCTCTTACCCACACCCCCCCCCCCCCACCCCCACCCCCCCCCCTCCCCACCCCCCCCCCCCCCCTCCCCACTGAGCGACTTTTCGGCCGGCGCGATTTTCAAATTTTCGGGAGCAAAATAATAAAGTTGAGTCGTTGCGAAATTTTGGGGCCGATTTTAAACCCCCCCCCCCCCCTTGGAAAAATCCTGCGTACGCCACTGATGGTAGTAGCATTCAAGTAAATAGCATGAACTCTGGCCCCAAATAAATGAATGAATAAATGATAACAACATTTAATTGTTTATGTCCTGTACCCAACGCTATATCCCAACACCTAAAAAGGCACAAAAAACACTCCTAATCCTAACTCTTACCTCACAATAAATGAATCCAAATTATGTGATGAAATATAACCAAGAAGTATTATAGCTTAAACTAAACAGCAGTTTCAACCCGATGCCTCATCCAATCACCTGCTATATCTAAGGACCCATGTTTCATGATATCGGCCAATATTCCGTTACTCGCATTATACATTTCTCCTTCTTTTTTTCTCTCGTGTTCTCTCTCTCTCTCTATCATTTTCTCTCTATATCTTCTCTATTCCATAACTCTATCTTTACATGCTTCAGTATTATTGTCACACATCACCATCTTCTCTCGTACTCTCTCTCTCTCTCTCTCTCTCTCTCTCTCACTCTTTCTCCCCCTTTTATTCTCCCCTTTTCTGTCCCACTCAGCAATTACCTCTCTATTTTTTTTTTGAATAGACCTACACCTCTGTCTCTGTCCACGTCTACCAACCTTTCCTTCAATTCTTCTCCCTCTTTGAAATAGATAAATATTCAACTATGAGCCTAAAGTAACCAGCCCCCCAATATTGACAAACACACAAAAGTAAAATCGAATTCAGGCTAAGTGAAGGGGACAACTGTTTTAGTAGATGCGAACGGATGTAATGTATCTTGATTCACACATGCCAGCCTAACCACTCTTATAAAGAAGCAAAATGAAACCAGTTGCCCGTATTCACAAACAATCAGCAAACAATATATGCCAATAACGGAGCCATGGTTCAAGGTCCCGAAGCAAACAGAAACAAATTAAGGCTCCTCCTCCGCTTCTATGTCGACAATAAGTCGAAAATAGATGCATCGTTTTTACACCTGCGCTTTGCACTATTGGTGATGGCTTTAGCAGAACCTAAGGGTTATTAAAGAACGGGAGCAAGAGAGAAAGGGAGAGAGAGAGTGAGAGAGAGAGAGAGTGAGAGAGAGAGAGAGAGTGAGATAAAGAGAGTGAGATAGAGAGAGAGAGAGAGTGAGAGAGTGAGATAGTGAGAAAGAGAGAGTGAGATAGTGAGAAAGAGAGAGTGAGATAGAGAGGGATAGAGGACTGTCAAAATAAACACTATAAAATTGAAAGTGAAGAGACTCTGTCATTCATGAGACATAAATGTGTTTTCAAGATCTCGAAAAGGTTAATTTGTTATATATTTTTCAAAATGGAGAATGGATATCGTTTAATCGCATAAATAAAATCCCTGATAATTACAAGGTTCATTCATTTTTAAGCACGGTATTTAAGCTGCAGCGAAGGCACATATCTGATATCTCATTTATAATTCTGGGCATAAAACAATTATTGAGTGAGAGAGAGAGAGAGAGAGTACGTGTGCGCACGCGTGTTTGCGTGTGTGTGTGTGTTTGCGTGCGTGCGTGTGTGTGTGTGTGTGAGGGTGCGTGAGGGAGCGCGCTTTTGTGTGTGAGGGTGCGTGTGTTGGAGTTCAGACTGTGGAGGGGAGGGAGAGAGTTAGAATGACAGCGATGGAGAGGAGGGGGAAAGATCCCGCCCCCCCCCCCCCACTCCGGGGTCGGAATGACCCCATGCGTGTCACCAAAATGTCCGGTAAAGGGGTACTTTTCGTGCGACAAAGTCCGGCCCGAGAATTGTAAAAAAAGGGGTGTATTTACTTTTCACCCGGAGATGTCTTAAAAAAGGGGGTGTTTTTTCTTTTTTTCTCTCGTCTCTTTGGACTCCTGAGAAATTATTCCGAATTTAGGGGGGTACATTGAGAATTTTTCATGATTTAGGGGGGTCTCCAAGGCAGGAAAAGCCCGCAACAAGCCCGCGAAAGGGGGGTTCGGAATTGTTGGCAGTCCTCAGATAGGGGGTGCTTTCAAAAAGAGGGAACGAGCATATGTGTACCCTAAATAGCACTGAGTGGGGGGGGGGGGCGGGGGTAAGATAGATATTTCGATAGAGAGGGGGTGGAGGGAGAGATAACGAAAGTGAGAATGACAGAGAGGGTTGAGAGAGAAAGAGAGACAGACAGAATGAGGGAGAGAGAGAGATATAGATGAAGAGAGTGGGAGGAGTGAGAGGGGGAAGGTGGATATCGGATGCTGAAAGTAGACACATAAGGTTGAGGTAGCTAGGTGCCTATCGATCTCGCCACTGTCTATGAGCATACCTAAACTCTGTGCATATAACTGATCCTCTAGTCGCTGACTCCTAAGACGGGAGAGTCGCATCACATTATCCTGCATCAACCGTTCCGCTGAGAATCCTTTGACGGGAGGCGAACAGTACACAGTGAATCGAAGGTTAAACCACCATGTTACATTCAAGACTAATCTCATTATTGCCAGCATGACTGGGTGGTTAGGATACTTCATCGCTTCATTTTTTTTAACCACATCTTTTCAAAATTATCATCTTGCTTTCTTTAGAATGGATATCCCATGGGGAACATAATTACACAGAATATCGTTTGTATTGCGACTTTTCCCATCGCCCTTCAAGTATACTTATATGCTCAATGTTTGTTCGTGTAATGAAGATATGAAAATAGCATGTTTTCTTTCCTTAATGAATATTGTGCAACACAAGCGATAAGTGGGGTTTATGATGTGTCCCTTAAAATATAGCAATCATGAACACGCTATATAAAACCATGCCCTTCTCTCTCCCTCTCTCTCTCTCCCTCTCACTCTATCTATCTATCTATCTGTGTCTCTCTCAACCCTAAGCGCCAAGTTCTGATAAACACGCAATCTCAGCACCAGCTTTGCTCTCGATGACACTTCGAATCAATGCCATTGTTAGTGTTGATTACTCTCGCTGATTTTATTTTATTCCTGGAGACTAGATTATCGTTCACTGAGAAAACAGGATTGGTTGAAACTGCACACGTGATGAAAGATTGGAGTGGGCTAGATGCTCACGAGGAATATGCAATTTAACAATGCCCTCTTTCAATCGCATTCATTATCTAAAAGTGTTTTTTAAAAGGGACCATTTTGACGAACGATAGCGAATGTATAGTAGAGAATAAGAAAATGAACAAAGTATTGCAGCAGCTAAAAGGATATGAAAGAAAAAACAAGAGAAAGGCGAGGATCAGAAGGGAAAGTGGAACAAAACGAGGTAAACAATGAGCCAATAAAGAAAGTCAATGCGAACGATCTGGGCCGATGTTTTATAAAAAGTTGCTATTGATTCGAGTCTATTACAACTTGAAATTAATCTTAGGCTATCTCCTATTGTCTTTAGTACACAATTGCGGTTAATTTCAAGTTGCGATTGATTTGATTTAATTGCAACTTTTTATAATTTAAGGTCTTGAAATGTAATTAATGATAGCTTTAATAATTTGTTTTCCCTCTATAAGCCAAACAATGTTTCTCAACAATTTAATGTACGAAGAAATAAAACGACCTCATTTGAAATGACGTTATGTTTTTTTTCTTCTAAATCTAATGCCCATGTTATATCCTCATTTTAGTCATTGATAACGCCATTTCAAATATAAAAGAAATGATTTTGTTGGGTATGAAAGTCATTGAGTCATACAAGCGATCAGTACTCGTATCGCTGCTGACGATCAATCATGTCGTTTCCGATTAGAAGACGAGAAACCGCAGTCGATTGAAATGAATCACGTGACACGGTTGGTATTGAATCACGTGATGAGACCGATATTGTGTTAGATGATGGTATTATTAGAGCAGTATGATGTTTCCCTGGAGGTCCATATATACCTACGTCAGATGCTTTGTAAGTCAAATGAAAGGTGTGGTCTGTCAAGACAATCGGCTTGATAGGTAATACATTCTTTAGTTCTCACAACGATCAACTCTCACATTAACAAGCGTAATGTGCACGGATTTTAAAAACTACAAATTAAAATAATAATTCTGTCTGCCCAACAAAATCCAGAGCAATCAATTGTTCCAACAAGAGGCTTTTAAAGGTAACGGAGAGGAAGGAGTATAACATCTTATTGGTTAACTGGTATAGGAAGCAGGAATTAATAGAGGAAGAAAGATATATATATAGAGAGAGAGAGAAAAACAGACAAACAGAGTTGAAGAAAGAGAAGAGAAAGGGGGCGAGAGCGATAGCATTTTAAAAGAGTAGAGAACGAAGATACAACATTAAATTTTAAACGCTCTGTTGGCTTTTACAAGGAAGAAAGATTGTACCAATACACAATGTCTTTCTTATCGTCCTGTAACATGTACTTGGCTTATTTTGGTAGGTTCTCAGAATTTGCACAAGAAAATTTGAAAATACGTGCATTATCATAATAATAGAAAACCGTCGGAATCTAAACCTGAAGTGAGTACTATATGAGTAGTATATATATATATATATATATATTTATTTATTTATTTATTTCTGATATTTATACAGGCTGGCACATATAACCAATTTGGTGGTCTTCCATGAGGCCCTGTTTGGTAATATTAAAACAAATAACAGCATCAAAAACAAAATAGATAAATACACAAGCATATAAACAGGTAAAATACAAATTAATTGGTATTCCCATGAAATAGCTGATCTTTCAAGAATCATCCTTGATCATTTACAAGAAATAGGTGAATGGAATTTCCAAATTAAATACAATTTTTAAAAACGTTCATTTAATAATCTGATATAGTTTAACGCACGGGATACCAAATATATATATATATATATATATATATATATATATATATATATTAGCGTACAAAAAGGCAGAAAAAATGAAACAGGTTTGTGATAAAAATAACTGAAACCAGATAAGCAGGCAATATATCTATATGTGGAAACCATAATCCATTCATCATAAACATTCAAATCGGCTTAGTATAATCGCGTTCAACCTTTTAGTGTGAAGTCGATTATATAAATCCCATCTGCAAGCCATGCATGAGTTATGTATACACTTGGGGTAGAGTAATGGTCCCAACTAGTCTCTCTTCAATGCATTTATGGTGAGCATACAATCGCAAGCGAGTATTTTCTTTTGTCAAAAATCATTTCGGAAACTGTATCAATATCAGTTGAACGGTTTTCAGTATAATGATATGTTTGTTTTAATATATCTATCAATTTAATCGATTCGATTCGATCTAATTTATATTTTCAATTTATTTTGTATTTGGGTTGTTTTTTTCTTTTTTAACGTCGGATTTTAATACGATTTCAATACGTCACAAAGTGAGAATTCTGTTATCACCATTGTCATCGTTGTCATAACTTTTATTCTTGTTATCTTACGAGTCAACAGTCAACATCATGACAACATTTTACAATGGGGAGGGGGTTGTTAAGCCTATCACATTCATTAAATTCATAGCCAACCTACTTGCAAAAGCAAATGTTAAGTATTGAATAAATCTATGTATTTTTCTTTCACTCCCCCCTGCCTGTAATTCCGCGTTGCTCTTCCGTGTACTATTTATTTTTCTTTTACATGTCCATATTTACCCCATCCTACGGGAAAAAATTGAAAAACCCCTACTCCTTGTCAAATGTAGAGCTCGATCCTTTAGCAGCTGAGTTCTGGCTGCATGTAACCAGATATCTCTATGTCTACTCAACACTTCCATCTAAGCAAACTCTAAAACTCATCCGTGATCGAAGACATTTGTCTTTCCGTGCATGCTAGCCATTGGACCCAGACTGGAACAGAAGATGTAGGTCTGCACTCATGAGTTGAGGCACTCAGATTTAGACGATAGATAGTGATAGATTAAACAAATATGACATAGATGAAGTCAATGATGATATACCAAAGAATCAATCAAGAGATAGAGGAAGAATGAGAGAGAGAGCGAGAAATGCGAGAGAGAGAGAGAGAGAGAGAGAGAGAGAGAGAGAGAGAAGGGGGATGGAGAGAGAAGATGATGATGATGATGATGATGGTGGTGGTGGTAGCGTGGTAGAGGGGAACGATTAATCATGGTAATGGGGGCTGAATAGAAATTAAATGGGGAAATAAGGGTACTGAATCCTTTATTTCCATTACAAAATAAACAATATGGAATACAGTAACATTTTACATGAAATGGAGATACAAAATGAATACCAATACCATAGTTTACCAGTATCACCTGCTCTTTAAATTAAACCCTATAATGAAAACTTACAATCTGCATCTCTTTGTATTTTAGAATAGTTATTTCGTTTCAGCTTTACGAAACACATTCATTTATTCCCTACACTAATCTATTGAGCACGCCATATGCAAGTGGTTTACAGAAGACTCACTGCTTGAAAATAACATGCAATGTGAGGCACAGCATGAGGCGAATTCATCTTGGGAGTATTGTGTTTGAAGATCGACAGCTCGTATTTGTCGACCTGGGCAGCGTTTCACGAAACAGTCGTAAGTACGAGGTCATATACACCCCCATTGAAAGGCGTGTTAACTAACGAACGTTTCAATGGGATGTTGGTGAACTTGTACTTAGGAAGGTTTCACGAAACGCTACCTTGGTCGCTATTTATATTTAGGGGAGAATAACGAGTACGGGATAGGAGAAAGCATTACTGTTAACTGACAGCATTTGCTTACCCTTCATTCAACTACAGAGGCAATGCCTTCTTACAACTATAGTCTATTAGGCAATTTCTTGCGTATATTCAACACCAAGACATAACACATGGAGATATATACCATTTACGAATTAATATCGTTTGTTCTTTATCCTCTTTATTTTAAGTTCAGTTTATCTTGATGAAGAGAGGTTTGCTAAAGCACATGCTAACGTACTTTAGCTGTATGTCTGTCTGTCTCCTCAGTTAATTACGAAGGAAACGTAAACACCATCAGCGCCGTAATTTATCACACCTCTGTTGTAATGTATCCCTTCTTGACTGATAATGAGCTTCTAAATATTCAACAGCCAATTACCTTCTAAAGTTACAATACAAAGCTCGGTACAAACACAGTCTTCTTAATGTTGATTAGGCCCATACTGGAAATGTGTAATGTATATTTTTAGATAAACTGTTCTTTTCAAAAGTTTGTTGCGTAGGCCTTTACTGAAAATGTATAGAGTTGCAGCCAATTTTAAATAAACTGCCTAGATAATATATTAAAGGTTGTCTAGGACATGACCCTGTTTCATAAAACTTGATATCAATAACAAGTTACAAGCTACTGTTATAAGCTACTGAAATCATGGCATCTGATTGGCTGAGAGCAAACTTGATATCAATAACAAGTTACAAGCTACTGTTATAAGCTACTGAAATCATGGCATCCGATTGGCTGATAGCAAATTTGTCATAGAAATTTAGCACTTGTTATAGATAACAAGTTTTATGAAACAGGCCCCAGATCTCAGAACAGCTCGGTATTAGTGCATCACTGATATCTAATCATTGCAATCACAATAAAATCACTGAGACTTGGATAATATATCAGAAAAATTAGAAAGTACTCCGTACACTGGACTGTTTGATCATATGGAACTAAACGAGAAAAGAATATGGCAAGAAGGTTTGTCGAAATGCTTTTTTATTCATAGCACGTATTGAAACATAAGAGCTTGTCACAAGAACTTACATGTAGTTCTCCTCATACTCTACTATGCTATTATGTCTCATCAGAGTGTATGAGACACCATACCGTTAGCAGTAGTCACTACTGCATACCTTTACAATCAGGTCATGATTCAAATCACGCCATCTTTCTCGAGACAAATCTAGTATGACTCGACAAAGAAGATCGAAACAAATTCTCTATTTTGAGGAACTACTTCTTCCGTAGACAGAAGAAATAATAATTTCTACAAATAGCAAAAAATTTATGTTATTTTAGCCAAAAAAATCTTTCACTAGGAAAGTATATACATTTCAAAGAGAGAAATTACTGTTTTGAACAAAATTCTCACTCAAGCGTTATTGATTTCATATGTACACACTTTGTAGGTATAGAGAAAAGAGAGCAATACTGCTTCATGCGATGGGCTATACCCGATTTAGAAGTCAGACAGGCACCACCGTGTCAGATAATGCGGCTACCCTCGAAAACAAACAAGGGTATCACGTGACATAAAGCATCCAGTGACATTGCAAGAATGGGTGACATGGATGAGGTGATTCACCCCCCCCCCCCCACCCTCCTCCCCTTTTATCTCACATGCATCCATCTCACAGATAAACCGTTACACGAAGAATCTACACCATGTCTGCTTCTATCCTCTTTCATGTCTTGCATTATTTTAGATCAAAAGAAGTCGTCCCAAGACAGATCTTTGAGCACTTAGAATTAAGCAATTAATGTTGTATTTGCTATAAAAAAAACCCGTTTAACTATTATCAGGTGGGCTGTATAACGTACAGACCACCTTATAATTTCGTTAGAATTGCCTTTATTTATTTATTATTATTAAATATTTTTCTTATTTCTAACCACTTTTTTGTTAGCAAGATAACTTGAGAATGGCTCAATCAAATGCCTTGAAATTTGACACACATATGTATAGGCATATAAATAAATCAAAATAACGTTTTCAACCTTGACCTTGACTGATTACGTCATCTAGGCGCCATTTTGTGAATTTTAACTTATGATCATATCTTCATAACGGAAAGTAATTTCTAATTCATAGTTTGCACGATCAAGGTCAATATTGGTCCGGTCAATTTCAGGTAAAAAAACGCGCACGTGCGCGAACGTCCGCGCGTCAATGCGCGCGCAAAAATTTAAAATGCTCAAAATCGTCTCAAAATCATTTTGCATACGTTTTAGGCCATTCTAAGCATTTTATAAAAAATCGCCCACACACACGCGCATGCGTGCGGCGCGCGCGTTTTCGCGCGTAAAACTATTACACAACATAGAATCGCCATTTTTTTTCTTTCATAATATTCCACATATTTTTACAAACAAATTGATACCATGCTTGTCTCTTTATGACTATTAATAATGGAATGATCGACCGTTTAACATAAATTTCCGTGCGCGCGAGCTTTTGTAATACATAGCATATATGGGCAAAAACATGCCTATACAAGATCCATTGTAGCCCTTTAGGATGCAAGGTGACCCCAATTTTTGGGTCATATTTTGATACAGTATGAATTGGAGATATGATTTCATGTCTCATTTGACCCTCAATGAACTCATTACGTCATCATAATGGCCTCCAAACTCAAAATTTCAATTTGCATATTATGACGTCAACATATTTACGGAAAATTGATTGTTTCTCTGTAAATATTGATCGATTGTCTTCAAAATGTTGATATGTTTTAGCTGAGACAATTTCTACAAATAAAATTGGCCCAAATTTTCATTTTGACAAAGGCATCAGGGCGAATTTTCGCGATTAAAAAAGGCATGTCAATTTTTCACATTTTGCGTGTATTCTCTATGGGACATGAGTTTTTCTCAAAACTGGATTCTTTCGCGAGCAATATCTCTGTCGTTTAGCTTTGTTTACGCTGAACTTCAAGTATGTTGTAGCTGAGACAATAAGCTATCTCAAATGTACCCTTTATTTTGTCTCAAATTTTAGTTCGACCAGCCCACCTATACTTGTTCCAAACAAGTATTACAAATCTAGTTATACTTATTATTTCAGGCATTTTACACACATCGTGAATGGCATCCATATTAAACTGTCTTCTATTATGACGTAGGTTTCAAATAAAAACATTACAGTACCAAAAGCATAAAGGTGGAGCGGGGTACACCCGGGGGTGCGCACAACTCAGCTTATCCTACTAGAAGATAGATTAATCTTGTTGGCTCAAGATGCATTGTAGCCACCACCCCTCTCCCCATGCTTCTGGATATGCCTGCCACTGTCTAACGTCTAACGACCCGAAATAATAAGGGATCAACCCCAAATAATAAGGGATCAACCCCAATCTTCTCAAGATAAGCACCCAAGCCCTCTTTCGTCTTCCTCTTCTAATGGACAAGAATCGTAGATAATCCAAAGAATAATCTACAATTTAATGTTTACAAACATTGACAATTGAATTACAACGAGAACATCATAACATTAGGATAATTATCATCAATTATGTTGTTTCTTATGTTCTTATTTGTGGGTTTATTTCATTCCATTATATCTTCATTAAGTTCTTGGAGTTTTTGGCTTACATCATGTTCACCAAAACTACAATCTCATTTATTATATGATCAACTGTTTATAGTAACATTCAGTCAATTCTCTCAAAACCCACTGCGATCAGATTTCAGGACTTTCTCATATGCACACCATCCACATCTTCTATAGATTACGTCACACAGCAAGTGAGTCGTTATTATATGCATGTTATAGTGGGTTCATAACTACGCCCTCGTTTCTAGCAATCCACCGCCATTCTTTCAATTCTCAATACCTGTGGTAGACAAGAAGATACTGCAACCCCCATAGGGGTTTTAATTTGTAAACTGGGGAGTGTTTCACAAAGACTATGATCGACTGTAAGTTGGACTTGACTATGGCAGACTGTTTAAGCCACTGGTTGCTCTCACCATCGTGATCTTTAGATGATATTTTCCCCTCAAAAATGAATTATCATGAATTGTAAATTTTGTAGATGTGTGACGATGATGTGTACGTCCCTTGAGATACCAATGCCAGTAAATTGTGAGAGCAAATAGTGGCATGAACGGCCTGCCGTAGTTAAGTGCAACTTAAAGATGATCTTAGTCCTTGTGAAACACCCCCGGGTTTTTTAATGTAATAGTAATAGAGTCGTTTTCGTGTCTTGTCGCAAATATCATGAAGATCGACATGCATCTTCTTCTTCTTCTTCTTCTTCTTTTGTTTCTTCTTCTTCTTCTTCTTCTCCTTCTTTTTCTTCTTCTTCTTCCTCTTCTTCTTTTTCTTCTTCTTCTTCTTCTTCTTCTTCTTCTTCTTCTTCTCCTTATCCTTCTTCTTCTTCTTCCTCTTCTTGTTCTTCTTGTTCTTCTTGTTCTTCTTCTTTTTCTTCTTTCTTCTTCTTCTTCTTCTTCTTCTTCTCCTTCTTTTTCTTCTTCTTCTTCCTCTTCTTCTTCTTCTTCTTCTTCTTCTTCTTCTTCTTCCTCTTCTTGTTCTTCTTGTTCTTCTTCTTCTTTCTTCTTCTTCTTTTTCTTCTTCTTCTTCTTCTTCTTTCTTCTTCTTCTTCCTTCTTCTACTTTTCTTTCTTGTTCTTCTTTCGCATTGTTATTATTATACCGACATTTTTTCAAATTGTAAACCTTGCCTATGAAAGATAAAGTAACTTCAGATATTCTTTATGACTACCAGCGTATCACATGACCCTCCCGTGGCTAGATCAGTCCATAGGAACATTACACATATTCATGCTCTACAGATATGAAGCCAAGATTGCCAACCACGTTTGATGGGACATGCACAGGCAGTGGAGGAACCAGGACTCTTTAGATGGAGGCACAAACGTACAAATTATCTGACAAGCAGCAATAAAAAAAAAGTTGTTTGACATTTTTTTTTTCAAATGCACTTTTGTCGTCTAAAATTGCTGATGGGGTACTTTTACTAGGACGCACTTTTATTTTATGCCCTCAGGATTCCCCATGCATGTGATATTGCAGTAATGTCAGAAAATGTTGGGGGAGAGCAGACAAAGGTGACTAACTACGAGAAGAAAAAGGCAAAAAAGAGCTAAGCAAAGAGTAGAAGAAGGTTTTAATATATATATATATGATATGATTGAAAGTAAAGTTGATCAAATGGAAAGGGAAGGCAAGAGGATTTAAAGACCAGACAAGTCTTCAATCAATGTTCCCTTGGCGGCATGGAAAGGCTCTTTTCAGGCCAAAATAGTACAGGAAGTCATAATGCAAATAGCAAAGAGGGTATTTGACCTTATAAATGAATGATGGCTGAATATGATTATGACGGATCCCATCTTTCAAAGATCTGAAAGAACACTCTGTATAAATTTGAGGATAGATTCTCGGTCAGTCGTTGAGTATCCACATCAATATCATATATATTCTCACTTATCACTCGAGTGAGGAAACATTTGATATATAAATAATAGAAACAACAATATCAACATCAATTATAACAATATAAATCATAATTTTTATCATGACATGATAAAAATTCAAATAACAATCATATCCCGTTTTAACTCCCCGTGTAGATTCCTGACAATCCCTTCATTTATTAGATTCCAATCGTTTTATATCCTCCACAGCGATCTCCTATATAGTCAGATATTATTACCTCACTGCTAATATAATATCACTACCGAATTGAAATGTATGTAATGCCTTTCTTCATCATAGTACACAGGTGATACTACAGACCTTATTTTAATTTTCCCTTGCATTGCATGTACGTGCACTGCAGAGGTCTTACCTTATATATATATATATCTTATCTGATCACTGCATTCATGATTGTGTGCCATTATAAATTATGAAAGAAAAATATCTAGAATTACGACTGATGCAAGTGAGTTGCATTGTTGGTGAGTTAATAACGTATTCCAGAGTGCATAATGGTGTTTTGTCCCTCAATTCAATACGTTTTTAATTGGTCAGTTAAAATCAGGAGCAAGCTAGCGGGCAAGGTCATAGTGCTGTTATAGCAACCAACAATACCTTATCTCTCCTAGCAATACAACACAATCAATAATTGACAACGACATTATCACGCAGCTGTTCACGTATATATTATTTTTTATGAAAATGACATTTTCCTGGACGGTGCATATCGAGTGCTGCACTTTCTTCTTTTTCTTTAATCTAACTTCTTGTTTTATCGTTCGCTTTCATTTTTTGTGAACACCCTTCATCACCGCGTATCTTTAGATGTTAGTTTGTGTCTTTTTGTCACTCTAGTTGTACTTTATATCTTTGGGACATAGACGTCTGTCTTGTTGCTTCTAAACATTGGTCCGATTGTTGCATATCCCCTCCCCCCCCCCTCCCCCCTCCCCTCGCCCTATTCAAATTAATCCACGTTATATGCCCCGAGGTCTTCTTATTCAGGTCGTCATATGTCATCACATAATAACATCCCATTCATCTTTTGACCAATATTGCATTTCATATATCTTATCTTTTTCTTTTCTTCTAGGAGCCATATATGGAATTACGGGTAAGCAGTATTTACAACCGTTGATGCTTGAGGAACACTCGCTTGGCGCCGAACTTTAATACATATGTGAATCGTTCTATTTATGCAGGTGACAGGCGAGTAGCTATTAGCCACGTATCCTTTCTTTAAATTAGAGCAAGAGAGGAAACACATATTGAACAGAGATAGAGATAGCTAGTATAATGATACCAGTCTGAATGATGGTCGATTACCGGTTTGATAATGTACACCTGTCTATCTGATGTATGTTAGATAAACATTTCAACCATGTTAATACACCAGTGTGTTGTTAAAGGGATCGTTTAACAATGTTAAATCTGAGATACACGGTCCTACATGTTACCAGAGTCCGTGATATAGTGTAATATTGAAGCCCTAAAAAAAAAATCGCGCTTTAAAACGATCAAGAAGTGCCTCAAAAAAGTAAAAATCTTTGAGTGACCGGTTTTACCATACTCGTTTTCCCCAATAGACTGTAGTGTTATGAAAACCGTAATTCCAATCATTAATATCTTGATAATCAGACAGGCGATCGGCTTGTAAAAGTCATGGAGTTCCCGACTGACCTAAAGGTTTATATAATTATCATTGCAGCATGAGCTAAATCAAGGATTGTATCTAAAGGATCTAAGACAAAGTTACCGGATCCCTTTAAACCCGATGAAAGTATTATGTACGATGAACAAGTGGCCAAAAGCAAAACGTTTGGAAAAAGAGTAACATTAAACTTGACAATTTAATCGTCCCAAGGGAGTTACCTCTTTAATGACAAACAACAAAACATAGAAAGAGAGGGTGAAAACAAGGTTTTGAGGCACACAGTCATATAGAAAAATCTTGAAGATCATTCCTGATAATGTATGGATAACAAAAAAGGAGGCATATGCAAATTTCCAAAAAAAATTATATTTTAGCTTGAGGTTATTCTGTGCAGGTGCCTCTTTGATGGAGAAAAGTCGAGAGGGAGAAAAAGAGAATAGAATTGGTCAAAGAAAAGCGACAGAGAAAGCGTGTTATCACATAGAATATGAAGGTGTAAGAGAGCAATAGAGAGAGAGGGGGGGGGGGGAGCTACACGCTCATTCCACTTCATAATCATGAAAAGTGTACGTCGAAATAAATCACATTAATAGTATTCATCATTACAACGTACTTGGTTAATGGGAAAAAATTGCGGTAATACGTAGTGATTAGTAATATTTTCTATTCAGGTTACAGCTCACAGGTGGATGCAACATAATACTTGTAATATTCATGCATGCATGCGATTGCTTCTGCTGCTACATGACATCTACCATGCGTTTCACTTTACTTCATATCAAACGATCACCGCGTCTCGTGTATCACAACGACGTCCTTCAGTCGGTCACATTGTAAACCTCATTCACTAATACTAAAAGAAAGCTCAGTGATTAGGGCAGCGGTCTCGGTACTGCAGCTTGTGGATTCGAGACCAAGCCAGCGTGCTTTATTATATATGTCAAGACTTGGGTAATAATTATAGTGCTTATATAGCGCCTAACACTTATTTTATCAGAAGTCTCTAAGCGCTCTACAAAAAAATGCAGCATGATTAACGTAATAACGTACTCAGTTCAGGGATAGCATTTAAAGTCGTAAGCTCCTTGTGTATGTGGACAGGGTTTCTTTCTAGCCGACCAAGGTGTTCCACTCCATCTACAATTTTCTATACTGGGCTGGTTTACGACCACAAAACAATATTACTTCAATAAGTTTTATTTCTATCCATGTTCCTGCAATTAGGTATATGCATGAGGGATATTAAAATTGCATGTCCCAGGTTATTTGGTTAAAATAAATTTTCTTTTCTTTTTTTCTAAATTATATCAGAATTTGTCATCGGCATCTTCCAGAAGGGTCATTATGTCTAGGTACACATTTCCTTCATTGCTTTGAATTTCTTATGTTCTATACGATTGTATGATAATTAATGAATGGAATTATATCAAATGTTTTCTGAAAATTCACCAACGCAAGAGGACGTCATTAATGACCTTAACATGCAAGAATTAAATGAATCAACATGAAATTAAGTATATCGGTTGTTCATATTCTGCCATGTTTACTGGGAGCGACTTCGTTAAAGCGACATTAAAGTACAAACTTAAGAATAACGATCTAATGTAAAATAGTTTTAAAAAATCAATTAAACAAACATTATTGTCAAATAGGAACAGCTTCATATTTTACTCAATATTTATGAATATAATTGTAACGATGTATACAATGCACACATGGTCTAAACTGCTCATACTTTTCATACATCTCCCAATTTTAACCCGCTGTATACCTTAGTCACACCAACAAGACGTCTATTTTTTCAATTGTTTACGATATGTTTAGTAAAATGTGTCACCTAAAGATAACCCTCGTGTAATCATTATGCTTTTGTAAATATGTTAATTCAGATACCCTTATTATAAACCTATGAACCGGGACCTACATAATACAAGCTTTGCTTTTTAGTACATCCCCCACTTTATTGATTGATTTATATGATTGTATTCTCTGTTTATTATTATCATGTGCATTATATTTTCTATATTGTATGTTTAGTTATAATAATTACCATTGTTCATTATGTTCAATTATGTTATCTTTGATAAAGTGAAAAAAAAAAAATTTGAAACTTGAAACTATATGGCTACTAATTGGTTTGCTTGAAGTCGGTTTGGCGGTGTGACTAATGCATCACTAGGGAATTAATATATACAGACCGACAACAGACCAAGTGAAATGTCTCTTATTTCGCTATGGCGGGAACAAATGCCTGCTCGACAACAAACTGACGACCCCGAAGTGACCTGATACTCTGCCCAATTTCATCCAACCAGTTCCCTGCACCAATATGGATAGTCAAAATGCGTACATAAAATTGCATCGCAGCTCGCATTTTTGTTTGTATATTGTAGGATGATTTGGCCATACTAGTGCATAAAATGCGAGAGTATGTTGTGTAGAGAGGGTTCTAGATGGGATGAAATGTCATGTTTGCCTCTCCGCACTCCCTTCCCGTCTTTCACTGTTCATCTTTTGTATTTTCCCCTTCTGATGGAGGATTGAGGAGGGCATATTCTTCTCCTAGGTAATTGTTCAATGATAATTGGGGTAATTGTTGTAAATGGGTTAGATGTCCCGGAGTAAAGGGATAGCTGTCCGGGGGTAGAGGGGTAGCTGTCCGGGGTGTCAGTTCGTTGGAAGTCGTGTCGATACGAAAACAGTGACATGATATTGTTTCTTCAGCTCACAAATTATTCATTTGGCCATTCATTTTTTTAAATTTCACTCTGTATCATTGCATATATTGTTCTTGATTCCTCATAACCCTTTGAGTCTAATATCCTCTGTTGGCTAAAGTCAGTAAAAAGTATGTTTAACTGGAGCGAGCTCTCAATTATTACTCTCAGCTGGTATACAGCACATTCATGTATCAATCACTGCTCTTCAGTCCCCCCCCCCCCCCCTCCCCATCCACACGCCTGTCGAGTAGAAACATTTAATGCATGTCCCTTGGCTCTAGTCATAATGTTATCGTGTCCTGATTTCGCCGCGCTTCTTCGGCTCCGAGCCAGGATTCGTCGCTGGCTTCATCTCATTTTAAAGGGTCAGATTACAATATTGTACAAAACGTTCCCATGAACACAGTTTAAGCTGATGTTAGTTCCACATGATTATCCCTTATAAGGCGATAAGGGCAATTCCCGATCTTTGAAGTAAGTGGAAATGAAAATGAATAATCTCTTTGCTCCATTCAATCTGGTCATTAAACCGAATCTTTGTATGTATGCATGCAGTTTCGTCACAATCACAAGAAAGGCGACTGTTCCTTTTTCAAATCCTTTTTACTCTCTCTCTCTCTCTCTCTCTCTCCGTGTTCCCCCGTGTTCCCGAACGTCTCCTTTTTTAATCTTCAACATAAATTAATGAGATGTACCCAACACAAGTTTCTTGTTTGCTTGCTGCTTGTTCTGAGCCTTCTTCACTGTGTGCTATTGAGTTCAACTCATCATACTCATATTTTGTAAGAATATGTTTTCGAAAAGATACACATTTCAGCCAGTCTTATCTTTTGGTTGACTACTTGATGGCCCCAAGATTTCACCCAGGCAAAAGACATTTTCTGGTACATCAAACCTGTCCCACGTTACAAAACCCATGTGGATAGACACGGCGCTTCCTTCCATAAGTAAATGTTCTCTTGCTCCAAAAATCGAATGCAAGATCTTCGAAAGTCATCAACATTGTTTTGTAAATTCTTTCCAAAACGATCAGAGAAATTTGGCCACTTACCAAACTAATGAGTTTCAATAAGACGGCTTGTTTCGTCACAACTAATGGGTATGTTACATCTGGCTAGAAAAGTTATGTTAGGATTCCCCCCCCCCCCCCCCATATTTAGTCGCAGATAATTTCACATTGTGTTTTTTTAAATCATAATTTAAGGTCACCTTAACTTGTCTAAATGTTTGTCGGAGGAAGGTCTAATGGATATTGTAAGACAATAGTATTACGATTTAATAAACGTGCAGGTTGACAATGTGCGTGACGCTATTATGATGAAGTGACATTTATTGTGGCTTTACGATCCAGACATGATGAAAGGTCAGAGGTAGCCTTAGAGGAATTCATTTCCATCCTTCATCTTCAATCCAGTATCCCCCTTCTCTAGCTCCCTCCGATACCTCTTCCTCCATTCCTCTCTCTTTTTCTCTCCCCTCTCTCCCTCTCTCTCTCTCTCTCTCTCTCCCTCCTTTGCCCAAACACACACACACGCACACACACACGCACACGCGCACTAACCATCACATGATGACACACACTCTATCCACATGAACACACCTTATCTCCCTTACCTCTCTCTCACTTTCGCTGGTGTATTTATTTTTACCCTACTCTCTGCCCTTAACCCCTACTCTCTGCCCTTAACCCCCTCTCTCTTACTTACTTCCTCCTCCTCCTCCCCTCCTCCTTCTTCTCCTCCTCCTTTTCCTCCTCCTCCTCCTACTCCTCCCTCTCTATCTCTCTCTATCCCTCTCTTTCTCTCTCTCTCTGTCGCTTTTTATTTTATCTGTGATACCATCTAACTCTCTCTCTCTCTCTTCTGTTGGTCTCATTTTCATTCTCTTTCTCCTGTTATTCTCTCCCCAATCTTCGCAGAGTTTGCAGGCTGTCAAGCTAAAGGCAAAGAGACTCTCTCTCTCTGGGGCCCATTCTTGTTAAGATATATCACCGTTCAGATAGCCCTAGATAGGATGACATTAATAAATAGAAGTTATCCGGTCATTAATCTGTTCCTACTCTACAACTATCATTTGGAACTCTCCCCCCCCCTCCTCTCCCCCCCCCCCTCTCTCTCTCTCTCTCTCTGTGATTCATATCAAATACATCACGATGATAATAGTGGGCAGTACAATAATCCTAGTCCTGTGGATCCATCATCAACTGGTGACTATGCATGTCTTAATCCCTGCTAAGGCACGATTCCCTTTATAGTAAAGCATTAATATAATAATAATAATAATAATAGCTCACATTTATAAAGCGCCTAATACTGTGTTTCTAGGCGCAGCATTAGTATTACCCCGGTCATCGGATTCATGCTTTCCCGCACACAAGGTATGCACATTCTCCACTTCCTGGGGAGCATTCCAGCCAGTCGCCATTTTACAAGCGCCATTGCTAATCAAACCACATTAGCTTTCGCATCCTACCGGGTACCTATTTAACACCTGGGTGGAGAGTGGCAAATGTAGATCAATATGCAGGGGGTAGTTGTCAACCCAGGTGAAGTAAAATGGGTATTCCCCTCCATTTACTTTTCCTATCGCGGACATTCGATTACAGCTTTTATTAAAGAGTTGGCGCTTTGTTCCCTCAAGAATATATATTTTGTTATGCAAATAACATCCGTTTGGACAAAATTTGACGGAAAAAATAATTTTCTTTTTTTCTTTACTACATCAGCGTGAGGAAGGTGAAAACGACACCATTCGTTAAATTAATGTATTTTTTAAACATTCTTCATAAAGAAACAGCATTTTCAATATGACTGCAATAGAGCAGAACCCTGTAGTGAACGTCTAAAACCGATTAATAGATTTAATCTATGTAATGAAATGTCTCGGCGTACTTTGTACGTTCTTGTAAAACTTTCCGCATGTACAATTCTGTCACAATAGAAATCTCTAGCCGAAGAGGATATGATGCTACTTAATAAAAAAAATCCCATTTTTTTTAGTAGATGTAGCAATGATAACAGCCATCATCTGCAGTAGAATAGGCAGACGAGGAAATGGAAGACTGAGAAGGACCCAAACTTGTATTTGGTATTGAATTTCGTCGTGAGGCCCACGTTGAATTAAAGTACAAGTCTACTCCGAAACTAACTTACTTTCATTAGAAACAGAAAAAATCAGACAAACCAATCTAAAAAAGTTTGAGCAAAATCGGATTAATAATAAGAAAGTTATGAATTTTTATGAAAAAGTATGTAAAACTACGGAACAATGAAAATCACTACATAAATTGCGAATTTGGTTATCAGTTTGTGACGTCATGTCCTCACTATTTATCAATTGCTTTATATAGTTTAATCCCATTGATTTCCCTTTTATCCCCCAAAACTTGATTTCCCCATGCCCAGGTTATATGATTTGAATCATGTTGCATGCATGACATTTCACAAAATCTTTTATGAACTTTGAAGAATCGATACTATTTTCTGAATATTGTATATTCATAATTATTGATTTTATAAATAGTTTATAGAAATTCAAATTTGTCATGATTTAACTGGAAAAAAATTACTCTATATTTAGTGCATCCATACAAAAACATATTACTATCAATCTCACTTGGATGCTGGTGTGAAGAAATAAGATTCTTAGGGGGGAAATAGGAAATTTATATTATCAATATAAAGAAAATAATAACTAGATAGTGAGGACATGACGTCACAGATTCATGAGTGAGTTGCAAATTTGTCTTATGATTTTCATTGTTCCGTAGTTTTACATACTTTTTCAAAATTCATAACTTTCTTATTAGTCATCCGATTTTGCTCAAACTGTTGTTGATTGGTTTGTCTGATTTTTCTGCTTCTATTCAAAGTAAAACAAATTTGGAGCGGACTTTCCCTTTAAGTTGAACAATAATGCCATAATATATAGCCAGATTCTTGTAATATATTATAAGTCACTACATCAAGTCTTTATATTCTTAAAGGGATAGTAAAGTTCTGTTGCAGAGGGCGCTACGCAAAATATTTTTTTGTGAGATAATGAAAAACTGAGTGTCAAATTTGAAAGAACATGCAATTAAATGACAAAATCATCTTTGTTTGATCAAAATCGGTTCAGAGACGGCTGAAATATCCATTAATATAACGATAACGATTGGACGCACATAACAGTATTGCCCTACCAGAAGGCATACTCACAGTTTTGTTTGTACGTATCAGCTGTCAAAAGACTTTCTTGTTTTTTATTATTCCATTCTGTATTTGTATGTTTTAAATGTTTTAATGAAGAGTATTGAATAAAACTTTGAATTGAATTGAATTGAATTTCTAATACTTGTTTACCACCACTAATATTACATAATTTGAAAAAGCCGTTTAAACAGGCGCCTTTTACGTCGTATTTCAGCCAATGCCGATGTCGGCCTTTTATGTTGGCATTTTCGTGTTGGTTATATTACGCACATCCAGCCGGCCCATGTATTGTTATTTTTCAATTAAATAATTAATTAACGGTCAACGTATTTTTTTAATGTGGAGCTGAATTGGTATGATTGAATTAGCTAAATTTCACACATTTCGGGTCTAAAATTACCTGGATAGCATTTTTAGATTCTAAAAGGGCACTAGAAATGTCATAGATAAGAATAAGAGCAATAACCATGCACTTTGAAGGCATTTGCGGTCTGAAAACAGAACTCAACTATCCCTTTAAGCAATACTTTTTTTTATTTTAAAAGAAACATTATCATGGCATTTCGTTGGATTCAATAGAGTAAATATACGCTTATCATTTATTCGATCAAAAAATGATTATCTCTGTAATATTTGGTAAACTCGCACTTTAAAGTGTTTCTCAACGATATCGAAGTATATAGCCTGAACAGGTGTTCAATATAGCTACGTCATAACACCGTCGAAAAGGTTATGAGTGTCTTCGAAGAAAACCTTTTAAATAGAGATCAGACTGACCTTTCCCATCAAGTTCTGAATAAATGTGATGTTGAGAATAGAACCTCTTTGTACGTATTACACCATCACTACTAGCACTACTACAACAACAACTACTACTACTACACATATTATTACTACTATTACTACTCCTACTTCTACTTCTACTACTACTACTTCTACTATTTATACTACTACTGCTAATAGCACTGTTTACTTCTACTAGTTCTTCTTCTAATACTACTATACTACTTCTAATACTACAACTACTACTGTTTCTACATCTACTTCAGTGATAGTGTAACTTTGACATAAACATGCGCTAGATACGACTCCAAATAGGTACACGAATATAAGGTGACGCTTGCCAGAATATGTAAATACCATAATTATTAACGAGCCTTTAGCCCCTTTTTTTCTCCGTGTATGCCTATGCATAGACCTACACTTAAACAAAAATGATTCCCAATCGCCAATGGTCCGACCTATAACTCTTTAAACAATTCTAAAAACCTTCAGTTGTGAAAAAGGCCCAAAGCATGAAAATCACCATCGTACAGAACAGCATGGTTACCTCTATCCCGCCACGCATTATCTAGCTAGTGCATAATATATGCCCGCGACATTCGTAGATTCTGGCGGGAACCGCAATCGCGGTGATTTAAGATGAACACAAATCAGAGCACTGCTATCGTCTGCGCTTCAACGCGCCGTGCATCGTAATTAGTCAGACTCCGCCAAACTCAATAACACGGGGTTCGTGCGCCATGCATACACGTACATACAGGTAGTATTAATGTCTAACCTTTTGGAGTTGGGAAAGAGCAGCAAACGCAAGCCATTTATAAAGTTCCTAATATGCACCCTCCTCTCGACATTTCCTACAATGAAAGATAGGGTTATCGTAATGTTTATGAATTACACTGAGCACCTATATATATATATATATATATATATATATATATATATATATATATAACAAAAGTAAAGCGGGAATCAAATATTCAGCAAAAAGAACACAATACATTATTACCAAAATATATTTTCCCCTTTCCTTCCTTTAAGACTTAGAGATATTGATACTGAACTGAACTATATGTAGAACTTTTGAGTATTTATTCACAAATGAAAATGGGAAATGAGCGAGGGAAAGGGAAGAGAGAGAAAGAGGGAAAGGAGAGTGAGATAGAGAGGGAGAGATAGAGATAGAAGAGGAAAGGGGAAATTGGAATGTCAGATCTACAAAACCTATCATCCTAATTCAATCGACCAGAAATGAGAAAAATTAATGATTCGTATGGAATCAATTATTTTGTTTCCACGCACAAACGAGCGATGTATATGAAGAAACGTCAATTGTAATGTCACGTCTAACGCATCACTTCACATCGTATATATATATATATATATATGAACATGCTACACGCGACTTAATTACTTCGAATCAGGGCTTCTGTGCTAACCCCCCCCCCCCCCAACCGATTCTCTAATATTTCCCTTTTTAGCTTGTTTTTATAAGCACAGTAAACTAAAGTGTAACCACAGTCTCAGAAGACTCAAAACGCTTTCATCGTAGGTGTTGGCCTAGTAAAAACACTCAAATATACACGGAATCGCGTCACTACAAAAGTGGATAGATACATTATTTTACTCAGTCCAATGTGTTATGACACAGAAGAATAGAAGTAGAAGTAGAAGTATGAAAGTACAGGTCGTTTGGTCCAGTGAATAATTGAATGGGTACCTGGCAGAATTTAATTCGCTCGCTCGAGGGATGTAAATGGAAGTCGAGATAAAGCTGGGTAATAATAATGGAACGCCGGGAGTGGCAATGTGCCACACATGAGCGCTATGCAAGACTCAATTATCATTATTAGTATTATTAGTATTATTATTTTTGATGTTAGTAGTAGTAGTAGTAGTAGTAGTAGTAGTAGTAGTAGTAGTAGTAAAAGTAGCAGTAGTGGAATGTTATTATCATTATCATCATTTGTATTATTATTACTATTATTATTATTATCATTATTGTTATAATTATTAGTTAGGAACGTAACTAAACTTAGTCATATTAAATTTTGGAAATAAGGGGAGTGCATACTACACTATCATTACAAAGTGGATTCAAAACACTTTTCTAGTGTTGGCGATATGAACACGTTCTGTGTTCTGACAGTTTCATGTTGTGTGCCTCGGTGTAGATTAAAACACCCTTTAGTGTTGGCAACATGAACACGTTCTGTTTTATGATATGTTCATGTTCTGTGGCACAGTGTGAGGTAAAACACTTCCATATTGATTACAACGTGATCAGAATATGGTCACATCAATAATGTTCCTTTTTATTGGTTTATTTTTACACCGTGGCACATTGTCATTTACACGTAACCCTTTGTTTTATAAAGTGTAGGGTTTACTTGATTTCCTTTCAAATCCCGTCGAAGAAAGAAGAAAAAAGCTATGAAAAGGTATTTATTCCATAGATATAACACTTCATGTAAAGATTATCTATGATACCTTAAAGACTGATGCTACGATGAACGGCCTTCCAATCTCAGAATGCAAATGGGATTCCAAGGTCAAAGGTTAATTGATAAGTATGAATAAATAAGTGCACATGAATTATAGATGACGTGAATAAGTCATAATTTCACATGTTCTTTTGACTTCAGTCCCGAGGATCGCAGAGAAATATATTGATATTCAATAATATTGACGAATCGAGGTGAACCTGTTACTTCCGCCTCGATTCATGTTGTTATTATCAAGATAGCAAAAGGTACGTATAAGAAAAAAGGGTGTTAGATTACTGGATAAAGATATCATCACAAAATGTATTATGTGATAAGTGCATGCATGATATACACACAACGTAAATCGCATAATAATATTTATAATAGCACATCACCTATTGAAATATTTTTAAATATATGTAGTCGTCTTGACCAGTGGTTTCTATTTTATTTTACAAATGGGTTTTTTTGTATTTCACAACCTGTTATAGTATACATTAAGAATCCTATGGACAATAAATTTGACGCTTGATATATCAATATAGCCTTTGGAATTAAAGTACAAATAATTCTCATAATAAAAGTCTAGACAGCATAGTTTAGAATTAAATATAAAAACGAAGATGGATTTTGTAGGTCACTATTCAGTATATTCAATAATAGAAACCGCTTGTACGTTATGATTCTACATTTATATTGCACGACATATAATGTTGCATTGCAACACGATTCTCGAGTTAAATCAAGCTTCGTGTGTTTTCATTCAACCTTCATTGAATTATTACAAAGAAGATATCACTATGACTACGAGTACATAGCGATTAATAATAACCATTTCATTAAACGCAGGGCTGTGGTGAACACTTTAGGTGGAAATTCTGCATTTTATTTCACTCACTTTGTTGTCATGGCAATGAAGCACATTCGACGTGCTTATATAGAATTCTCGGAAGTGGTAAACTTTGGCATTTCCGAGACGTTGTTTTAAGAGCAGTAGATTGAGACCAATACTAGCCCAATAGAAATCGACATAATTGTGTTAGTTTTATCAGAGTATGTCTGTTAAAGGTAATACAAAGTTTTGGTATGGGGTCATGAATTTGGTTCAAATGAAAATATTGGAAGCATATGCGATCTTACAATATTCAGTGATCATTTTTGCGGTTGAAATCAAGTGTAAAGTGATGAAATTGTAATAAAAAACTGTTTATGTTGTATAGCTCCCTCTCAGGGTCAATATATTAATTTAGCTATAAAATAATGTTTCTTGACTAAATCGACCGATTAGCTATTCCCGTTCGGAAATTATATATCACAACTACATATTATGAGATTTTCATGGTCGCAGCTACCATTGTATGGCCGTAGGCGCTATTTTAAATTTATCAAAATTTACCGGGAGCACCGGTAAATTTTTATATTCAATATATCTCGAAAGCAGAAGAGTTTTAGGGGCTAAATTTTCTAGTGCTTATAATACATTCATAGGGGCATCCAAATATATCTAAATTGTACAGAATCACTATCCAGCCAATTTTCAAAATTTCCCAAAACTTTGTATTGCCTTTAAGACTTCCCAATGTATCTTAGACGTTGATAGAAGATGGGAAAATATGCTGTTGAAGCTTACAAAATAGATCGGCAATGCAGACAAACAAATGACATAATTTGTTATGATAGGATGACTTTAGATCTGCGGATTTAGGAATTAAGCAATGTCCATGTGAAATCAAATCTGATAAGTAATACTCTCACATACAAAATAACACACTACATTGTTTGTAAGAGTAACTGTGCAAAACTCTGCTGAAATCTATATCAGCCGGTTGTGGAAGAGTTGAAGGGGGGGGGGGGGGGGTGTGAATCTCGACCAAGTCCAAATTTTTTTTGTAAATAGTCAAAGCAGTCTCAAAATTTACATGGAACCGATTGTAGTACTCCAGTAACAAAAAAAAAAGAAAACTCATAAATAATAATTGACTGTAGGCCTATTTTTTTTTACTCAAAAGAGTAATACCGGTAATGACCTCTGGAATTCGATTTTTTTTCTTAATGTAAATTTCACCCCATGACGTCTTCAATTGCATACAAGAAGAAGCAAGCTAGCTACCAACCAGACATCACACTCTCTGTTCACCCACCCACGAACACACACACCATCACACACACGCGCGCACGCATACACACCCTCTCCACGCATCGTGTATTGTTTAATGTGTTCAAGATCTCACCTGGTTAAGGAATGACCGTGTAAGGCGCCAAGGTTTTTAGATATTGCAGACATGAAAACTTGCTTACTATCTGTCTCGGCTAACCAGGCAATATCGTAGCTCGGTTATAATCCAGTTAAAATCACATAGATTGCTCGTATCCACTATGAGTCGACGCCACAACATGGCGGGTGATGTGAGATGCACGGAAAGGCTTGTAATCTTCTCTTGTAAGCTTTTAAGAATGGGAAAATGATGTCATATCAAAGACGAGTTTATTTTAAGGGGAAAACCCGAGAATGCTCTGCAGTCGTTTAATTTATATTACATCATCATAAGTATATAGAAAAATTGTTTCGTAGATAAGAAGCATTAAACTGAGAAGTGTATCGGAGAAGTCTCTCGTCGAAGTGTATTACATTATAATAATGCAGTATATCGACGTGCATACAAGCACTTAAAGTGTGCAAATGATTGATGAAACGAACGTTCCTCCAGTGATAATGAAATTAAGAAAACACTTCACCTCACCACGTAAGCTCCTAGACACGCATTGCGATATTATTCCTCATTATAAGTTTCCATAGAGAAACAGGGTATGGATGGACTGCATGAAATCAAGCTCGGCTTCACTGACGAAAAGCGGTTCTTGCTCGAAGTAGCAGACAACTACACGAACGATCATATCGCCTCACCCATCGTCGCTTTCATCCGCTCGATATATCGTCGCTGTACGCCCGAGAGATAGAATGCTTCCGAGTGGCGCACACACACGCCGTTAGTGAGCTAGTCGAGCTGGTCGCTGAGTCACGTGTTACAGATGGAGTCCGATGTTGGGCGCCCGACGATAATTGAGCATCTAAACCTCTCTGGAGACGAACCCAACTCATTATCATACGGCTAGAGTGTGAGGAGGAGGTGTGATCGAGGTGAAACCATGTAAACATCATTAACCATCGCTCAATTGAAAAGGAATCTCATTAGTGAGGTATCAACAGGTCCGTTTGTTTTGACTGTCTCACTCCAATCACAGACATTTCACGAGCCAAGGATGAAAACATTCACCTCCTTCCATGGCTGTCAAGTTATTATCATACTTTCCTTCATTTCCAAACTCTTTTCACAATTTTTATTTATATAATATGAATCATTTAGCTCATTATGTCCAGCAACCTTAGCTGTTATGACAACGCCCTTCCATATCTTTCCAATATTGTATGACAATTTTCATCATGAAATGTTTTTTAAGGTCAAAGTCAGAGCAGGCGGGTCAATATGAGACACCCCATGATCCTGCACCGTTAGCAGGGCATACAGAGTATGTGTCTCGTATTGATCAGTGATATGCAAACGTCAAGCAGAGTTCATATCCATCCCAGGAATACGAAGATAGCAAACAAATCCCGCATGATAAACGTACATACTAATGCCAAACCTTCTCTTCAATCGTTAAAACATAACCAGCAGTTAAATGATAAACACACTCGGAGGTATACACTAAATACCTAACTTGGCTTTACGTGTAAGGGTAATAACGTGTTTAACAGCATACTAAGTCGTATTACATCTCCCGAATTATCCATCCGTGAGACGTCAGCTCATATATGTGACTGTGCTGTATGGCCAAATAATAAATCCTTTAAAAGGACCCATGTCGCCTTAAGCATAATGTTGACGTGAAATTGCAATTCAGGAATCCAGTGAGTGAAATGAGGGATAATAGAAGGAATGACGTAGTCGAAGTGCTAGATACGCTTTGTCAGTGTCCTTCTATATCATAGATATATGATGTTCATATTGTTGTGAAACCGAACGGTTATTATGACCGATTCTCCACGGTTATCATTGCATGAGTGAGTCTATGCATTGGAGGGGATGAGGAGATTTGGTACACTTCAGTGATGTCGAATAAAGCGAAGATACAATGACAAAACACCGTGTGGAGATTTTTCCTTTTTCTTGCTTTCTCTTCAGTTGTAACAGAATGAATTATATATTGTTTGATTAAGCACCCCCTTCACAAAAGCAATATAAACAGATTATTCCTTCTTCAATGGGCTGACATAATATTCGCTATATACATGACTCGCTAATTGATGTGTGTAGGCCTACAGATGAATAAAACACATAACAAGGCTCTATGATCAATATAATTATGAAGCTAAATCGGGTCATAAACAAGGAGAGGAGAGGAAGTAAAACTCACAATGAAAATAATGCCTTTACAATTTGAAAATGTTTCAAGGGTTGGTTTTTTAATCTAAATTATGCATGACATTCGATGACTACGGTAACCAGACAAAATAATCAGGCTTTTATGTATAATGCTAGTTTTGTGTAGAAACAATGCAATATATGAATAAAGCAGTAAAACAACAGAAAAGGAAAGAAAGAAAGAAAGTGTATATAATAGTTTGACAGGTATTAGATGTTGATTTTCACAAAATGATTAAGAAGCATTTTATTCGAATAACTCTAAAATCGTAGAAATCATCATACCTAATACGCCAGGATATTTTATACCAACGTACCTAACTGGGCAAACCTCCTGGTTAATTCATCCAAATATTGGCCTATAGGCCCCTATTCAAAACTTAATTCGTATGAAGAATGACCGGCCAAGCCATATTGGCTACTGAGCCTTCCCATACTTTATTCGCGTAACACGGCGTGTATGCGAGTCCGCCTCGCTTTCATCGTGTCCATAGCTAACCTGCTTATGAAGATAAATGCATCGTTGAAGACGAAAACACTGCATCAGGGAACACTGATTTCCAGAAGAGAAGGCAAGCGAGAGAAGAAAAAGTGAAAGGAAATTAAAGGAAGTGGCTTGAATGGGGATTATCTGGGAAGAGGATTGAGGAAGAGTGTATTGGAGAGGTTAGATTCTAAACAAAAAGATGGTTTAATATTAAACTATTTAAAGGGCCATATGGAATAGACCATTTTGGTAATGTATTCAAATTTAATGCACAAATCTTTGTTAAATCATTAAAAAATATTTCATTCACCTGTTACAAATAATTATAATTAATTGCAATAGTCAGAATGCGAATTGCATTCATCAAGTGTTGCTAGGTAGGACAAACATTATGGCTTGTCCTATAGGTATACCTTACAACACGAAATGTATTTTTATTCGAAACAGTGAATGTAATAATTTGTAACGAGGTACTTAACAAAGACTTGTGCATAAATAATGATTGGATTACGAAACATGGCCTGCTAGCGATTTCCCGTAGTCTAATTCCTGTTAAGATTCCTGTATAGATGAAGATGAGAACAATATTGATACGGAAACAAACAAGAGTTCCATTTTTTTCTGCCCAAAACTTTTCAAGTGAAAAAGAAGAAGTGCAAAACGGATCGATTGAATTAGTGGATACGAAAACTTTGAAGCTGTGATTCAACCTTAAGAGACAACTGCTCCAACGGAAAGTGAGAGAAGCAGACTGGTGAAAGTTTAAACGAAATCCAAAATTTAAAAAAAATCAGAAAATTCTGATATTTTGAAAGATTTAATCGCTATATACGCATGGCCCGGCCCCCCCCCCCCCCCACTCCGAGAACGGACGGACCCCATGCGTGTTACCAAAATGTCCGGTAAAGGGGTACTTTTCGTGCGACAAAGTCCGGCCCGAGAATTGTAAAAAAAAAGGGGTGTATTAACTTTTCACCCGGAGATTTCTTTAAAAAGGGGGTGTTTTTTTTCTTTTTTTCTCTCATCTCTTTGGACTCCTGAGAAATTATTCCGAATTTAGGGGTGTACATTGTGCATTTTTCATGATTTAGGGGGGGGGGGGGTCTCCAATAGAGAAGAAACAAGCATATGCGTACCCTAAATAACACTGAGTAAGGGGGGGGGGCGCATGGACACTTCACTTCTTCACTGTCAAAATACAGACAAAACAACAAACATACATTCTTGTTTGATTTTAGTTTACACACACAATCGTTATCCTTCTCCCCCCCCCCCCCCCCATCAAAAACAAAAAAAGAGACAAAGAAGAAATATTGTCATCGTCTTTTATTTTTCTCTGTATCCCCCCCCCCCCCCCCCCCCCCACCTTTCGTCGTCATACTAAATGTCAAGTTTACACCATAGTTAAATGTAAAGACCGGTAGTGGTAAAATTACGGTTCAGGGGTTTTGGCTGCAAAATATCCATTCAATATTGTTTAAGTATTGCCTTCAGAGGTTTAGATGGCAATACTTCAACCTAAACTCGCAAAAACAGAAATATATGCCCAAATGTTCAATGTTGAAGTGCATTCGCGATATCTATCCAGGCCGGATCGATATGATAATTCAGCAAATATATCAATTAGTATAGGCGGTTTCCAGGCAAATTTTGTATCATCATGTATTAGTCAAAACATATTCTTTCACATTATTGGTAATACGAGGTACCATTTCATTTTTTGAGAGGGGGCGTTTCCAAAAATGGTCTATACCTTTAAGTTTTAAATCACCTTTCACAGTTCAAACAAAATATGGCGCATAGCACCTGAATGTGAAGGCAACAGCTCTACCATGCAGACCAGTAGAGTATAGGTCTAAAGATGTAAACAATGTAATGAGTATCTGGAGAGGGTTTAACGATAGGGATTGGGCATTGATAGGCAGGGTATCACGTTGTATCTTCTTCTAGAGCCAGCTCATAATGAGCCTAGAGGCCAAACCAGATGGGGTAGCTACACACCAGACAAGGAAATAAATTGGATGAGATGTAAAGGGCGTCTATCATATAAGGGGCGGGAA